>NC_135572.1:98577643-98879429 GCF_965152235.1 Eretmochelys imbricata
AGGACCATTTATCAAAATGACACCTGTTTTATATGGCCAAATCAAATTGATTACTGTTGTTCTGCTGGATCTCTGCAAGTGTAAGGAACAATATTTTTCGATGGAAAGGTGGATAAATATTTATCTCACATATCAAATGTACTGTTCCTATTAGAAGAAATACACACATTTAACTCCATATCTACAAGGAGGGACATGGTTTAGCTTTCATATCTATCTGTCTTAGGTGACCGCCATCACTGCAGCTGAGCATCTCACAATCTGCAATTATTTATCCTTGCAACACCACATATGAAAGGGAAATACTGCTATTCCTAATTTACAGGTAGTCTTTATGTGCCTTAGTTCCTTAAGTAATTTGCCCAAAGTCACACAGGAGATCTGTGATGGAGCAGCAAATTGAACCAAGGTCTCCCAAGTCCAAGAATAGTGCCCTTAACCTCTGGACCATCCTTTCTCCCTGAACATCTGACCCATTTGATGCTTTGTATAAAATGTCAAACTCAGTTTTTGTGGTGTTTTGAAGAGCATTAATCAAGAACAACAAACTATCTAAAATTAAACACAGCTAAGGTATACATTTGTAGAGTTATACAGGATCCTTTTCCAGACAATCAGAGAACAATGACTTAACTTAGTAACTGATATATTTATTTTAATTTATATTTTTGAAGTATTGTCCATGTCGATCCCCCTGTAGGCACACACTTAGAAAGAATCTTTTGAATAGCTTTGTCTGTTGGGCTACACTTTTGCCATGCATATCCTTATGACACCTGCACCACATAAAGGGTGGGCATAAAGGGCAGAGTGGCTACAACTCCCGCAGTTTCCTTGGCAATTCATAATCTTACAAAGAGGACTCTGAAAAAGTGGGGATGGAGGGCAGACCATGGGATCCACACGGACAACATAATCTCAGAAAACCACAACTACTATAAAGTAAATGACCATTCTTTCTTCTTAGAATATATGTCAATGTGGATTCCACTCTAGGTGATTAGTAAGCAGTGCCCCAGCTGGAAGGTGGGAGTGAGGAGGTCCTGATTTCTTCTAATTAAACAGTAATTGTAACACGACCCTACCAATTTGACATCCTATCTTGCAGCCAGTAAAGGATATTGTGTTTAGCAAAAAATCAGGGCTTTCCCCTCTTTAGTCAGTCATTTTTTCTCGTTTATGGGCTTCCTGCATATTAACAGGGAAGAGAAAATAGGTAAATGTGATTTCAAGGGTGTAAAAATTGGAAGGAGGCTTAAGGAGCAGGCTTGGTACCCAAAACTACTTTTAATTCGTTATTTTAAAACTGAGTAGATTTTAAATTGATGTCCCTTTAAGTGCCCTTTAGTGAAAGCATGGCTTGTTTGACCTCCATCACTTGAACCATTCTTGAGAAGCAGCACTTCCAGGGGACAAGTATGCCTTGAAGACAACAAACCTGAAAGCCTGAGATATTTAAACAAGTAATCCCTGATGGATAAAGGCTACTGACGGAAAATAAATGAAGTAACAGTAAAGTTCATTGTTAAATTAAAAATGTTCAATTTCCTTTTAAAATGCTTTTTTTTTTTTTTACTGTTTTAATAGAAGTTTTCACAAATGGTGGTAGAAAAATTCAATATTTGGTGGAGGTTAACGTATTTGTGTTCTTATTTTCATTTTTCCTCGTCCTTAAGTAATTACACTTTTCTTTATCAAGAATAGATTTCCTGTGAAATAAAAAATGTACCATTTTACATGTACATAGTTTGTTCTAAATTGGCAGTTTTGTAGCTTGTCAGCATTGGTTTTTCAATTTAGAAGGGAAATAGTTTGCTGCTAATGTGGCTTTTCAATTGAAGTTGAAAATATGGTTGTTTCCAGCCTATTTATTTTAATTCTTTTTCTTCAGTTCATTTGCCTGCAGCAAAATATCACCTCCCCCTAACAAATGGTTGAGACAGACAACATGCAGGCTGCCTGACAGGTCTGTTCCATCACCATGTGCCATGGAATCTTCATCAAAACTATTCTTCTCTATTGACATATGCTCCTGCTTCAGCACATGAATTATCCTTTTGACACACTTTCAACACTGACGATAACTTATTCACTTACTCAATTTCTGTACTTTTCAACAGCTGAGCACTGGTTCTCACATCCCATCCACACCTGCCCCAAATTCAATGTTAAAATGCCATCAGTGCCTGTCTTTAAGGGAACATTAAACATTTTTGAGCATCAGAATTAGTGACCAAGTATGCTAAGATGTTTTGCTGTACACATGAATACTAGGTTGCAGCTATGTTAAATCTACGTGAAAAGTGTAAGAAACTGCAGAATATTGGTATATTTGTCCTAAGCTCCTTCAAAGGTATGACTAGACTACTTATTCTGATGTGCAGAAGAGATTTTTTTTTGCAGAACTGGGATTTTGTTGAAAAGGCCCTTGAACGTCTCTGTAAAGTGCTGTTAAGTACGCTCTTAAATCAGAGAAAAAGAGGATATCACAAAAAGAACACAGAGCTGGACAGGCTGGATAATGGAGGTTATTATATTTAAAGTTATCTTAAACACATCAGTCTTAATGCAATTGAGAGGAGCAGGTTATAAATTTTATATGGCATGAGAAAATAAGGCTCCTTTGTAACTTATTGACTAGTCAACTTGTGACTGTTGTTGGTGAAACAGTTGATGTTGGGGATGGGAATAGAACAATCTGCCATTGAATAATATGCTAGATTTTGCACTAGATGTACTCCAGTTTACTGAAATGGTTGCATGACTGGAAGAGGGTTAGCAGAGGAAATATTGACTGAGCTCCAGACCATAGCTGTATATCTCAGTGGACTTGTGTGTTGGACTTAAATGGAGGTGTAGGGTGTGACTGAATATTTTACTGAAGGTTATTCACTCATTTCAAGTGAGTACTTCATTGCACTGCATGTCCCTATGCAAGTTACAGTCAGAGTGCTAGATTGTGACGTTAGAAGCTGTCCAGCATGATATGCAGTGCACTGTGACTTGGGGAGTCCCCATTTCCCCCCAATCCCCTTGTTGCTCTGGAAGGGGAGTAAACTGGGCAAAGTCTATATCCAGAAAAGCACACACTCCTTAATATGCCAGCACAGCTAGGCCACTGATGGATGATTTACTTGCAAAGAAAGAGCCATTACACATTAGTGTTACTGAAATCTTGGCTCAGTGTGACACGGGATTCTTTTCCAGTATCCAGATACAGCTGTGGATATTTGTTACTTTGTCTGTGGCTGTGGCTACTAGGACAGTATCGTCCCAGTTTTGCTTATCTCAAACACTGGTGATGCGCTACACTGACTGAGGAATGTTTTGACTAACTTTGATGTTTGTCAAGAATTAACCCAAGATGAGAGCAGACTGCTAAAAAGTTGTTTGTTTTGGAAGACATACAGGATCTATAATATTATTTGTTGTCTGAAACATTAGATACGATGTAGTTCATGGACTTTCATTTATGACAACTTATTTGCATTTCAGACTCACCGACCTGGCCTTCCATTCCACCTGTTTAAAAATCCTAGATTGCGGTTGGGTGCTTTACATAGAGCACATAGATCTATCAACCTACTCTGCAAAATGAAGTGATTCATTTACTATACTACTGTAGTTTATCACAAAAAGAACTTTTCAGCTACCACTTTAAAGTGCCAACTCTCTGGACATGTCTACACTTACTGGGGATTGATGCTGCGGTGAAGACCCCCTAAATTGACCGCAGATCGCTCTCCCTTCGACTCGACTACTCCACCGGGGAGTGTGTGGGGAGCTGGTGAGTCCCAGGTCTTCATGCATGAGAACTGGCCTCTGGGGACCTGAAAGCAAGATGCCTCAGAATGATCCTTTCCCTCTCCAAGGTGACTCCCAGTTCGTAGAGTTTTACTGGAAAAACTTCCCCTAGCCAGGCTGAGTCAGCCATCTAGCTCCCCAACTCCCTGCCCCAGTATGGTGAAAGCGAGTGAGGGTGAGGAAGAGCGAGCAAGCAGGGGGCGGGGCCTCGGCAGGGTCTTGGAGAAGGGGCGGGGCAGAGGTGTTCGGTTTTGTGTGATTAGAAAGTTGGCAACCCTACTGGGAAATCCTGGGACAGAAGCACCCTGATTCCTGCATGCAGAGGACATCTACCAGCAATGATCATCAGCCCCTCTGCAGTGACTGAAGAGTCCAGAATCATCTCTGAACCTGAGGATCATTCAAAGGGTTTGTGAGTACACCTTCTTTTAGTTAGCTAGTCAGGGAAATTGTTGGGAGACCCTTTACTCACTGAACTGTGTTCTCAAGCCAGGGGGTCAGGGTTTAGGGATTTTATTACCTGTTGCCTATTAAGGAGGACTTACCACCTTACATATTTGTGAGTTCTTTGGATTGTACTAAACCCAGCCTGCCATGTTGCTAATAGCTGCACAGAAGATATCATGGTCACGGTCATCGAGGGCCCCAACAAAGTATATGTACCAACAGAACACTAATTTTATATTTGCTATATCAGGTTACATGACTGGGAACTTCACGGGTATTATCAGTGTGGGCATTGTTAACTCGAGAATAGTGTTTTACTCTGTTGTTATATTTATTTCCTGTTTGATATAATTACTGTGTTCAATATGTTGTACGTGTTTGAGTTATTTCTTGGGAATCTCCAACTATTTGGCAACTAAGTGGGGGTTGCCCTGTGGTTAGAATTTTCCTCCCAAGTTGCCCTAGTGAACCTACCAGGAAAGAGCGAGGGAGGTGGTGGCACCTCTAAATAAATCCATATGGGAAGGAAATAAAGCAGTTACACCCTGCTGAGTGGGTGGCAACGGGATCCAAAACAACCCAAGCCTATTCATCAAAACCTGTAAGCAGATTGGCATTAAAGGAGGTAAAGTGGAGAGGGGGAGCTACAATACTATCTGTGAAGTGTTGTTTGTGTGTGTTTAGCAGCAGTTAGTGACCCCAACAAGGAACCAAGCCTGATTGTGCTAGGTGGTGTTTAAACAGATAGTAATTGTGTGCCTCATCCAAAGTGTTTAATATTTAGCATCAACCCAAGTATCCTTCCTTCCTAATGTAGGTGCTTCTTTTGGTTAATAACATGGCCTTATTGTCTTGAAAAAGCTTTCTATGCTAAGTTGTTGTTGATTTTTGTTTGTTTATTTCTATTATCCTAGCACCTAGAAGCCCAGTTATCATCCAGGACCCCACTGTACTAGGCACAGGACAAACTCAGAACAAAAAGACAGTCCCTTCTCCAAGGAGCTTATAATCTTAAATATAAGACATGAAACAACAGATCAATACAGACGGGGATGAAGAAGGAAACAAAGAGACAATATTGCCTAAATAGACTAGACAGACATAAGATGGGGCAAAGGGGAGAACACTGAGGGAGACCACACAATGTGATGGCAAGCATCATGTTAGTTCCACATTTTATGGGGGGGGGGAACAGGCCTGGGGAGAAGAGGGTAAAAGAAAGGTCTGGAGTGAAGCTGAGGTGAGAAGACAGTGAGGCAGTTAGAGGGAGGGTTAGAACAAATTGCCAATCAACACAGGGCAGAGAAAGTCAGAACATTTTACAGTTTTGCCTGGAATGTCTATAGGTCCTTGCTTTGAATGACTGCTCCTACAGTCTGGAGTCTCTTGATGGCTTCTTTGCAGTTTATCCAGAAGGCCACATGATGGGTGGAGGAGAGGCCCCACCTGAATCCCAGTGCCCCCATAGTACCAGGGGTGGGTGTGTCTCCCCAGCACAGTTCTGGGTCCAAGGGGAAGGGTGGCCCCAGCTAGGCCCAATTTTACCCTCTTCCCTCCAGTGATTTCTTTTTAATATTGCAGCCTTATGCAATAGTACATTGCTTTTCTTCATCCTGAAAATTTTATTTCTTACTTGAAATTGCCTGAGTCCTTACAGAGTTTCACAAACAGGCAAAGAAGAAAGTTCATTCTTTGGTCTCAAACTCTATCAACCTAGCTGACAGAAGCTTTTCTTTTGTCATCTGGGGGCGCCACTTAAATGTCACTTTCTCCTGCAATTAAGTTTCTTTGTGCTTAGAACAATAGCCTTCAGTGTGAACAACATGAAGCTAAAAGAGTAAAAGGACATCTTTAAGAATCTTAATTAACCAAAATTAAACACTGACCTGGCAAAAACTAAATTAACAGGAATGGAAGAACTTGCAATGTGCCTCCCTTCCTTTCTTTCTTGTATACTGAGATATCTCCCTTAGATTCTGTAGAACAGTGCACTATAATTGTTAGCATTTCTGTGATTGTTTCCTACACAGAGGCTAGATAGGGGCTAGATAGCGATGTCATGAATCTAATGCTGTACATTCTTCATATTTAGCTTTGTAAGATTAGTTTGCTGTTTGTGTAGAGAGGAGGGTTGCAATGGCAGTCACTTTATTTTTAAGTAGTTGAAAATCAAAATGATCTTATCACAACCAAAACATCCTTGTAATAGACAGCCTTGTGACAGGTGTTTACTTCATCTCTTACATGAAAAGGGAACGCTTAATCATAATCAACGATTATGTTTAATGTGGGATAACTTGTTTTTTACAGATCTAATTGGTTTAATAAAAGTTTAAAGTGCATTTATGCAATTGAAATGGATTAGAGTGACATACATTTGTTATGAAAGATGTGCACTGGGATTTTATGTAGGTTATAGCTGTATGGCATTATTAACAGTAAGATAATTACACACAGAAAAACCATGGCCTGTTCTTTAAGAACTAAATATTATTTCACTAGAAGAAATTGAATTAGAAGCTGATGAAAGCCTCCAGTTATTAATAAAAAGAAAAGGAGTACTTGTGGCACCTTAGAGACTAACCAATTTATTTGAGCATGAGCTTTCGTGAGCTACAGCTCACTTCATCAGATGCATACCGTGGAAACTGCATCTGATGAAGTGAGCTGTAGCTCATGAAAGCTCATGCTCAAATAAATTGGTTAGTCTCTAAGGTGCCACAAGTACTCCTTTTCTTTTTGCGAATACAGACTAACACGGCTGTTACTCTGAAACCAGTTATTAATAGTTACATAATAAAAAGGTAGCAGGTAAGATAAGAATAAGATGTCTTCCTCTGTTACTGAAGCAATGTTAGTAGGGTCCTGATTCTTCATTGGGATCTTCTCATAGGGTGTCTCTTCCCATACAGGACAAAGACAACAAATACTATTTTTAAGAAAATGTTTAAAACAGCTGCCGTTTTTTAAAGGACCCTTTGAAAATTGTCTTTGGAAAAAGATTTTTTTTCCTTCTGGAATAAAGTTTTCCCTTGAAATGAAAAGTAAAGTTCAGATTAGTACTGAGACTTTACAAGATGCTTAAGAGCAAGGTAGTGTCAAGGTTCCTTCCCCACTCTGAACTCTAGGGTACAGATGTGGGGACCTGCATGAAAACCTCCTAAGCTTACTTTTACTAGCTTAGGTTAAAACTTCCCCAAGGTACAAATTAATTTTATGCTTTGTCCTTGGAATAACCACTGCCACCACCAAACTCTAACTGGGTTTACTGGGAAACGTAGTTTGGACACGTCTTTTCCCCCCAAAATCCTCCCAACCCTTGCACCCCACTTCCTGGGAAAGGTTTGGTAAAAATCCTCACCAATTTGCATAGGTGACCACAGACCCAAACCCTTGGATCTGAGAACAATGAAAAAACATTCAGTTTTCTTACAAGAAGACTTTTAATAGAAATAGAAGTAAATAGAAATAAATGAATCACCCCTGTAAAATCAGGATGGTAGATACCTTACAGGGTAATTAGATTCAAAACATAGAGAATCCCTCTAGGCAAAACCTTAAGTTACAAAAAAGACACACAGACAGAAATAGTAATTCTATTCAGCACAATTCTTTTCTCAGCCATTTAAAGAAATCATAATCTAACACATACCTAGCTAGATTACTTACTAAAGTTCTAAGACTCCATTCCTGTTCTATCCCCGGCAAAAGCAGCATATAGACAGACCCAGACCCTTTGTTTCTCTCCCTCCTCCCAGCTTTTGAAAGTATCTTGTCTTGTCATTGGTCATTTTGGTCAGGTGCCAGCGAGGTTACCTTTAGCTTCTTAACCCTTTACAGGTGAGAGGATTTTCCCTCTGGCCAGGAGGGATTTTAAAGGGGTTTACCCTTCCCTTTATATTTATGACAGGTAGTAAAACTGTCCCTAAGGAGGAGAAGGTTCTACTAAAGTGTCCTGTTGAGGATCAACTGATTTTCTGTTTGGAGAGAGTTACACTTCTATCCTATTAGATAGCATGATTAGTATCATTCTTTTTTTCAAGGGGGACACCTTTTTATCAGCAATATTTTTCACAGATACATTATAGAATATGTATCAACTTAGTTACAGCCATATTCGATTATAAAATGTAAGAATTTGTTAATTTTAAAGTACACTAAATGGAAAAGTAAAATTGCTCATAATTTTATGGAACAAATACAACAAAAGTGTTTGATAAATTGTCTTTTTGAATCCCACTATTGCAGGATCTAGAGACCTAGATTCCAACATGTCAGTCTGACACAGTCTGACTTCAACCCTTTGTAGTAGACCTTGCCTCTAAAATGAGGTGGACTAAGTTTTCCTTTCATGTATATTGGCTTTCAACTATTAAACTCAAATTTTATGATTTTTTTTAAATGAGCCAGTTTAAAAGTGGCTTCTGTGGTGATGTTTGATTCATTAAAGGAGAAGACCTTTGAGAGATAATGACTGCTTTTGCCTTTGAGGGGTATATTGTGGATTGTCCATGGTAAGAATACTTGTTTTATATTTCACGCAGTCCAAGGACTGATGTATAGTAATACTTCATATTGAAAGTACCATGTGTACTCGTGTTCTTCTACATATTTCACCCTTTCCATGGAGAGCATTCTTTTCATAGTGGAGAAAACGTTTTTGTTTTATAATGCCGCCAAATTTTGGCAATGATTGGTTGAAGCCAGTATTAGAACTGGATTACCAAGATTCCATTGTTTTGCAAAGAGGACTAAAATAGAAGTGGCAATGCAGACGAAAGTCTCCTTGGCATACAGGATGTGTGTACTATATCCAGTAAAGATACTTAAAAAGACGGTTTATGTGGCTGGTATACAACTGCATATGCTTTAAAAAGATACTGTTTATAATGTTAATCTGAAAGTTTCTAGGTTTACATGATTTAATTTGAGTTTATAGAAATAACTGACTTAGTAACACTTGTGACTGTAGAACTAGATAGAGTAAATATGAAGATGTTTTCACAATTTCTGAGAGCAAGATTGTTTTCCTGCGTTCTGCACCTGACATTAGTATTTTTTTTATGCATGAAATCAGTGCTTTGAAAAGCCACATGTTCTAATTTCTCTTGGAAGTGTAACAGGCAGGAGTGATCTGCATTGCAGGAATTCTCAGAGGAATGGGGTATATTGTAAAGACAAAATGAGATTTATGTTTTTCATTGTTTATCTTTGGCCTTGTTGGCTGCCTCTGTACTTTATACATCCCTTCCCTTTGTTAACATGTAATAGAATTACATGCAATAATATTATGTTTAGGACTCCTGTTTTACCAAGTACTTATTTGTTCAAGAGAAACTGCAATAAAAATTAAATCTTTTCGCCCATTGGTTAATGTGTCAGTGCTTGGCCTTAAAAAAGACTCATTATTTTGAATGTGTTGAACTTTATTTTGAAGATGTCAAACAATATGGGAACATGCATTTTTTATTGTTGAGATAAGGTCTGAGCTCAAACAATTCAAATTGCGTATTATTCTCCTCTACTAAATGACGATTAAATATTTCATACTCTTGTTAGATTAATCTTTCTGGTAGACTTAAAATATCTGTGTATCTGGAACCAATTAATATTTTTGGAGTTTAGTATAAGAAAGGGAATGGTGCTTTATATGTTTTTGTTGAGTTTTAATGAACAATGAATAAACCATAGTATTCAGCATAGGCTGCCATCTCTTTGTCTGAGGAAAAACTCACTGAAGTCCTTGAGTGGCTCTTAGCGTCAAACCATCTGTAAATCCCTACTCACTGTCATGGTATCCTAAAAGTAGTAATGTTCTGGCCAGAGGGGTGTGGAATGGAGGATGCTTCTCTATTGTGGCTGCTAAGAGAGATGCCTGGATCTCCTTTCCTCATCATCTTCCTGGAGCTTTGTGGAGCTCCTGGAAGGAAGGAGGCTTTCAGAGACTCATCAGGCAAAGCAAGCAGTGTGTTTTGATAGGCACAATCTGCCATTAGTAGGGTCAGGTGGCCAGGCATCCATATACAGAGCAGCAGACCTTGTGATGTGGAATCTCTGAGCTGTTTTTGCCACACCTTGGGGCAAGCAGAAGTTTGGCAAAATAAAGAACAGCTTTAGAGACAAGGAGACTAGGCTGGTATTGCGAAAATAAGTTCCCTTTATCTAAAACTGGGCAGCTGACACTGAGCATTATTAACACTCATAGAACTATAGGACAGGGACTAGAACAAATGCAAATGTCCATTGTTGTAACTTACATTGATTTGCTATGTACTCAAGTTGCAAAACACAGCTTATTTTAGAAAGATAAATAAGCTTTTACAATGATTGGCTTCTTCAGCAAGGAGCAGAGTTTTTCTCCAGACAGTGGGAAAACAGAGGAGTTGCAGAGCTCAGAAGGAGGAAGAATTTTGTATTCAAGTGCCTTTATGACTGCCAAACCAATAATGATTCATTCTAACCAGTGTGATAGTGCAGAATCATGCATCGCTTACAATGGCATTAGTCTCTAAATTCAAGAAACAGAATTGTTTTAGGTACAGGTAAGGCATTCACTCTATCATTTCTAATGACACCATCATAGGACCCAGCACACCATCAGAGGCTCATTCACCTACACATCTACTAATGTGATATGTGCCAGCAATGCCCGTCTGCCATGTACATTGGCCAAACTGGACAGTCTCTACATAAAAGGATAAATGGACACAAATCAGAGATCAGGAATGGTAACATACAAAAGCCAGTAGGAGAACACTCCAATCTCCCTGGACACTCAAATAACAGGTTTAAAAGTAGCCATCCTTAAATAAAAAACCTTCAAAAATTGGTTAGTCTCTAAGGTGCCACTAGTACTCCTTTTCTTTTTGCGGATACAGACTAACACGGCTGCTACTCTGAAACTAGATTTCAAAGAGAAATTGCTGAGCTACAATTCATTTGCGAACTTAAAATCATCAATTTGGGCTTGAATAGGGACTGGGAGTGGTTGGCTCACTACAAAAGCAGTTTTCCCTCTCTTGGTATTGATACCTCCTCATCAATTATTGTGAATGGACCACATCCACCCTGACCTAATTGGCCTTCAACATTGGTTCTCTACTTGTAAAGTAACTCCTTTCTCTTCATGTGCCAATATATATTTATGGCTGTTTCTGTAATTTTCACTCTATACATTTGAAGAAATGGGTTTTTTTACTCATGAAAGCTTATGCCCAACTAAATCTGTTAGTCTTTAAGGTGCCACCAGACTCCTCGTTGTTTTTGTGGATAGAGACTAACACAGCTACCTCTGATATCAGGTATGTTGTTTCAGCAGTATATTTCTAGTGTGAGCCATAAGAGGAAGTGCCATATTTGTAATCTATATTGGTTAGAAAAGGAGAAAGGCTTCTGACTGATAAGCATGTTCCTGCAAAATTTTCCTCAGCCATCTGTTGAAAGTAGTGACTTGCTTTTGATATTTATGGACTGAATCTTGATGTAATTCTATACTTAAGAGTGGAAAGGTCTTCTTAGTTCACCAAATTCAACCCTCTGTACCATCTGTAAAGACACTTGGTAGACTGGATTTCTCGGGATTCTGGATAGAGCCTTTCACTTGTAGGTCAGCCTAGGCCCTAGGCTGATAATGACAATCACTTAATAGAACAACCAGGTATAGAGGAGGCCACAAGGTATGCAAATAGAGTGAGGGAGGATTCGAAGAGAAGATTGAATGGGAATGGAAAATAATCTGTTCCCTCTGTCCTGAAATGTAGTCTCTGTCTAGTTCAGGTTGGAGGCATATTGTGGGTGCAGGAAAGGAAAACTTGTCCTTGGCTTCACTAGTTGTAAACGTAAACACTGTACCTTACTACAAGGTTCAAAATATATTGGGATGTTTGGCGTTAGGGCCCAACAAGTGTAATCTTCTCCAGGTTAATGCAGCGAGAGGTTTTCCCTTCTATGAGAAACTCACTAGCTATAGCCCCGCTATGCCTGTTTTCTGAGCCCCTTCTGACAGCTCAGGCAGTAGTTGTGAAGTAAGGACAGATTTGGCAGCATTGTGTGTATATATTGTATTGAAGAGGGTGTGTGATGACCTCTGATGTCATCTTTTAGGAGAAAAATATCACAGCAACTGTGTTTTGTGTCCTGTCATTACTTAGAGAAATCTGAGCTCATTAGCCATGACTGAAGCTTTTCAAGATCACTGAAGGGATGGATCCAGTAAATTAAAATTTGGGTTTGGGGCATATTTCTGTTTCATTAAATCCAAAAAGTTCCCTCTCACTCTTCCAAATGTTAGCTTGACACTTATAGACATCCACTAAGAAAACGATACTTTTTTCAGCTCAACTCAGGTTAATTTTACAGATATTAGCGGAAAGTCTGCCTTTGAGAAGGGCCAATTTGTATAGCCAGGAAAGTTTTTTCCAGACTAGAAGATAAGGTCTTTGTTATGGAATATCAATGTTCATTAGAAGGAGTCTAGAATTTCTCAATAAGTATCTGTTCATGTTCTTATACTGTGCCCTTCACCATTTTCTCTGAGCTTCTTTCAGAACTAAAAACAAACAAGATGAGTAACAGCAGTCAAGTGAAATCTCTTCCTTTCATACCACCAAGAGGAAAAAGGTTGTGACTTTTTTAAAAATATAAAAAAGAAGATATTTTGTTGCTGTGTGGGAAGGCCAAAGCAAACAAGTGACTTCTGTACTTGTTAAAGGAAGTGGTGAATCTTGTGGCTATTCTCAGTTCTTATGGGAGTGAAGGTGCATTTGGAATTATAATTTTCTTTTTAATAGGATGAATGAGTGAAATGATAGTCTGTTCTCTTCTTCTCAGTGCAGTACATAAGCAATAATGATGGTGTACATTAGTGATTAAAAACACACCTGGGCAGATATGCAGAGGCTTGAATTGATTAGATTTATGCATACTACTACAGCCTTATTAAATTCACTAAAATAATAGTTCTCTTTTAATAGTTAATAAAACACACTGCATGTGTCAAGTTAGTTTAATTGTTATTTTTAAGAGTCCTTCCCCCTTCTTTACCTGTTTCCTCCCTCTTTCTCTGCTCACGTGACCTCTAGCATCCTAAGCATGGCATCAAAGCAAACATGGATGAGGCTGTGGTCATCAATTTCAGCAGGTGATTTCAAATGAACATAAATAGTTTTTGTATTTTTATTTACATAAAATGAATGTTACATCAGAAATTGATTTGATTGAGTGACCTGGTAGTGATGAAGCCTTTCTAGTGCGGGGTAGCTCTGTGTGTGTGTGGTGGTGTATAGATATGTGTACTAGGTCCTTACGGTCTTTTTACACAAAAATGACTTTATGCACATGAGTAGTCCCACTGATTTCTGTGGGACTACCCATGTGCATGTTTGCAGGACCGGGGGCGAAAAATACAAACATACAGACAAGGAAGGGACTGGGGACAGATGCAGCCCAAGACAATTAATTAAATAAAAAAAAAATCTTTCTTTGTGTATGAGTTAACTGTCTTCTGTTTGCCTTCATGAAGATTAACCCTGTCAATTTCCTTTTCGGTATCTGTGTTTATTTGGTTATTTCTTCTCTTTCCGTCTCTTCAGGTATTCTTCTTTGTATCCTGGAGCATCTTTACAGACACAGGGAGCAATACAGCAACACCATTCATTCTTGTCCATGACTTATTCCTTCATTAAACCCATCCTGCACGTGTCTCTGTATGTGAGGTCCAGTCATCTAGTCAGTAGTTGGACTGATCTTGGTTGTGTTTGCATTATTTTCTTTGGCACCCTATCAACTGTTTGTCTTCTGCAGCATCTCCACCATCATAATTTTTTTGACTGTAGCTAATCCTGTACACTCATTTCACATCCTACTCTTCTAACTTCTTCATTTGTCTTAAAATCATTCCACTTCATAGCTGCCATGTTTTGAAGACCCCTCATCTGTACTGCCTTCAGCCTTCTGATGTCTGTTTCATTTAATGCAGCTGCTTCCAGGCCAAAGAACAATACTGGTAGTACTCTGGTTTGATACATTTTCACTTTGGTACCAAACATAATGTTTTTATCAGTCCATAATTTTGGCAGTTTCTGTGCGGCACTTGTAGCTAAGGTACATATACTTTTAACTTTGGTGGAACTTTCAGCACTGATCAAGCTTCTTAGGTACACTTCAAATTTTACTTGTACTAGGGTTTCACTGCTGCTGCATTTCAACACTTCAACTGTTGTCTCTTTTCCAAGATGCAACCGCTTTGTCTTCTTGACATTTATTAAGTCCAAGTTAACTACACCAATTTTTCAAGGTAGTGAAGAGTATCATTATTAATTCAAATGTGGCTGCCAGTTGTACAATGTCATCTGCATAAGCTAAGGAGTTTAACTCTAGATCATCCAAAGTCTCTTCTCTCAACTCATCTAACATTCTTAGTGTCCAGTTTAAGAACATGATGAAAGGTGACAGTGATTTCATACCTTTTTCTTAAATCAAACTCGGACTTGAATCAGTTGCTTAATTTTCTGCCAATTCTTACAGCACTGAAAGAGTTTTTGTATTAGAGATGTAAAATAGTAAACGGTTAAATGGCTAACTGGCCCCAGCTGTGCCAGCCAGCAGGCCCTGGCTGGCGGGAGCAGCCCCGGCCCCGGCTGGCAGGAGCAGCCCTAGCCCCGCCAGCCACCAGGAGCAGCCCCAGCCCCGCAGACTGCTGGCCGGCCAACCCCAGCCACAGTCCCAGGCTGCGCTAGCTGACCCCAGTCGCAGTCCCAGGCTGTGCCACCTGGCCAGAGCAGCAACCACGTGCTGCACTGGCGGGCCAACCCAGCAGCAGCCCACGGCGGGCCGGCTGACCCCGGGAGCAACCCCAGCCCTGCACCCGCTAGCCAGAGCAGCCCCAGCCCCTCTCCTTTTAATCGGTTAACCGGTTAAATGATATAATTTTAATCGGTTAACCGGTTAAATATTTGCATTCCTATTTTGTATTTGCATCCCTATTTATCTTATCTGGAACGCCGTATGATTTTCCTACTTTCTATAATGCTTCTGTTCAAACTAAATCAAATGCCTTCATGAAGTTGATGAAATCAGCACATATCTTTAATCCTCGTTTTTGCTTTTTTTCCCATCAGTTGTCAGAGCATGTATATCTGATCAATGAAACTTTGGACTTGTCTGAAGCTGCACTGTACTTCTAGTGGCAGTCCCTATGTGTATTACATTGAGGGTACTCATGCACTCTGTATGCCTCACACCAGAAAACTCTTGCTAGCAATGTTTTCTGGTTCATGCCTACATCCTTTTCTTCCTTGTGATCTGAACAGGGGACATAAGGAGAAATGTGAATCAACTTCCTTTCCTTTTCTAGTACCTGTGATCTGAGATGGAACCTCTTCAGTGTCTATAACACTTGCTAGGTCTTTTAGCCTTGAACCATAAATATACTGTAAGCTTTTAGACTTACAAGGCAAGCAAATGTATATTTTATAATTTGTGGTGAAAACGTGGTTTGGATTTCTTGAGGCTACAGTCAGTTTGCCCAATTTGACCTTTAGTCTCTCAACAAATTACTTCTAGTTTGGTTATCCCACAGCTTCCCCATCCATCTCTGATGTCAATGTCAAGACCTGCTAAGGAAAGTAGCTGACACACCAGAGATCCCTCCAGAGGAGGTGTAAGACACAGCCTGCAAGTTGCTGAATGTTCTGCAGAGCACATGGCCCTTATGAATTCTTTCACATCCTGCCCCCAAACCATTTACTAGTCCCAGCAGTCAGTGAAAGAAGTAGGCAAAATCAACTGAGACCCACCCAATCTGACATGGAGGCTAAGCACCTGGATCTCTTTGGAAGAAAGGTTTTTGCTTCTGCCAGTTTGCAGTTCTCCATAGTAAACTATCAGACATTAATGTCTAAATATGATTTTATCAGTTACACTAATTTTCAGAATTTGCTGAGAAACTTCCACAGGAGGTTGGGGTGCAATTCCAGGTGCTCATCAAGGAAGGAAAAATGATTACTAGATCTGCCCTTCAAGCCTCAATCGATGCGGCTGTTAGAGTTCTGCTCAGGTGATGGCTATAGTCATGTGGAGGCGTTTGTCTCTAATCCTCTGGATTCCCCAAGGAAGTCCATCCAGTCCACAATCAAAGATCTGCTCTATGAGAGAGACAGTCTGTTCAGTAAAAGACAAATGAGTCATTACACTCACTCAAAGACTCAAGGGAAGCCTTCTGTTAGTTGGGTATCTATACTCCAGCTCCAAAGAGGAACTATCACAGTCTTCAGCAATATTGACATTTTATCATCAGTGGAACTGTCAGTCACCAAGAAAATGACAGAAGGTGCAGTGGACCAAACATAACTTCCCCCGTCATCCTCCATTGAGTACCAGCTTCCCCTTAAGAAACACTTTTGGCAGGATCTTCAGGAGCTGCAAATCAATCCAGTTGCCATCTATCCAGGATATTCAATTTGGTGGCCCCATAGCTTGTTTCTCCCAAGTTTGGCATGTGATAATGACAGACAAAATGGATTCTCAATGTCATTCAGACTGGCTGTACCACAGAACTCATCTTCCTCTCTAAAACCACCGTCCCCATCCTGCTTCAGGAATCACTCTCACAAGAGGATGCTCAGTCAACCAGTACACTCTCTGCTTCACCTGGGATCTAGAGAGCTGGTACTCCTCAGTACTGGAGAAAAGGATTTTACTCAAAATATTCCTCAAAAGAGAGGAGGATGGAGACCCATCTTAGCTCTCAGACAACTATGTCTTCTACTGAGGTTCAGAATGGTCACCCTGACATCAATAATTCCCTCACTGAAAAAAGGTGACCAGTTCACAGCTCTCAATATGAGGGATGCCTGTTTCCACTTAGACATCAGTCTGGCACATGGAAAATTCCTGAGGTTCATAGTTGGTCAGAACCACTATCATTACAGAGTGCTTCTCTTTGGGCTTGCAGTAGCAACGAGGGTATTCACAAAGCCATGGTTAATTGTGGTGGCCCAGTTCTGCTGCCGCAAATTGACAGTTTTCCGCCACCTCAGCAACTGGTTATTGTTGGGGAGATGCCGTCCAGAGATACGGACAGCAGTCCTATCCCTGCTCAGTCTTCTGTGCTCATTGGATATCTGCAGAAACACAGAAAAGTCCATTTAGTTCCCACACAGACTTACAGAGAACATACCTTTCCTAGGACAGATTTCAATCCATAAAGAAGCTTGTTGCTTAGCTTTGGCTGAGCCATCAGAAGTCAGTCCACTCATGTCTTATCTTTTTGGGCACATGGCTTCCTGTACTGATATGATGCACTTTGTGAGACTGTCTTGTTGCCTGTAGGTTTGGCACCCAGCTGAGACAGCGTGGACAAACTAGTCTTGCCCCTCTCCTGGTGGGGGAGAGGGTGTGTGTGGGGATGTGTGGAAGCTTTGTCCCTTCTTCACCTGATCAGATGACTCTTTACTGGATTGAAGTGACAATCTAGTTGAATCTATAGCACAGTGGCTCAAGTGGCTTATGTGCTCCCCAAGATTCTTGGATGCACATAAGCTCCCTGGAACTGCAGGAAGTGTGCGAGGCCTGCAAATGTTTCCTACTGTTCATAGAAGCCTGAGACATTCGAGTGATGTCCGACAACATA
Source organism: Eretmochelys imbricata (assembly GCF_965152235.1). NCBI lineage: Eukaryota > Metazoa > Chordata > Testudines > Cheloniidae > Eretmochelys > Eretmochelys imbricata. The sequence continues at coordinate 98,595,525 of NC_135572.1, forward strand.
CTGGCAGTATTCTACGTCAACAAACAAGGAAGAGCAAAGTCAATCTATCTTTGTATAGAAGCTGTCCATTTTTGGAACTGGTATGTTCACCACCACATGTCTCTCTTGGCAGTACTCTTCCAAGTTCCCAGGGGTACACCACGTGCTGGCAGACTGCCTCAGCAGACACTTCTCCAAGAACCGTGAATGGGAGCTCCATAATTTGGTGATACAAATAATTTTTCAACAATTTTTTGTGTCTCAAGAAAACAAAATGCCCAAACTACTGCTCCAGGTAAGCGTAAGATCTGGATTCCCAGGGGGGTGCATTTCTAGTTCCTTGGTCAGGACAGCTAACTTACATCTTCCTACCTATTCCACGCTTACCTTGAGTCCTGAGAAAGATCAAACGGGACAAAGCATTGATGATCCTGACTGCCAGATCCAGATGGCCCTGACGGTTTTTGTTCTCTGACATTCTTCTGATGTCAGCATGCCTATGCATTTGGATGATGTCTTTCCTGAACCTACTGAAACAAGACAAAGGCAAGATGAGGCACCCCAGCCTGGCTTCCCTGCACCTGACAGCCTAGTATTTGGATGAGTGTGTGATGCTCCGAACAGTGATGCAAGAGCATGAGTACCAACCTTAGGGAAGACTGTTAAAACCCAGAATACAAACCACAAATTGGTTGTGAGTTCTATACTTAAATTTCACCAGCCAAGTGCACCAAGTGCAAACTCCACAGGAACTTTAACAGCCTTAACATGGAGTCACAAATACTTCATTATTGCTCAAATCTTACATTACAATATGGAATACAAATACAAGTAAGATGAATGCATATTGCAACTCACAGGTATTTAATAGTCCAAACATTACATACTTTCTTATAATTCTAATACCTGTTTTATCAATATTAACCCACAAGTGAACCAGACAGATTCCAGCTATGCATCTATCAATGTTCAGTTGAGAAATGGACCCTTGGTAGGAACTGATGTCTGGTCTGTCCGCATCCCAAGTTGTCTAACTTAGTAAAATCATGTTTCTGGGAATCCAATCCACTATTATTAATAGTAGGAAAAGTCCACAAGAAAGTGCTAAATGGCAAAAAAGGAAAAGGTTTTTTATCTGCTTCCAATGTCTCCAGATAACTCCAGAGGATTCTGAAATCCCTGTCATTTTGGAATACCTTTCCCTAAAGATCTCTTATCTATCCCCTTGCTCCATATGAGTGCACCTAGCACCTATGTGCACTTGTTGCCCTCTGATTGACAAGCACTCCATCTTCACTCATCTCATAATGGTACATTTTCTGAAGAGTCTTATTAGAATTTTTCCTCTCATGACAAAACTCATCCCATCCTGGGACCTTAATCTACTTACTACTCCCAGCATTATCTAAACCTCCATTCAAACATTTAGCCTCATGTTCTTGAGCTTCCCTGTGAATGAAGATTGTCTTTCTAATGGCTATCTCCTCAGCTAGATGGGTGCTCAATCTGGAAACCCTTATGGATGATCCGCCGTACACAGTCTTCCATGAGGACAAAATTCCTCTAAGACTTCACCCTAAATTTACACCCAAAATAATCTGGGGTTTCTATCTGAATCAGACAGTTCACTTACCTTTCTTCTCTCATGTCACCAGTGAGGAAATGAGACTTCAATCTCTGGATGTCCATCCAGTTTGCTGTTCTACCTCCAAAGAACAAAATCCTTTAGGAAATCACTTAGACTGTTTGAATCTTTCATGGGATGATGAGAAGGGAAGTGATCTCTTCCCAGAACTTTCTAAATGGATTTCAGGCTGCATTCTGCTGTGTTATGTGTTAAGACACTTTTCCTCCACTGGGTATGAGGACCCAGTCAAGCAGAGTCAAAGCTGCTTCGGAAGCCTCACTTTGAGATGTTCCTTTCCTTGAAATCTGTAAAGTGGCAATATGGGTTTCTATCCATTCCTTTACAAAACATTGCGTGTTGGTGCAAGTTTCTGCAGCTGACACAACTTTTGGCATAGCATTCTCCAGTCATCAGTACCACAGAGATCCTCACACCTTCTCAGTGAATACTGCTTGTCAGTCACCTCTGAGGAATGCACAGAGACCATCACTCAAGGATACAGAAGTTACTTACCTTTTATAGAGTAACTGGTGTTCTTTGAGATGTGGAATGCTATCAGCTGTGCTATCAGCATTCCACCACTGCCCCCCCCCCCCCGCCCCTTCTGCTGTGGAACCTTATCCTGGTCAATTCACAGTAGAAAGGGAACTGGAGAGGTAGTCTTTCCGCACTTTGCCATTTATGCCCTCAATTGGGAGCTCAAGGAGAAGAGTGCAGGCACAGACCAATGGACGGTACTAGCTTCCATTCTCAGGCTCGGAATGTGGGTGTATTTCCCCCACCCCAAGGACTACAGATAGGGACCACACCTCTCAAAGGAGTCCAATTACTGTACAAGGTCTTTCCTCGCCTACTACTTCCTCTAAAACTGTGCTTATTTGGTTAACAATTACTTTCATCATGATTTTTTGTAGTACTGACAACAAACTTAGTACCTCTCTAATTTTTTATATTGGCAGGATCTCTTTTCTTGAAGATTGATGCAATTATTGCCTTTAGTTGGTCGTCTGGTACCTCCTCTTGCTCCCATACCTTCTTACTTTTTTTCCCCCTAATACTTCGATAGCCCTTATCATGTTGGTTTTTAGCAACTCAGCTGTTATATTGTCTATCCCTGTAGCTTCCCCATTTTTAACTGCTTTATTGCTCTTTCTGTTTCTTCATCTGATGATGGTTCAGTGCTGATATGCATTCTGCCTTGCAAGCTTCTCTGTTCTTGTAACATGTCTAGAATGCTTGCATGTGGATGAACTTCAGGGTTCAGCACCTTGTCAAAATGCTCCTTACATACTTCTAGCACCTCTTTGGCATTTGACAGTTCATCAGTAGCCTTTTTTACTGCTCTCATGGTTGGCCTGATTGTGTTTCCATACAATTTAACCTTTTCGTATATTGTATATTTTGTATATATGCTTTTGTATATTGTTTTTTTGATGCCTCCTCTAGTAATTGAGCCTCTCCTTTCCAAAACTTTTGCTTGTCCAATCCTCGTGATTTCTTCACTGCTTTGCATAATACTTTCACTTCCTTCACTTTCTTGGCTTGTTTATACTTTTCCTATAACATTCTTGTTTTGTTGCTTATCCATCTTTTCCTTACAGCTTCCAATAACTTCCTTCACTGTGTTTTGTATTGCTTCCTTGAATATTTCCCATCCAGTGAGTAGCAAGATTTCTTTATCATCGCATATTAATGACCGGAAATGCCCTCCAGGCCTCTCTCACAGAGCTGTACTTTAACTTATCAAGTTCAAGTTTGGCTCTAGTTGCACCCATCTCTTTCTTTGACTTTAATCTGTCTTTGCCATTAATAATTCATGATCATTGCCAAACTGGCACTTTTATAAACTCTAGCATCTAACCATAACTACCCATGCCTTTTACTGATGATAATGTAGTCAGTCTGGTTTTGGTTTGACCATCTGGTGAGTTCTGTGTAACCATGTGCATGTCCTTTGTGGGGAAAACAAGTACCACCAAAAATCAGATTTTCTCTCACAGCAAGTTCTTAAGCTTTCCCCATTGTTTGCCATTCTGATGCCTTGTGTTCTAACACTACGTATGCATTTGCTTACCATGTCTGTTACCAGGGTTTGCATTCATATCTCCCATTATCAGGATCATATCATGATCAGGAATCTCATCTACGATGCTATCCAGCTGTTGATAAAATCCATCCTCCTCCTCCTCTTTTGCAGCTTCTGTTGGTGCATAATAGCAGATCACATTTATGCATAGCTTATTGTAGGCAGTATTAAACCTTGCTATGACAATCGACTCAGACACCGGTTTCCAGCAGTTCATTGAAATAACTGCTGTCCACTTCTATAGCAACCCCATCTCTGTGCTTTCCAACTGTCAACTCTCCTGTACCAGTCAATGTACCTATGGCAGCAAGAGAAATGTAGAATTTCTTTAACTCCTCTGCTATTAGCCCAGTCTGGCTTACAGCAAATAGAGTTCTAACATTCCATTTTATGATGCATGTAATATGTTTAGCAGTTGTCTGAAATCCATGAGCTTTTCCATTTGTTAGGCCTGATAGGTCTGGATTGAAATCTGTATAAATCAATTTGGTTTGCTGTACTATTTCTATAACAAGTGTGTTTCCTATGTAATGGCTTGTTAGGCCAATATAGCCTATACAGCTCATGGGAAAGCCATGTGATAGTCTGATGCACCTTGCTAGGAACAGGTATCAGTGGTTCCATCCTAGTCTGCTTGCCTTTCAAGGCAAATGAGCTCAGATTGTTCGCATCTGAAATTAGAGTTTTCATTCTCCTAAACAGGCTTGCCTGAAGAGGCTAAGGAAGGACTGTTTGTCCTGTTTTGAAATCAGCTATCCTTCTCCCCAATACTATTTGTTCACAGCACCTTATTCCATGATAAGCAGTGCAACTATTTTGGGTTTCCCCAAGTCAGGCTACCCCCAGCCACCTCCTGGGAGACATGTATATATGTCATTGTATCCCAATGCAAGGATTTAAAGCATAAAATCTAAATAAACTCCATCCTGCTTCCTTCCTGCTATGTTCACTTAAATAATCCACTTCCATTTCCTTCCCTTTATCACTACTTATGTGCTATTCCTGTAGAATCCTCTCCTCTCTCCTGTCCTTTTATTCCCTGCATTATTCTTTGTTCTGTAGTAGTGCCCAAGGTGTGTGAGGCATGGTCCAAACATGTGAGATGACCCGGTCCCTGCTCCAAAGCTTTCTGAGTATCAGAGCTAGAGATCAGGGATTAGCCCAAATGTGCATTTGATAATCTTAGCCCTGGTCTACACTGAATAATGTAGCTGAAGTCAACGTACTTAGATCGACTTACCGTGGTGTCTTCACCGCAGTGAGTTGACTGCTGCCGCTCCCCTGTTGACTCCGCCTGCGCCTCTCGCAGTGGTGGAGTACAGGAGTTGACAGGAGAGCGCTCAGGGGTCGATTTAGCACGTCTGGACTAGACGCGATAAATTTACCCCCTGCTGGATCGATCACTGCCCGCTGATTCGGTGGGTAGTGTAGACATACCCTTAGAGACTACCTTCATGAATTGACTATTTGTGATGGGAACCATGGTATACCAGGTTTGAACTAGCCTGTGTAACTGAGATGAGAAGGTTATATTTTTAAGCAGTTTTAAAGCCCAGTAAAAAGTGGGCTCCAATTCTGCTCTGTTATAATGCTATAAATTCAGAGCAGTTCCATTGCCTTCAGTGAAATTACTCCAATTTTAATCCAATGTGGTTAAGATCAAAATCTGCCTCTTCAAGTACATTTGACATAGTTGTGTTTCACTGAAGGGAATCTTAAAACAAACTAAGAGAGAATAAAAATCAGTCAGTCACCTACAGTGGTCGCCTCATTGACTTTTGTTTTAGGGGCAGGATTTATTTTTCAACCACAGAAGATTTAAGATTGTACTTAGCTATCTCATAGTCAGAGCATTGCTGGCTGGCCTCATGTTCCAGCTCACTGAGCCATGGTAAACCACAGTAGAAGTCGCATATTTGTATAGCAACTATTAACTCTTCTTCGAGTGCTTGCTTATGTTGATTCCATTCTAGGTGTGTGCACACCCATGTGCACAGTTGTTGGAGATTTTTGCCTTAGAAGTATCTGCAGGGCTGTCTGTCGTGGCCCCTTGCATGCCATGCTCATGCATTGGTATATTAGACGTTGCTGGCCCTACACCCTCTCAGTTCCCATGACGGTTGGTTCTTATAGCGCAAGTGGTTGCCTACCTGAGGTGCCAAAGTGTTCACATTTATCCTTATCTTGATTGATTAATAAAAGGCCGATCCCGGGATCAGGTACAGCGCCATCTCAACCTGGTTTGCCCCACCTGCCGTGACACGGGGATGTTAATAAACGAGAAAAAGTCAATCTTAGTTCCGGCGCAGCACAGAGTTCATTGGAGCAGCCTTCAACTCTACTCAGGCCCGGGCCTTCCTCCCCGAGATCCGGTTCCGAGCCATGGCAGACCCAATCTTGTCCATGCAAGCCCATCCTCTCACCACTGCTCACACATGCCTGCGGTTGTTGGGCCACATGGCAGCCTGTACTAACATAGTCCAGCACAAACAGCTCCACCTCAGGCTGTTACAGACATGGCTGACATCGGTCTACGTCCCAAACAGACACAGCATGAACCATGTAGTCAAGATCCTGGACCATGTCCTGTTGTCACTTGCATGGTGGAAAAATCCTGCATCGGTGTTGAAGGGAGTTCCGTCCATGAACCCACCGTTGTTGGTTACCGTCATCTCTGATGCTTCGGACCTGAGGGTGGGGAGCCCACATGGGCAATCTCAGCACACAAGATCATTGGTCGAGTCTCGATCACTCCCTACACATCAGAGTCACTTGGCCTGCCACGCTTTCCTACCGCACATAAAGAGCAAGGTGGACCGGGTCTTGACGGACAATACAGCGGTTATGTTCTATATCAACAACAATTGGCAAAAGGCATAGCCAGATTGTCTGCCCTTTGCCAAGATGCCCTCAGGCTATGGGATTTCCACGTACAACACAACATCCATCTCATGGCCGCTCACCTCCCCAGGGCCAGGAACGCTTTGGCAGATCGCCTCAGCAAGACCTTCTCATCTCGCAACGAGTGGGTAGTCAGCATCACCTTCCAAAGGTGGATGACTCCCCAGGTGGACCTGTTCGCATCCAGGCAGAATAGGAAATGCCACTCTTTCTGCTCCATTCGGGGGTTGACAGGGGCTCTCTGTCGGACTCTTTCCTGCTTCTATGGTTGTGGACTCTGATGTATGCCTTCCCTCCAGTTCCCTTGATCCACAGATTCCTCATGAAGATCAAGTAGGACAGGGCGAAGGTGATCCTCATAGCGCCAGCTAGGCCACACCAACACTGGTTCGGTGTGCTGCTGGACCTCTCGGTAGCTGCTCCATTAAGAGCTACTGCTCTGGCTGAACCTGGTGTCCCAAAACCTTGGCTGTCTGCTGCACCCGAATGTGACAGCGCTGCACCTGACTGTTTGCCTGCTTGCATGGTTAAATGCGAAGGAGCAGAAGTACTTTGCCAGTGTCCAACAGCAGAAGGCCCTCCACTAGGGCAACCTACCTGGCCAAATGGAAGCGGTTCACATGTTAGTCCTCAGATAAAGGTATTCGGCCTGAGCAGACCTTGCTGCAGTTGATTCTGGACTGCCTTCTACATCTCAAGCTCCAAGTCCTGTCCCTTTCAACTCCTAAGGTTCTTTTGGCTGCTATTTTGGCCTTCCATCCACTGCTCAAGGGCAGTTGGTTTTCACCCAAGACATGACTGTCAGGTTCCTCAAGGTCTTGGAGCACCTCTACCCGCATGTCAGGGACCCCATCCCTCCATTAATCTTGTATTGTCCTGATTGACGGGACCCCCCTTCAAGCCTATGGCTTCCTTCTCTCTCCTCTTCCTTTTCTGGAAGGTCATGTTCTTGATCGCAATTACTTTGGCTCACAGAGCCTCTGAGATTAGGGCACTTACCTCAGAACCACCCTATACAATCTTTTACAAAGACAAGGTCCAGCAGCTGCCTTCCTGCCCAATATGGTCTCACTTTCATATGGGCCAAGACGTTTATTTACCTGTCTTTTTTCCAAAGCCGCATAAGTCGGAAGAGGAGCGTTGGCTGCATTCCCAAGACATCAGAAGGGGGCGCTAGCCTTCTACGTTGAAAGGACTAGGCCATTCCCCAAGTCAACGCAATTGTTCATTGTGGTGGCAGATAGGATGAAAGGTCATCCAGTGTCTACTCAAAGAATTTCTTCTTGGCTCATTGCCTGTGTTCTCTGCTGCTACCATCAGGCAAAGGTGCCATCTCTGGCGATCATAACCACCCATTCAACCAGGGCGCAAGAATTTTTCATGAATCTGTAAACTCAGGGGTTGTACCGTATGATTGGAGAATTGCTAACATAGTTCCTATTTTTAAGAAAGGGGAAAAAAATGATCCAAGTAACTATAGGTCTGTTAGTTTGACATTTGTAGTATGCAAGGTCTTGGAAAAAATTTTGAAGGAGAAGGTAGTTAAGGACATTGAAGTCAATGGTAAATGGGACAAAATACAACATGGTTTTATGAAAGGTAGATCATGCCAAACCAATCTGATCTCCTTCTTTGAGAAGGTAACAGATTTTTTAGACAAAGGAAACGCAGTGGATCTAATTTACCTAGATTTCAGTAAGGGATTTGATACCGTGCCACATGGGGAATTATTAGTTAAATTGGATAAGATGGGAATCAATATCAAAATTGAAAGGTGGATAAGGAATTGGTTAAAGGGGAGACTACAACGGGTCCTGCTGGAGGGAGGTTACCAGTGGAATTCCTCAAGGATTGGTTTTGGGACCAATCTTATTTAATCTTTTTATTACTGACCTCGGCACAAAAAGTGGGAGTGTGCTAATAAAGTTTGCGGATGATGCAAAGCTGGGAGGTATTGCCAATTTAGAGAAGGACAGGGATATCCTACAGGAGGATCTGGATGACCTTGTAAACTGGAGTAATAGTAATAGGACGAAATTTAATAGTGAGATGTGTAAGGTCATGCATTTATGGATTAATAACAAGAATTTTAGTTATAAGCTGGGGACGCATCAATTAGAAGTAACGGAGGAGGAGAAGAACAAGGACTTTGGAGTATTGGTTGATCATAGGATGACTATGAGCCGCCAATGTGATATGGCCGTGAAAAAAAGCTAATGCAGTCTTGGGATGCATCAGGAGAGGTATTTCCAGTAGGGATAGTACCGTTTAGTACCGTTATACAAGGCACTGGTGAGACCTCACCTGGAATACTGTGTGCAGTTCTGGTCTCCCATGTTTAAGAAGGATAAATTCAAACTGGAACAGGTACAGAGAAGGGCTACAAGGATAATCTGAGGAACGGAAAACTTGTCTTATGAAAGGAGACTCAAGGAGCTTGGCTTGTTTAGCCTAACTAAAAGAAGGTTGAGGGGAGATATGATTGCTCTCTATAAATATATCAGAGGGATAAATACCGGAGAGGGAGAGGAATTATTTAAGCTCAGTACCAATGTGGACACAAGAACAAATGGATATAAACTGGTCACCAGGAAGTTTAGACTTGAAATTAGACAAAGGTTTCTAACCATCAGAGGAGTGAAGTTTTGGAATAGCCTTCCAAGGGAAGCAGTGGGGGCAAAACATCTATCTGGCTTTAAGATTAAACTCGATAAGTTTATGGAGGAGATGGTATGATGGGATAACATGGTTTTGGTAATTAAATATTCATTAAATAGGCCCAATGGCCTCTGATGGGATATTAGATGGGGTGGGATCCGAGTTACCCAGGAAAGAACTTTCTGTAGTATCTGGCTGGTGAATCTTGCCCATAAGCTCAGGGTTTAGCTGATCGCCATATTTGGGGTCGGGAAGGAATTTTCCTCCAGGGCAGACTGGAAGAGGCCCTGGAGGTTTTTCGCCTTCCTCTGTAGTATGGGGCACGGGTCACTTGCTGGATGATTCTCTGCTCCTTGAAGTCTTTAAACCATGATTTGAGGACTTCAATAGCTCAGACATAGGTGAGAGGTTTTTTGCAGGAGTGGTGGGTGAAATTCTGTGGCCTGCATTGTGCAGGAGGTCAGACTAGATGATCATAATGGTCCCTTCTGACCTAAATATCTATGAATCTAGGGCGCAAGCATCTTCAGCAGCTTTCCTAGCCCAAGTGCCAATCTAGGACAGCTCTAGGGCAGCCACCTGGTCATCAGTCCACACGTTCACATCCCATTATGAGCTTATCCAGCAAGCCTGGGATGATGCTGGATTGAGTAGAGCAGTGTTACAAGCTGCAAGACCGTGAACTCCAAGCCCACCCCTGAAGATGCTGCTTGTGAGTCACCTAGAATGGAATTGACATGAGCAACCATTCGAAGAAGAAAAAATGGCTACCTACTTTTTGTAACTGTTGTTCTTCGAGATGTGTTGCTCCTGTCCATTCCATTCTAGGTGTGTGCATGTCCACGTCCACAGTTGTGGGAGATTTTTGCCTTAGCATTTACAGCTGTGCCGCTATAAAATTTCTTGTGTAAACGTTCTATGCCAACAGGAGAGAACTCTCCTATCAACATAATTAAACCATCCCTAATGAGCAGGGGTAGTTCTCCTGCCGTCATAGCACTGTGCTCACTACCACTTATGCCTGCGTGACTTATGTCACTTGGGGACATACATTTTGCTGACATAAGTGGTAGTGTAGACATAGCCAAGTGATTCATAGAACCATAGAATATCAGAGTTGGAAGGGACCTCTGGAGGTCATCTAGTCCAACCCCTGCCCAGAGCAGGACAAGTCCCCAACTAAATCATCCCAGCCAGGGCTTTGTCAAGCCTGACCTTAAAAACTTCTAAGGAAGGAGATTCCACCACCTCCCTAGGTAACACATTCCAGTGGTTCACCACCCTCCTAGTGAAAAAGTTTTTCCTAATATCCAACCTAAACCTCCCCCACTGCAACTTGAGACCATTACTCCTTGTCCTGTCATCTGCTATCACTGAGAATAGTCTAGATCTATCCTCTTTGGATCCACCTTTCAGGTAGTTGAAAGCAGCTATCAAACCCCCCTCATTCTTCTCTTCCCTGGACTAAACAATCCCAGTTCCCTCAGCCTCTCCTCATAAGTCATGTGTTCCAGACCCCTAATCATTTTTGTTGCCCTTCGCTGGACTCTCTCCAATTTCTCCACATCCTTCTTGTAGTGTGGGGCCCAAAACTGGACACACTACTCCAGATGAGGCCTCACCAATGTCGAATAGAGGGGAACGATCATGTCCCTCGATCTGCTGGCAGTGCCCCTACTTATACACCCCCAAATGCCATTGGCCTTCTTGGCAACAAGGGCACGCTGTTGACTCAGATCCAGCTTCTCGTCCACTGTCACCCCTAGGTCCTTCTCTGCAGAACTGCTGCCTAGCCATTCGGTCCCTAGTCTGTAGCGGTGCATTGGATTCGTCCGTCCTAAGTGCAGAACTCTGCACTTGTCCTTATTGAACCTCATCAGATTTCTTTTGGCCCAATCCTCCAATTTGTCTAGGTCCCTCTCTATCCTATCCCTACCCTCCAGCGTACCTACCACTCCTCCCAGTTTAGTGTCATCCGCAAACTTGCTGAGGGTGCAATCCACACCATCGTCCAGATCATTAATGAATATATTGAACAAAACCGGCCCCAGGACCGACTCTTGGGGCACTCCGCTAGATACTGGCTGCCAACAAGACATGGAGCCATTGATCACTACCCATTGAGCCCGACAATCTAGCCAACTTTCTACCCACCTTATAGTGCATTCATCCAGCCCATACTTCTTTAATTTGCTGACAAGAATACTGTGGGAGACCATGTCAAAAGTTTTGCTAAAGTCAAGGAATAACATGTCCACTGCTTTCCCTTCATCCACAGAACCAGTTATCTAGTCATAGAAGACAATTAGTCAGGCATGACTTGCCCTTGGTGAATCCATGCTGACTGTTCCTGCTCACTTTCCTCTCCTCTAAGTGCTTCAGAATTGATTCCTTGAGGATCTGCTCCATGATTTTTCCAGGGACTGAGGTGAGGTTGACTGGCCTGTAGTTCCCAGGATCCTCCTCCTTCCCTTTTTTAAAGATTGGCACTACATTAGCCTTTTTCCAGTCTTCCGGGACTTCCCTGGATCTCCATGAGTTTTCAAAGATAATGGCTAATGGCTCTGCAGTCACATCTGCCAATTCCTTTAGCACTCTCGGATGCAACGCATCTGGCCCCATGGACTTGTGCACGTCCAGCTTTTCTAAATAGTCCCGAACCACTTCTTTCTTCATAGCGGGCTGGTCACCTCTTCCCCATGCTGTGCTGCCCAGTGCAGTAGTCTGGGAGCTGACCTTGTTCGTGAAGACAGAGGCAAAAAAAGCATTGAGTACATTAGCTTCTTCCACATCCTCTGTCACTAGGTTGCCTCCCTCATTCAGTAAGGGGCCCACACTTTCCTTGACTTTCTTCTTGTTACTCTTAACTTCTCTCGCTAGCTGCAACTCCAGCTACGATTTAGCCTTCCTGATTTCACTCCTACATGCCCGAGCAATATTTTTATACTCATCCCTGGTCATTTGGCCAATCTTCCACTTCTTGTAAGCCTCTTTTTTGTGTTTAAGATAAGCAAGGATTTCACCGTTAAGCCAAGCTGGTCGCCTGCCATATTTACTGTTCTTTCTACACATCGGGATGGTTTGTCCCTGTAACCACAATAAGGATTCTTTAAAATACAGCCAGCTCTCCTGGACTCCTTTCCCCCTCATGTTATTTTCCCAGGGGATCCTGCCCATCAGTTTCTGGTGGGGGGGTCAAAGTCTTCTTTTCTGAAGTCCAGGGTCCGTATTCTGCTGCTTTCCTTTCTTCCTTATGTTAGGATCCTGAACTCGACCATCTCATGGTCACTGCCTCCCAGGTTCCCATCCACTTTTGCTTCCCCTACTAATTCTTTCCAGTTTGTGAGCAGCAGGTGAAGAAGAGCTCCGCCCCTAGTTGGTTCCTCCAGCAATTGCACCAGGAAGTTGTCCCCTACATTTTCCAAAAACTTCCTGGATTGTCTGTGCACTATTGTATTGCTCTCCCAGCAGATATCAGGATGATTGAAGTCTCCCATGAGAATCAGGGCGTGCGATCTAGTAGCTTCTGTGAGTTGCCGGAAGAAAGCCTTGTCCACCTCATCCCCCTGGTCTGATGGTCTATGACTCCCGCCATGACATCATCCTTGTTGCTCACGCTTCTAAACTTAACCCACAGACTCTCAGGTTTTTCTGCAGTTTCATACTTGAGCTCTGAGCAGTCATACTGCTCCCTTACATACAGTGCAACTCCACCACCTTTTCTGGCCTCCCTGTCCATCCTGAACAGTTTATACCCATCCATGACAGTACTCCAGTCATGTGAGTTATCCCACCAAGTCTCTGTTATTCCAATCACATCATAATTCCCGGACTTTGCCAGGACCTCCAGTTCTCCCTGCTTGTTTCCCAGGCTTTGTGCATTTGTATATAGGCACTTGAGATAACCCGCTGATCATCCCTCATTCTCAGTATGAGGCAGGAGCCCTCCCCTCACACGCTCCTGCTCGTGCTTCCTCCCGGTATCCCGCTTCCCCACCTACCTCAGGGCTTTGGGTCTCCTTCCCCCGGTGAACCTAGTTTAAAGCCCTCCTCACTAGGTTAGCCAGCCTGCTTGCAAAGATGCTCTTCCCTCTCTTTGTTCTCAAACTTCATTGCACCACGACCTCCTTCTGACAACAGAAATTACTACATGACCCAGGACGGGGGATTGAAGCCTGAGTCCAGCCTAGCCCTGCCACCCTGGGGGAGAGAGCAAAGCCTAAGGGCTTCAGCCCCAGGCAGGGGGCCAGTAACCTGAGCCCCTCCACCCAGAGCTGAAGCTTTCAGGCTTCAGCTTTGGCCCTGGGCGACAGGGCTCAGGCTTTGGCTTTGGCCCTAGGCCCAAGCAAATCTAATGCGAGTCCTGGCGACCCCATTAAAAAGGGGTCACGACCCACTTTGGAGTCCCGACCCACAGTTTGAGAACCTCTGACCTAGCCAAATCTTCTGCTATCTTCCCTGCAGCAGTACAATGTCGGACACTGCTAATGAATCTGATTAAAAACTATTATCCTCCTGACAGTTGTTTACATATATTGTGATCAGAGAAAGTTATGAACCAATGCAGAAAAAAAATTGCATATCATATATACAGTATATCATTTAACGTTTTCTTCATGTGATGTTGGTAAAGGACACAAGACATTTGTATTTTAAAAAGGAGCTGTTTGCTTCAAAAGATGCTGACCATATAGGTAATGGATGCTACCTCCCCGGGGTGGGGGTGGAGGTGGAGGTGGGGAGGATAGGGGAATATTCAGAGGAGCTGATTTTATTTTCTCCAAAGGGAAAAGAAAATGCATTAGTAAAAAAAAGTGGTATTTATCATTCTGCTTGTTTGAGTAGAAGTGATTTAACTTATTGCCACTCTGAAGTTACCACCAATTTTGTAACTTTTGTGCTAAGTAAGCTCTAATAAAAACTATACAATATCTATCCAAAAAGAGATGCCATAGCTGCTGAAAACCTGGGAGGAAGAGGCCACACCAACAAGAGTAGAGAAATAGTTGCATGATCAGCATAACACTTGGGTACAGGAAGCAGGGTTCAGGAAGACAGGAATGCAGAAGTAAAGGGAAATGGCAAGGAGAGAAGGGGACCTGACGTGCTATGACTGTCAATTATTTCAATTATATTAATTGGCTCACAGTTAAAACATGCTCCCCTATATATTTTTCACTTATTGTTACTTGTACTTAGACTGTTAATTCTTTGGGGCAGGGACTGTATTTTTTGGTTTGGGAGGTGGAGGTGTTCAGTTCCTAGGACAATGTACATTCCTGCAATACAAATAGTAATGACAAAACAGGAAAGTGGCAATGTTCTCAAGATTAGAATGGGGAGTGATTGTGAAAGACAGAGGAGTGGGGATGTTCCTTTGCCAGAAGAGTATAGGGACAAAGGAAAGGTAAAAAAGGACAGACAGACACGTAAAGAGGAATGAGAGAGAAATAATATCACATTAAAGTGATTTAATGAATGAGTTAGAGATGGGAAGAGGCAAGAAAACATTTTTAGATTAGAGTGATCTATACGCATAGTGATTGCGTATTCTGGCAAGTGTCCCTAGTCTCTGAAATTGTTGGGGAAAGAGATGGATGGCCTGCTAGCGGTTGAAACAATAACTTAAATATTAGAATAAGATGATATCTGAAAGACCAAGATATGATACGGTATCACCAACACTGTTTCTGCACAAGGAAATTGTCTTTCTAATCTATTAAAATTCTTTGAAGGTGTCAATGAAGTAGGGGATAAAGAAATGGTTGAGACAATTTATGGAGCCTTTCCAAAGGCCTTTGATAAGGTCTTTCATAGGAGGTTCTAGAGAAACTAATTAGCCATTGAGTGAGAGGAAAATATTGTTCTGGATCAAAAACTGGTTAAGAGATAGGAAACGGTATGAAAAAATGGCCAATTTTCATCGTGGCCAAAGATTAACAGGTTTCCTTCCTAGATATAGTGTTCTTTAATATGTAAATAATCTAGCTAAACAGTTTTTGATGGATGGGTGACTGTATTTATAAATTATTTAAAAAATCTGGTTGAGACCAGGTGGGGGATTTCCATAGCATAGTTTTAGAAACTAGTTCATACTACTTCACTGCCATTCATGTTAACCAGAGAGCTGTGTTTGATCACTGTTGTAATTGAGGGTTTGTCAATAATATGATCTGTGTGGGGATTCTGATGACGCACTTAAATGCCTGTTACATGCTGGTGTTCCAAGTGAAAGGTGGGTGTGACACTGCACCCCATATTCTTCATAGTTATATTATTATGATACGATCATGGCATCATTATGATGCATTTTATGCAAGGTAAGTCATGTGAGGTGTCATTGGAAAAGTTATGATTTGCTGAATATGATTACTATTTGTATGCATGTATCATTTTTGTATCTGAAGTTATGAATATTGACTATGTATCTGTATTTCAGATGTGGTTACACCTGGGTAATGCTGACTTGACAAGATGCTTTCAGTCTAGAGGGTGGGTGGGGAAGAGCCTATTGAGGCTAATGGGCCATTAGGAAGAACAATAGGCCTTAGGAGAAGCTTATCTCCCACCTGATGAGCCTTCCTGAGAACACTACAGAAAGCCTGTAAGTCATGGCTGCTATGACTCCACAACGACATGTGACCAGGCCACATGTTTCTGGACTTCATCTTGGGATGTCAGTATTTTTCCACAAACCAGTCTGGGAACCAAGTTTTGAAACGAAAGGTTCCCGCCGTATGCTAAAGCTATATAAGGCAGGGAGTGACATCATCTGGGGTTCTTCACTCCCCACACAAGAAGACTCATGGAAACACCTGAGGAACAAAGACTGAACTGGGAGAAATGCTGGACTCAGGCTAAAGGGATTTCTAGCCCTGTGTATGAAAGACTTGAGGATTCCAAGCTGTAAAGCAAGGGCAGCTTGCCCCTTAAGAATCTGCAGCCGGCTTGTATCTTTTCTTAGGGTGAGACTCTGCTAATCCATATCCAATCTATTTAGTCTGTAAAGCTTAGTTTGCATTTTTTTGGTTGTTTGCTAGCTAATCTGCTTTGATCCATTTGCTATCAGTTATAATCACTTAAAATCTATCTTCTGTAGTTAATAAAAATATTTTATGTTTTAATCTAAATCAGCGAGTTTGGAGTGAAGTGCTTGGGAATCTTAGCTTAGAGGTGCTGATGCATTTCCTCTCCACATTGAGGGAGAGGTGAGCTCTGAGTTTACGCTGCAAGTTCCCCGTGCAGTGCAATACTATATAATTTTGGATTTATACTTCGGGGGAGGACACGGAGGGGAGAAGGGAGGGTGCCTGGAAAGCTGGGAAACTGAGTGGGGTCTGTTTGCGCTCAAGTAGCCCAGTTTGGGTGAGTGGCGCCACCTGTTGTCCGGTTCGGTGATAACAGAGGCTGGATTAGGGCGGCTCTGTTCCCACACGGTTTTAGAGGGGTGCGTCGGTTCTCTCAGCTCCAAGACTGTACCCCAGGGGAGACAGCCTGTGATAGTGGGGTTGGAGTTGCTTTCCTTCCTGTGAAGGCTTTTATTTCCTCTCTGTACACAATGCTTAATTGTCCCTGGCAGGGATGAATATTATCCCAGGGATTCAAAAAGACATGTCTAAAGAGCATATTTTTGCTGTTGAAATTTACTAGATTGTACCAAATGCATTTTGTTTTAAAAAATAAAAATATTTTCCTAGAGGAGGAAACTGTGATCTCCCTAAAGTGTCTCTGTCAAGGTTCCTTCCCCACTCTGAACTCTAAGGTACAGATGTGGGGACCTGTATGAAAGCCCCCCAAGCTTATTCTGAGGAGCTTAGGTTACAGACTTTGCCTTGTCCTTGAACCCTGTGCTGCCACCACCAAGCATGTTAAACAAAGAACAGGGAAAGAGTCCACTTGGAGACGTCTTCCCCCAAAATATCACTCCAAGCCCTACACCCCCTTTCCTGGGGCAGGCTTGATAAAAATCCTCACCAATTTGTACAGGTGAACACAGATCCAAACCCTTGGATTTTAAGAACAATGAAAAATCAATCCGGTTTTACAAGTCATTAAACAAAAGGAAATCTAATGCATTTCTAGCTAGATTACTTACTAACTTTACAGAAGTTCTGAGTCTGCATTCCTGATCTGTTCCTGGCAAAAGCATCACACAGACAGACAGACCCTTTGTCCGTCCCCCCCCCAGCTTTGAAAGTATCTTGTCTCCTCATTGGTCATTTCGGTCAGGTGCCAGCAAGGTTATCTTAGTTTCTTAACCCTTTGCAGGTGAAAGGGTTTTGCCTCTGGTCAGGAGGGATTTTATAGCACTGTATACAGAAAAGTGGTTACCCTTCCCTTTATTTTTACGACCATCTCCAATCCCTTTCTTGCCACATCAGACTGTAAAAGGTGAGCTATTATAGAATCAGTGTACTTGGTGTATTTTTCAGGAACAAAACATATACGTATTTCCAGCAAATTACTGTTACCATAAGTTTATTTGCCAAATGGTGCTGCTTTCTTCCTAAATTGAGGAAACACTTTTGTTTTAATGGGAAAATAAATATATTTGGAAGTTCTTCACACCTCCTCTCTATTCTCAGCCCCGGTACATGGGGTTTATCTCAGGCTAGGGAGGATGGAGGCAGTTTCTTGTTAAAATCAGAGCACATCACTGAGAACATGTGAGGGTGGTAGGAGAGGGATAAACTAGAAAAAAACAATCCATGAGCCAGCTTTATCAGAATAATTATTTCATAGCTGAATATAGATTTACAGGCATACAACAAGAACCCGAATCAGTTAAAATCAGCTGCTAGAGGAAAATTCAAGATGGAACGTGTAATGTTTGGTAAGCATTCAGGAGTCAGGTTGGTTAAAGACAAGGCACGGATGGCTCTTTATTAACTGCATGAACACATTTTTCAGATTTCTGGAAATACCTGATTCACAGTGAGCATGCTCAGATATTTAATATAGGTATAGCATAGTCATTCCCATGCTATTACCCTAAACAATCCTATTCTTGTAATACCATTTTAATATTTTTCCTTACCAAACTTTGATTTAGTTGGGTTGCTTTCCTCTCGTGTATAGCTGCTCTAAATGCCTGAGCAGGATAGGATTAATCTCTTTTTTTAAAAAAAGGAGCACAAATACCAAATGCTGTGTTTCCATCCCTAGTTTCTTAGAGATAGTCACTCAAGACAACTTTCCACAATTACCTAGCAGCTCTGTTGTTATGTTGTAAGTCTGGCAGTGTTTTTGTGATAAACGTTCATTTTCTCCCAGAGCTTTGTAACTTAATTATGGAATTGTATTGTGCTTAAATTTGGAATGCAAATTGTCAGCTTGAGTACAAGTTTTTATTTATATATTAAAATTGCCTTCACTGGTTTACTTTTGGATAATCTTTTACACACCTGTAACAAATGGCTGAATACTTAAACTAAATATTTAGTTTTGGACTAAGCTATTTATGCATTTGGCCAGTTGATATTGTACTATTATAATATGTGTTTAGTGATACGAAAATGATCAGCCTTCTATACTGTGACTTCATATAGCATTGTCAGCCAAAATACAATATGAGCACTTAATTTACATGAATGGGTAGTTTAATTAATATTAAAGATCAATACAATTGTCATTTGACTATAACTGTATTGAAAATAAAATGTTACTAATAATTGTAACTTGTAAAGGAAGGAATTCACAAGGAAGATTCTCATCCCTTAATTCACTTAGTTCTGTTTTCTGAATTGCAAAGTCAAAGTACCATAATCTTTCTCATCAGATTATACTTTTAGGAGTCAAAGTTAAAGATTCTTATAAAATATATTGCTATGGCTATCAGGGACTGGCAGGAAGGGGGGAAAAAAAAAGAATGGCTTAGGGACAGCTCTCCTATTGGGCCACAACTGGCCTGAATTTTAAATTCCATATTTGAAACATCCACTTTCAGCAAATATCTTTGGCAGCGATAGAGATGTGGCAAGATAGGAACCCAGTATGGAGCTGATACAGTGCAGAAGAGGCACAGAACTCGTAGGGAATCCCCAGAGTAGGTGATGCCATTTTGCAGCTAACTGTTCTCTGCCTCTAGGCCAGGGGTTGTCAACCTTTTACTTTCTGAGGCCCCCCCAACATGCTATAAAAACTCTATGGCCCATCTGTGGCATAACATCTAGTTTTCTGCATATAAAAGCCAGGGCCGGCATTAGGGGATAGCAAGCACGGGAATTGCCTTGGACCCCATGCTACAGGGTCTCCCCCATGAAGTTAAGCTGCTCAGACTTTGCCTTCAGCCCCGGGTGATAGGGCTCAAGGCCTCAGGCTTCAGCCCCATGCAGTGCGGCTTCAGCTTTCTGCCAAGGGTCTCAGTTAGTATAATGCTGGCCCTGCTTGGCGGACCCCCTTAAATCTGTTCACGGCCCCCCAGGGGGCCCCGGGCCCCTGGTTGAGAACCACTGCTCTAGGCCACTGTACATCTGGTCAGACTGTTGGTGCGAGTCAAGGGCAGACTATATGTTCTTTTTTGGGGGCGAGGGAGGGATGGGGGCGTGGAGAGAAATGGTTCCTCCCACTCAGGTAGCAACCGGATGGAAGAAGAAACATGCTGCAGTAGGCCTCATATTGTTTCCACGCACAACTCGATAAAAAGGAGGAGAGGCATACAGTTATTGCCTACATTCTGAAGCTCAGCCCACACCACCAACATTGCCATTTCATTAGGGGACTCTGGAGACTGAAAAATAAGTAGCTCAAAAAAGAGATTCTAGTTCTTCTTTCATCTATATTGGCAGTAAAAAGGAAGGTGCTTTAGGATGCGCAGGTAGCTCTTCCACTACCACAGACCAACCAGCTTGATAAACAGAATCCTGGGAAATGGCTGGAAGGACTATACAGGGAATCTAGGGAGAATAATAATAAGAGAACACCAGGGGAAGTTGAAAAGTGGTCGAGGATGGTAGGTTAATTTGGAAATGAACTTGAAACATACAAGTTTGTAAGGTGAGTCCATGATTAAGGTCCTGTCCCTTTATCCGGTAGTCTTGGAACAGTACGTAACCTACAGCACTTCCATTATTATTTGCAATATCTAGGTATCGGGAAGTAAGTTGAAGATTTACTATAAACTCCACTATATCTTGGGATTTACTTGGTTTTTTTTCACTTCAACTTCAGACTGTTAACTTGCTTTTAGTGTAGTATATATCAGATGTTCTCAGACTGGTCTGTGGACCACCAGTGGTCCGTGAGCTCCATTCAGGTGGTCCGCAGATAGTTCCCTCTAAGGTGCATACCTGTGTGGCCGGACATGAGAGAATGAAGGGCCGGCCACCCGCCTAATAAGTGGAGCCGCGTAGGCGTGGCTCCACTAATTAGGTGCCTGGACCCTGGAGAAGACGCCTATGTAAGTGAGGTCGTGGCCTTGGGAGGAATAGGTGATAGGTGGGAGGGGGCAGTGGGGTGAGAAGAAGGGGTGGGGGGAATTTGGGACATGCAGGGCTGTGGTGGCCAGAGAAAGAAGCGACTTTCCCCAGCTCCAGGGCTGCGGCTGCCGGGGAGAGATGGCCCTCCTTCCCAGCCTCAGCTCTGTGGCGGGGGAGAGACCCCCCTCCTTTCCAGCCCCAGCGTGGGGGCTGCCACAGCAGGGAAGAGAGGGTATATCCATTGCATTAGAAAGGTAAGACTACTGATATTAAAATATGAGTTGTGTGCTTTTATTTGTAGAACAAAACACCCTTAATAATTATTAAGGTTTTTTTAATATAGTGCTGTTATCCAAAGTGCTTTACAACAGTTAGCTAACGGTACAAACAACATTTGGAAAGATCTTTAAGTGGCCTGCTGAGACCCTCAGCAATTTTTAAGTGGTCCATGACAAAACAGAGTTTGAGAACCACTGGTATATATAATGTCTATCTATATAAAATACATTTGTGCCATTCTTGTTTCGAAACTTTCTATTCCCAATGTTTTGATGCCTACCTAAAGGGAGAAAAGCAGTTTACCAAGCATTTAAATTTTAGTAGTTTTTCTTTGAAATGCAGATTTAATACCCTGTGATTGACATTCCAATTCTGTATATTAAATTCTACTTAGGGTTTATACTAATGCCTTTCACTGTGGTATCTGAGGGAAGATAGGAAAGATTTTACATCCTTTCTCTCATATATTTAGTTAATTGGAGCCCTGTCCTGCTAAGTTACTTGTCCTGTGTGAAGCCCAGATGACATCAGTGGGGCTCCTCTAAAGACTGATGAACATGCAAGGAGTTCACTGGGACTATTCATGTGCTTGAAACCAAGCATGTGCTTGAGTGCTCAGTGCCTTGTAGGACTGAGCTCCCCATATACAAGAGTAATTGTTAACAAAGTCCTTAAGGTACATTTGCATTCTGAAAAAGGATTGATTTTTTTAAAAATTTGCTAAGCCTTTTGAAATTCGTGTTTGTCTCATTGGTTCCATATCATATTGACACAATCAGTGATATGAAGCTTATAACTGCTGGCATGTTTTGAAGACAATGGGGTAGCACAGCTCTACCGCAGGGCATAATTTAACTTACATATTATGTATTTTACTAATGATGACATGCAAGAAGGAGGGAGCACAGCTTGACTCTGTGCCTAGGTTGACTCTGCAGGGCTGGTAATCAGAAACAATGCAAATGGATATGGAATTTTTGAGAGATTATAAATGTGGGAACCCTGCAATGTCATTGTTACAGTCACTTCAGAGCAGAATTGCATCTCGATCTGAGGCATTTTTTGTTATAAAATTTGGTTCTAAACCCAGAAAAAACCTAAATATTTTGAAATTTTTTCTCAAGTATTTTAAAATCAATATTTTTATAAAACAGTTAAAATCCATAAATATATAATTTTTTTCACTAAGCAGTCCAAATGGGTAGAACAAAAGTCTTATTAACCTCATTACTAGTTGTTAGAATAGAATGTTATCTAAGACATTGGCTAACAATATATTGAGTGACTGTACAAAGTGCCTGTTGGCATAAACTTGGCATTTAGGAAATAGAACATTAATATCTTGTAAGAAAATGAGTAAAAATCTCCTCTAGATCCCAAAATACCTATGATTAAGGGCTGTGTCCTGTTTGGAACAATTGATTTAATTGTCTATTAAAATGGTTTCAGGGTCAACTTGATGAAAGGTTTTTCTTTCTGTGTTTGAT
The DNA here is from genome assembly GCF_965152235.1 of Eretmochelys imbricata. NCBI lineage: Eukaryota > Metazoa > Chordata > Testudines > Cheloniidae > Eretmochelys > Eretmochelys imbricata. The sequence continues at coordinate 98,617,959 of NC_135572.1, forward strand.
TTAGTGGGAACAGTTAATGATTTTGTTTTTATCATTTTCAACCTCTTCAGAATTATTTACTTAGCACATGGAAGGCAACAGGTATTTGTTGTTATAAAATCAATTTCATGCCTGACTAGACTGTCTTCCACCTTTGTCATTACTCTTGGAGCTTGGGGTGTTATCTTGGACTCATTTGTGTTTACACAACTAGATGGCAGTATGCCTACCCAGTAATTATTTGGGGAATTTGGGCCCTACAGCAGCAAACAATGAATGTTCAAATCAGATGTTAAATATAGCTGTACACAATGCTCACTGTTTTGCATTGAGCAAAAACTACTTCATTCTAAACAATAAAAAATACCAGGTAAGTAGTCGGGTATGTTTGATGTTAAACATGTACATATTTCAAATTCAGAAATCATTCAATATGTTTATAAAATGAAATAATGCCATATGCTGGGGATAGACATTTGACTAAATAACTGAAAAATGTTTGTGTAACAAATATTTGCTGTGTTCGGATTTGATAGGTATATGATAGGTTTTGATAAGTAAAGTTTTTTCCATAATGAGATTTCAGCAACTACAAAGTTGAATTATAATATGCTTACCAGCTACTTTAATATTCCAACTTGAATCAAAAATCTGTATCTTTCTTTTTGTCTAAAGTTCAAAGGACTAGTCTGTTTACTTTATTTCTTCCTCTTATTTTAACCTACAAAAGCAATTAGTGTTATTGATTACAGAACTTGAAAAGTTAGTTGTCAGAATGAAAGAATGGTGTTCTTTAGCAGTCTGTTTTTCACTACTTTGATCATTGGCATATTAATCTGAAAATTCTAGATAATTTAAGGTGTCATATTTAAAATTTGTTTGCATTCTATAATTTTTAACTAAAAGAATTTGATGTACAAAAACATACAGACATTGCAGAGGCAATGATCTTGTCCATGGCCTTGTATTGACAGGCAATAAGGGTGTGTGTTTCAATCATAAAAAGAAAAGGAGTACTTGTGGCACCTTAGAGACTAACAAATTTATTTGAGCATAAGCTTTCGTGAGCTACAGCTCACTTCATCGGATGCATTCAGTGGAAAATACAGTGGGGAGATTTATATACACAGAGAACATGAAACAATGGGTGTTACCATACACACTGTAAGGAGAGTGATCAGGTAAGGTGAGCTATTACCAGCAGGAGAGCGGGGGGTGTGTGTGTGTGTGTGTGTGGAACCTTTTGTAGTGATAATCAAGGTGGGCCATTTCCAGGCGTTGACAAGAAAGTCTGAGGAACAGTGGGGGGCGGGAGGGGGAATAACCATGGGGAAATAGTTTTACTTTGTGAAATGACGCATCCACCCACAGTCTTTATTCAAGCCTAAGTTAATTGTATCCAGTTTGCAAATTAATTCCAATTCAGCAGTCTCTCGTTGGAGTTTGTTTTTGAAGTTTTTTTGTTGAAGAATTGTCACTTTTAGGTCTCTAATCGAGTGACCAGAGAGATTGAAGTGTTCTCCGACTGGTTTTTGAATGTTATAATTCTTGACGTCTGATTTGTGTCCATTTATTCTTTTACGTAGAGACTGTCCAGTTTGACCAATGTACATGGCAGAGGGGCATTGCTGGCACATGATGGCATATATCACATTGGTGGATTTGCAGGTGAACGAGCCTCTGATAGTGTGGCTGATGTGATTAGGCCTGATGATGGTGTCCCCTGAATAGCTATGTGGACACAATTGGCAACGGGCTTTGTTGCAAGGATAGGTTCCTGGGTTAGTGGTTCTGTTGTGTGGTGTGTGGTTGCTTCAGGTTGGGGGGCTGTCTGTAGGCAAAGACTGACCTGTCTCCCAAGATCTGTGAGAGTGATGGGTTGTCCTTCAGGATAGGTTGTAGATCCTTGATGATGCGTTGGAGAGGTTAATCATGTTATCAGTCAAGGTAGCTTAATGTGATTGAATAGCCCTATCATGATGCAGGCTAACAAGACCAGCTAGCATGGCTTAAAAGCTGTTACCTGCTTTTTGAGGGAGCTTTTTCCATCATGAAAAGGAGTCCTTGTGGCACCTTAGAGACTAACCAATTTATTTGAGCATGAGCTTTCGTGAGCTACAGCTCACTTCATCAGATGCATACCGTGGAAACTGCAGCAGACTTTATATTAAGCTAACACAAATGAAAAACATACCCTTTTTGCCCATGAAGACAGGATCCATGGTTTGGTATGCGTGGAACACTTTTGTCTATTTCCTTGAGATGTGAAGGCACTTGGCTGAGAGGCTAGTTCTTTTTGGGTATAGTTTTAGAATTGTGCATATTTCTCTGTTGTTGTAGTCATATCTATAGTGCAGGCTGCCCACAAAATATAATTCAGGATGGGGACAATTAGTTTATATTGGGGACCTGTAGCCCATACAATTAATTAATTTGGCCTTACTTCTGTACATGGCTCTATTGCTGCTGTCTCTGAGGAGGTCCTTGTGTGACACATTTCAAACTTGGTGTTCTTTGAAGGCACAGGATTCTTTATAATTTCAAATACTACAAACACTTGTAATAGAGAGTAGAGAGAGAGACTCAGGAGTCTGTATAGAACAGGGCTCAAAACTATATTGCATCATATACCACAACAGCCCCAGCCAGCAAGGGTAGGGAGTCTAGAAATTATAACCTATGGGTAACACAGTGGGGGTCCAATGTAAGATCATGACATTGCCTTTTGTGTATGCTTTATGCTTGTTGCTGATGCTTCAGTAAGCTCTGGGTCCTTTCCTCCCCTTCTGAGAAAGGGAGTCCAGCTGTCCAGGAGCCTGGGGTTGTGTTTTCCAGGAAGAAAGAAGTCAAGTAGTAGGCTGTCATGGAATAGAAGGACTGGACCATTCCAGCCTATTATGTTCTTCCTCTGAGTTCAAGTTCCTGTTCCCTCTTCTACATCTCTCATCCTGTGACAGATATGACAATTCGGTTTGCTCCCTTTCCTTTTCCTACTCATAAAAGTACCTCTTCATGTGCTCCTCTCCTTGTAGAGGGAGTGAGAAGCAGGGTGTCTAGAGAGCTGCTGGATAAAGTTGTCATTCCCCAGGACTCATCTCTGACAGACATCTGCTATTCTCTGTCCTGTGGAATGCCCCCTGTCATAAATATAAAGGGAAGGGTAACAACCTTCCTGTATACAGTACTTTAATATCCCTCCTGGCCAGAGACACAACATCCTTTTACCTGTAAAGGATTAAGAAGCTCAGGTAACCTGGCTGGCACCTGACCAATGACCAAAAGGACCATTAAGGGGACAAGATACTTTCAAATCTGGGCGGGGTGGGGAGGGAGAAGGTTTTGGTCTGTCTGTTCTGTATGCTTGCCGGAAGGATCAAGGAAGCAAGGAATCCAACTCCATTAGAATCAGTAAGTACTAGCAAGGGAATGCGTTAGCTTATTTTTGTTTTGGCTTGTGATTTTCTCTGTGCTGAGAGGAAGGTGTATTCCTGGTTTTCCTTTTGTAACTTTAAAGTTTGGCCCAGAGGGAAATCCTCTGTGTTTTTGAATCTGATTGCCCTCTAAGATTATCTTCCATTCTAATTTTACAGAGGTGTTTCTTTTACCTTTTTTCTTTCTAATAAAGTGCTGTTTCTTTTAGAATCTGATTGGGGTTTATTTAGTGTCCTAAAAAAACCCAAGGTTGGTCTGTGCTCATTTTGTTTATTCTCAAGCACAGGAAGCAATAGGCATGGGTACCACATTTGGTCCGTGTGAGAGCTCTGGTCTGCACTTAAAAAACTAATAATCCACATGCAAACCTTCAGTGGCATCTTTCATGTTTTCTGTGTCTGGTTTCCATAATACAATATAGCCTTTTGTCTGAATTTTTTCAGCCTTTTCCAATTTGCCATGCATTGCAGTGCTCTCAAGGGGAAACAAGATGCTGAGCACCCAAACAAGACTTTTGTTACAGATGTTTCATGGCTGCTGTTCTTATGCCATGCAGTTATCAAAGCTCCACTAAAGGAACTGAGCTAAATTGTTGGTACCTTGCAAGCCATTGAAATCAGATTACAAAGGGTAGCTTCTAATTTTGAGCCTTATAATGAATACTAGGAAAGTATTACAAATTCCAAAGTTGGAAGAATGAAAAGTGACTCTTCTATGCATCTTACTGTTTTAATTTGTTGCTGCAAATGAAAAGAATCACTAGTTCTTGCAACGTTTCAGATTTGCTACCTTATTTTGATCAAGAATTTTATAATTAGTCAGCCATGAATAAAAAATATTGGCAAAAATGTTAATCCCCAGTCTGCTGGAAATTTTTCATTTTGGCAATTGAAATGTAAATATGAGGAAGATGGGCCTCTGGCATCCTGAGGCTTATGTCCTATAATTTAACACACAATACAATGAGAATACCTGGCTTTTATATAGCTATTTTCATAAGCAGATCTCAAATCAGGCAGAGGAAGAACAGGTTTTGAAGACTTTTCATGTTCATGCACGGAATCCGGAGTATAAGGCATATTGTATGTGATGAGGTAAAGGGATAACTCCTTTCAGAGTCAGCAAGTTTCCTCAAAGAAACATTTTACTTGTGTGCAAACTACTGTATTTTCTTTTGCATACTGCTGTTCCATATCATTTTACCATTGTCTGTGATTCTGAATAATTTTTGTAATGAACCATTACCATGAAACCAGAATTTCTTTTTTTCAATGGCCTATTAGCACATTTTAAATAGTGAGGAGTAACTAAGTTTCTGTATTATTCAGTGATCAGTATTTTGACAGTGATGCACAACAATAGATATTCAATCTTATTGATTTTTGAAGAAGTAGACTTGAGTTATAAGATGTTTTAGGTTAGATTGTGGTGAAAGTCCTCCTTCCTAGATCCAGGTGTAGTGGGGTCCGTCCCATCATGTATCTTGCCTTTCCACATAGTGATGATTGGTCACTATATCTATGGCATTGCCCCCAGACTTATATAGAAATAGGAAAGGACTTGAAGCTGGTGTGATGCACATTGTTTTACTCTCTCGCCTGCACCTAGTAGCAAAACTTGATTAGAAAAGTTAGTACAGCCTGGAACTGTATTAACATTTTAGCGTGGCCCTCTCCTTGCTTGGGAACTCTTTTTAAAGGGGAATCCTGAGATAATCATTGATGTAGGAGTCCCTGAAAACTCAGTTCTATTGAAGTTACTGCTGAAAAGCACAGATCCAGTGCAGTACAAAGAAGCTCCCTCCAAGATCTGTGTAGGGTATAAAAGACAATCCCATTGTTTTTTCTAAACAAGAGAGTGGACAGTTGCCCCCAACTCCACCCCCAAGAGAAGAATTCCACAGAAATGAAGCACGCGGAGCCTAAAACCAAGCAGGGCTGGGTACAAGGCAGGCACAGGAATGATTGCAGCTATGGGTGGAAATGTTGAGCAGCCAGAGGTCAGTTGTTGCTATTGGGGTTAAGAGCAGGCTTAATGACTTCTTCAGCCCTTCAGGCGTGTGGTGAATCAGACGGCTCTGCTATGCTTATAGGCTGCCGAGAGATGGGCTGCTGTAGCTGCAAGTCCTCATTCCTTCCTTTTATGATATCTGAAAAGCCTTTCCCTCACCTTGTTCTTCCTTACTGTTTACGTTCTCTCTTCTTTTATATGACGGAGGGTTTTTCCTGCCTTTTTCTTGTTTTTAATACTAAAGAAGGTGGTGACTGAATATTAGATATGTCAGTAATTACTACATAAGACTTACACCAGTTCGAACTACTTTTGCATTTAGTACAGTATCCTGCCTTCAGCAGGGGCCAATACATAGGCAACGATGTTTCTTGTAATCTCCACAGAATGCTGGTTGAGCCAGTAAGTACTGGTCTGTTATAATATTATGGTGGGGAAAGATTTGCTATTCGCCCATCCTGACTTTGCATCTTATCTTTCTGTTTCCTGTTTCCTTTTGGAATATGCCATTTAGGATCATAACTAGTGGAGGACAACTTGTTTTTGTTTTCAATCAGTTTTCTAGGTTATTGTTTTCCCATGAAGTTGTCCTTCCGGTAGTTTGTGTTCCAGACTTCACATCTCTCTATCCCAGGGGAGATGATAAATCAGTGATTTTTAAAAAAGTAACAATCTTTAATTTCAAATTAAATATTTTCTTTTTAAAAATAAACCTATTTAAATTAAATATGATATTATGACAACCTGTGGTGAGGCCTAAATTTATAGTCTATTAAAATAATTTAAATTAAATTAAAAAAATTAAGCACTACATGTTTGCCACCAGACTTTCTTTAAAAGACCACTGAGCTGGCTAAGCACCTAGAACCAGAGTTCGTAGAAGTACTAAACCAGCTTTTGAAAACAAGTGCAGTTTATTCAGCTAGTTCATTCAAAGTTTAAAAATTAGCAGCTGAAAAAGCAGGAAAGCTGGTTTTCTTCTTCCAATCTATGAATAAAAATAAAGTGTGAGAGGATGATATTTACTAGTTGTAAAATTTTGAACCATGTAGGGTCCAGAAGTAATCAATTCAGTTCACAAACTACGGATAATACTTTCTTTGCTTAATAAATCTGATTTAAATTCAGAACATATTTTGTTAAAATTAGATACATAACATAAAAGTTTATTTAATAAAAAAAATTTAAATGCTATTTTGTGCCTTTTTAATTGAATTTGAATTTCCATCACAAATCAAGAATGAAACATGAGTAATCAAGAAATGCATCTTTACCATTTTCTAACATCATAAAGTACAAAAATAAGAATCTGACTAAATAGAAATTAAGATATATATTTATATATATATATATAAATAGAAGTTTAAATAAATATGTAAAGATAGAGGCCCAGATTTTTAAAGATATTTAGGCATTGGGAGAGCAACACTTAACTGATTTAGGAGCCTAAATCTCATTTTCAAAAGAGGTTTAGATTCTTAAGTTCCTAAATCCCTTTTGAAAATTAGATTTACACTCCAAATCAGTTCGGTGGCTTTTTTTTCATAGAATATCAGGGTTGGAAGGGACCTCAGGAGGTCATCTAGTCCAACCCGCTGCTCAAAGCAGGACCAATCCCCAATTTTTGCTCCAGATCCCTAAATGGCCCCCTCAAGGATTGAGCTCACAACCCTGGGTTTAGCAGGCCAATGCTCAAACCAGTGATGCCACTGAGTGCTTCAGTGCTTAAATATCTTTTAAAATTTGGGCCATAGTGGTTTCCAAACAGAGAATTGTCTTTTGCTTAGGAAAATAACTAATCAATTTTAAACTCACGTTACATTTATGTTTATTATTTAAATTAAAGTTTCCACCCTGACCCATCCTGTAGCACATTTCTATGTAGAAATTCTTTGTATAATTTATTTTCCGTTACATGGATAGTGTGCATTTACAGAAACGTGAACACTCCTTTTGTTGAAGAAGCAAAACTTAACATGCAGTGTTACATCTTCTTCTTCGAGGGCTTGCTCATGGCCATTCCACCTTAGGTGTGCATGCACCATATGCACAGTTGCCAGAGACTTTTCCCCTTAGTGGTATCCATCAGGCCAGCTCTAGCGCCCTCTGCTGCTGCGTGTTCATATCGATATAAGGGGCCTGGCTGGCCCCGCACACTCTCAGTTCAAACCCTATGCCTTCTGTGGCAAAGCCCATGCCAATGAGTGACCTGCACTCCAGCTGTCTGAAGTGTCTGTGGGAAGCTCACTTGTGAGAGCATTGCCAGATCTGCCACCAGTTCAGGCCTTGTACAAAAAAGGACAGGGAGGCTAGGCTAAGGTCCATCCTGATGGAAGGTGCACTCAGACTGACATCAGCTCCGAGCTGGTCAAACTCAGCACCAAGTATCTTGGTATCAGTGAGGAGTGCTCCTCCGGCAGCATGGAACGGCACCATTCTCCTTCACCGGTGCTGAGGAAGAAGCACAAAAAGCAATGGTCCAAGAGGGGACATTTCCTGGAACACAGGAAAGACAAGCATGGAGAGTGCAGTGGATACGACATGTGTCGGGCCACTCCCCTGCCCCTGCCCCACAAGTGGCACCATTGACTCCACCCTGCTCACAGGTGCCATTGAGCTCAGTGCAGGCCCAACTGCTGACATAGGGGGGATATCGTGGCTCCAGCAGGATTGTGGTGCCGTCCACCCTGGAGGTGTTCATCATGGCCAGGGATCTGACGGCATTCCTGGTACCGCTGAACCTGGCGGGGCAAGATCTGGCACTGGCGAGGATGTCAAGCAGAAGGGAGTATGTTGTCCTGAGCTCCTGTCTGGCCTAAGGTCCTCCAGTACTGACCAGATGGAAACCGACCCTGCTGTCGTCAGCAAAGGCGACAGCCATATTTTACATCAACAGGCAGGGAGGAGCGCACTTGTCCAACCTGTGTCAAGAGTCCATTTGCTTGTGGGATTTCTACATGAAGCACTCCATCTACCTTGAAGCTTCTCGCCTTCTGGGAGCCTGGAACATTGTAGCAGATCACCTCAGCAGATCTTTCTCTTTTCAACATGAGTGGTCCCTTCGCCCTGACGTAGCCAGGTCCATCTTCTAGAGGTGGAGGTTTTCCCCTTGCAGACCTGTTTGCAATCAGGCAGAACAGGAAATGTCAGCAGTTTTGCTTGCTACACTGTCGCAGCCCCGACCCGCTCACAGATGCCTTTCTACTCCTGTGGGAAAACACCTGTTCTGTGCATTTTCCCCCATTCCTCTTGTGCACAAGGTCCTTCTGAAAGTCAAGCAGGACAAAGCAGGGATTATTCTTATAGCCCCTGTCTGACCATGTCAATACTGGCTCAGCATGTTATTGGACCTGTCAGTAGCAAGCCCACTCCCTCACCTCCTGGACCTGATCTCACAAAATCATGGCCGATTGCTCCACCCGAACCTCAAATGTGGAACCTCCATGTGGAAGCTCCATGATTAAATCTCGTCTACCATGCCTTGCTAGGTAGCAGACCTACTTGACCTACTTACCTCGCCAAGTGGAAGCATTTCTCAGTATGGTCATGTCAACAAGGTCTTTTACCAGTTCGTTCAGCTCTCCAGTCTTTGCCAGATTATCTGCTTCATCTGAAACAGCAGGGCCTAGCCATTTCATCGATCGTAGTGCACCTAGCTTCAGTCTCTGCCCTACACCCTTTGGTGGATGGTGGGTCGCTCTTTTCACACGAAATGTCCATTGGCTTCCTCAAGGGTTTAGAGAGACTTTACCCTCAGATTCACGAACCCATTCTCCCATGAGGCCTATATCTGGTCCTGTCAAGGCTCACGGGCAGTGACCTTAGAGCCACTGGCATTGAGTCTTCTTTCGTATCTCTCCTGGAACATTGCCTTTGTGGTATCGATGACCTTAACCAGGTGGGTCTCAGAAATCAGGCCCTTATGTTAGAACCCTTATCCTTTAAGGACAAAGTACAGCTTTGTCCTCAGCTCATGTTCCTCCGAGAGGTGGTTTTGCAGTTTCATACTAATCAGGCTATTTTTCTGCCAGTTTTCTTCCTGAAGCTGCGCAAGAATATGGAGGAGCAGCGTCTCCTCACACTGGACGTTAGATGTACCCTGGCCTTCTACATAGAAAGGACCAAGCTGTTCCACATATCCACGCATCTCTTTGTGGCAGTAGCAGACAGGTTGAAAGGCCTTCCAGTTTCGGCCTAGAGAATTTCATCCTTGATCACTTCTTGCATTTACATGTGCTATGAGCAGGTGGTCGTCCTGCCACCTTCCATCTTGACTGCCCATTTGTTGAGAGCTCAGGCTTCATCAGCGATGTTTCTGGCTCAGGTCCTGATCCAGGACATTTGTAGAGCAGCGATCTGGTTGTTGGTACATACCTTCTCCCACTACGCCATCACCCAGTAGGTTAAAGATGATGCCAAGTTTGGTAGAGCAGTGTTGCAATCCACATGTCCATGAACTCTGAGCCCACCTTCTCGGGTACCGCTTGGGAGTCACCTAATGTGGAATGGACATGAGCAAGCACTCAAGAAAAAATGGTTACTAATCTTTCCATAACTGTTGTTCTTCAAGATATGTTGCTCATATGTATTCCACAACTCAACCTCCTGCCCCTCCATTGGAGTTAGCTAGCAAGACGGAACTGAGAGCATTTGGGACCTGCTGGGTCTTTTACACTGGCACATAGGCGTGCAGCACCGGAGGGTGCTAGAGAGAGCCCACTACTTCAACGAGTTTAGGAAAGGTACAAAAAGCTCCAAATTGAAGATATTAGTCTATGTTTAAAGGTTATTGAAAGCCCTGTGCATTGCCTTTCGGGTGGCTGATGATGGAGACTATCAAATTCAATAGCTTATTGATTTTAGTTAGCCATAATCCCACTTTTGAGATCCAAGTTATCAGTTTAATTTGTAAATAGAATATCTTTATCATATTAGATATGTCATACATAGGCTTCAAAATTAGCTATAAATATATGGTCACAAAATATATATGATGAACTTGCTGATTTTGTGCACAGCCTGAGTCTAGATTTAGAACTGTTCCTGAGAAAAATATGTTCTGTGTTCAAGATTTAAAATGAATTACTGAGTTTTGCATCTTTCACTGATTATATGGCAGATCTCCAAATTGGTACTCAAGTGTCAGGCTGTGCTCGTATTGTGTGCATTTAGTTGACCAAAATCTACATCACATAAGAGCATTAATTCAAGGGGTACCATATTTGTGTAGCCATTTAATAATTGATAGGTGTGTCTCATTCTGTTCGACTTCAAGGCCTAGACATATCTCAAATGACAGATTATCTAAATTGAAAGCAACAAAATCTCCTCATTGATAAATTGGGGGGTGACCAGCACTGGGGGCAGGAGAGAGGAAGAAGGAACTGAGAACATGACCAATTTTTTCTTCATGCAATCTTTGTGACTGCTTTTGTGAATATTTTTGTCATTTCTTTTGGTATAATGGATATCAAGTTTGAATTTGCATTGGCACTGAGAATTAAAACGGAGCTTTATGAGAGCCTGATTTTTCTTTGACCTTTGTAACACAGATACAACTTCTCTCAAAGTATTATGTTTTGTCGTTATCTAATGGCTACCCTGATATACTTAATCTCTTGCAGGAATCTCCTCTGTTTTGAAGTTGGGGATTATAACTACTTTCAGGTGACATGTCCATTGAAACTATCTGTAATGAGTGGTAGATCGTCTCCGATGGTTGTGTGTGAAATTGGTTCATTCATTCTAGGTCCTGCTGGACATGCATCTAAATTGTAAAGATCATCGTCACAATAGGCATTGGTGGTGGTAGTCTCACCATAATTGAAATGGTTTTGATACTTTGGATCCAAACTTGGCTTACCTTTAGAGATGGTCAAGGTTAAGATGTACTTAAAATCCATTGCTTTGATTAGGGCTTAAATAGTTGCTGAAAGCTAAGCACATACTAAAGTGTATTGCTGAAGAGGAATGGATTTAAGCACATGGTTATGTGTTTTGCTGACTCAGGTCTCTAGCATTGTCAGTCACTCCTTCACTAGCACCAAAGTCACTCTACAAAAACAGTTAAATATTCAAAAATATCTCTAAAATTAATTGCTGGTATTATACTTTTGTGTATCTTATAATTACTCTATGTTGGAAGGCTTTGTTTTCAGCACTGGCCCTTGTTTGGTCTTATGTGTATTTACCCAGTTTTAGAGCTTGGTTGACAGTGGCCCAAGTGGGTCATACAATTTTTCAAGATTTTCAGTAATTCAGTGGCTAAACCTTTATTATCAGGACCCAGAATGCAATAAGCAAGTGCAGCATCCCTTTGTAATTACAAAAACCACAATACTGATTTGTAAACTTCTTTTACTGTGTCATTTCTTTCTGATTTCCCACTATAAGGCTTGGTATTCTTTTTAATCTCTTGACTTAAAAAAAAGTATGAGTGTCATGCACTTGTGTGTGCTTGCAGATTTTTTTGATACATGAAGCAAACATGAATAAAATCTTTTCACATATTTCAAAATCTTGAACTGCAATTTCTAACAGCAGCCACAGTTTAGGAATCTTTCAGCGAAACAGTGAATTCTGTCTTTAATATGAAAATAAAATTTCTCGAACAAAATATGTAGAGGTCTTTATGCAGTGTGGCGCACATGACAGATGTGACGCAACTTGTCACCTTCATCTTGGTGACTTCAGAACAAAAACAATAAGAAATCAGTGCGAAGACATTCAACAGACTTGAAATTGAATAAGTTAAGACGGCTTTCTAACTTAGACTACATGATCTTCTCTAAGGTATATGGTATGAAACTGAGGTCAGAAAATTGGCTTTTTAAAGACCCATAGGGATTTAAAATTGATAATGAGGTTCATTCTTACTGTATATGTTCCCTCTTTCAGAGTATATTGAAAAGTTGCTTAGCTGTTAACATTTTTTGGCTAGCCAAACATGCAGACTCTTCAACTCAATTTGCCTCTTGTCCATGTTTGATTGACAGCTGTCACTCAGAAGTCAGAACATATGTATGCAGACAGTACCCAGAAGACTGTCATTAGCTTCGCCAGATATGAGTAAGAAAGAGTTGGAGGAAAGATCAAGTTATTTTGAGCTGTAGTTTGGTCTTCATGGCCAAGCTCTCATGTACGCAAGTATTGACAGCATGATAAAGAGGCATACTGTGCTATCCAGGTGCATTTTTGAAACCCATTACAATATTTTTCTTTCACAGCAAGAAAAAAGGGTTCATATATGAGGGAGAAGACACTCTTAGTATCCTAAACACGAAGGTAGAAGAAATTGCTTACAAGTAATCAAAATTTATAGTAGATTTGATGTACATGTTCTTCATGTATCAGAATTGCCATGGTTGCAGAGCTAGTTACTCCTTTCACCCCTCTCTGGTCTCTGAGTGCACACTGCTGATGTCTCAGGCCTTTATCTTTTGCAGGGTAGAAACCAAGATTCTCACACTATTAAACAGACCTAGATCTGACTGGGTATATGTCTGCACTGCAATGTAAGCCCAGGGTTAGTAGAACTCTAGTTAGCAGATCCTGGGTTTGTTAATCTAGGCTTGAGCATCTACAGTCATTTGCAACCTAGGTTACGAAATTGTTGAACCCTACATCGCAACATGGGGCGCCAGCATTTAGACTGCATTATGCAGACCCAAGTCCAATTACCCATAGCCCATACTCCTCCCGAAGTGTCGCTGCTTTAGCTCTTTTTTCAGGAAAACTTTAGTGTCCACCAAACTTGACTGTCCAAAGGACGAAAAGTCGACACATGGGATTGTGCAATACTTTTGGCAGACTTCCACAGTATAAGTTCAGTGGGGCTGTGTCTATACTTCAAAGCAATAGGGTTCAAAACGGTCTTGACTCTAGTTCAGACCTTCCACTTTTTGGGACCCTGGGTCCAAGCCCTGGGCTAGTGTGATTTGTGTGTAGGCAGAAGGGGGGTTAGGCTTGAGCTTGAGTTGAATCCCTGGGTTTACACTGCAGTATAGATATACTCACTGAATTCAGTACCTCTGGTTCTTCCCATCGGGAAGCCTATAACCAGTAAATTGCAGTGACCCGAAACAACCTTCTTAAAATATTGTTTAACTAACAATAGGAACAAAGCATTACATCAGAGAAAATTATTTGTAAAAGAACAAAAGATCTAAGTAGAATCCTTGGCCAGCCTGCTTTACCCCAGATCACTAACTTCTGGAGGTCTGGGTCTCAATCTGTTCCCCTTACCTTGGTCTCACCCAGTCACTTGAGGGCTTGCCTTTAAATCCAGACAAAGATCTTTGTTCTCCGTTTCCTGCTTCTCTTTTGCCGTGCTGCCCAAAACTAGCTGGTGAGCTCAGCATGATGCCAGAAGTGGAATTTCAAAACAAATGGCTTTTGCATTGTTCCTGAAGTATTGGTGGATGCATGTCTATCTGAGGGCATTGATTCTCTTTCCTGCCTATGTGCAATCAGTCTCCTCTTGAATCATTCCCACGTTTTATACAATAAAAGCCCCTTACAACAATCAGGCAAACATACTGAACATACAGTACTCATAAATTATTCAAACCAGCTCTAAATCTGTCATAAGGATCTTTAGGGAATACTTGATAATGGACAGTGTGATATATTTTTACAAGTTATGGTGATGAATGTATTTCATGAACTCAGCCCAGAACTGCAGTAAATTCCCCAACTTCCTACCACATACCACTTCCTACCACATTCAGATCTTTAGGAAAGGCACAATATTTTTTGTATCAAATTTGTTCAGATCTGAGTTATGAAACCAATTCCATACTGTAGAAAAATGTGAAAATTCTCTGATTCCTATTTTAAACACATACAGATTTGGTCTTAGTTGCATCAGAAGTTCTGTACCACCTCATAAAAAATGTATGAAGTCTCTACAAAACAGGAAATGTTACACAAAGCCCTTTACCCATGAGGAATGTTTCAGCAAGATTAATTTCAAAGTATTTTATTATTAAACAGCCAGAAAGTGAAAAGGAAGATTCTGGGTCTAACTTAAATGTAAAAAAGACCGAAGAAATTGGAGCTAATTTGTTTTTAATCTACCTCTTTGTATGTATTAATGATTACAGTAATGATCTCCAAACATGGGTAAACATACTACTCCGGTTACAATGCCTAGGAATAACAAGCTTGGTATTAAGGAAAAGTTTTATACTTAATCCCACAAAGCAAGGAAACTTTTAAAAAGTATAATCAGTGTTACTTTAATATTCATAATTCTTTTGCTGCTTTTTTTGGTTTGATCAGTGAATGAGGCTCTACTTGTCAATGGCTAATTGAAAGCTCCTTAAAATGTGAATTACTGGCATAGCTGCACAGAACTGGCTATATTGAAAGGTTGCTATTTTCTCATTTCCTCTAGAAACTGACATACAGCATTGCACCAGTGGCCCATCTAGTCTAGTGTTGTTTCTCTGATACCAGATACTTTACAGGAAGGCGCAAGAAATCTTGTAAGAAGTTCTTTTACAGGAATTGTCCTTTAACTGTGGCACCCTGCTTCACAGATCTGCAGCAGCACTGTGTAGGCTGGCCCTGGCTCAGGGCTGTGATTGGTGGTGGGAGAAGCAAACAGCAGAAGTTGGCCTTTCAACCCTCACCTCATTGGCTAGTAAACTGGCTGGAAATCCCAACTCTGTTTTTTTGCTGCCTACTGTCTTGGGATTGGAGAATTTGTGAGCTGCCAAAGAGTGCATGTGGTGGTGGCTGCTGTTTCGGAGAGACAGCAGGTTGGGAGTCTGAGCTCCAGGCTGGAGAACAAGCCCGGGAGCAGCCTATATATATGGCCCCATGCTGGATGCAAAGATCAGATAGAGCTGAAAAGGAAGGAACCCCTAACTGGTGGTTTAGGGACTGATGCTAGAGGGGCACTGGGACTCAGTGTTTGCTGATCAAAGTGACTGCTGTAGATAAAAGAAAAGGAGTACTTGTGGCACTTTAGAGACTAACCAATTTATTTGAGCATAAGCTTTCGTGAGCTACAGCTCACTTCATCGGATGCATACTGTGGAAAGTATAGAAGATCTTTTTATACACACAAAGCATGAAAAAATGGGTGTTTACCACTACAAAAGGTTTTCTCTCCCCCCACCCCACTCTCCTGCTGGTTGAAACCTGTCATTATGCAAGGCACTGCATTTAGCTGTATGGAGTGGAAATCTATCAACTGCGTGAAAAAACTTGTACAGATACAGACAGACATCATCTTCCTTTCCAAATGCAAACAGATGGACATCGTACCAAAAGGACTGAAGGTAAAAAATCCATTACAATCTACATACCACCAGACTATGCTGACAGCTTGTGCCACACACTCTCAAAGAAACTGCGGAACCACCTGATCAACATCCTCTACAGCAAACAGGGAAAGATAAAGAATGAGCTCTCAAAAATGGATACTCTCATAAAAAACCAACCTTCCACACAAACGTCCCCGTGGCTGGACTTTACTAAAACTAGACGAGCCATTTACAAGCCACACTTTGCTTCTCTACAAAAGAAAAAGGACACTAAACTTTCTAAACTACTACATGCCACAAGGGGCCACAGCAATGGTTCCCTCAACCCACCCAGCAATATTGTTAACCTATCCAACTATACTCTTAGCCCAGCAGAAGCAGCTGTCCTATCTCGGGGCCTCTCCTTCTGCCCCACCATCCCCACGAACATGATACAGTTCTGTGGTGACGTAGAATCCTATTTTCGACGTCTCCGACTCAAGGAATATTTCCAACACACCTCTGAACAACATACTAATCCACAGAGACCTCCCTACCAACACTACAAAAAGAAGGATTCTAGGTGGACTCCTCCTGAAGGTCGAGACAGCAGACTGGACTTCTACATAGAGTGCTTCTGCCGACGTGCACAGGCTGAAATTGTGGAAAAGCAGCATCACTTGCCCCACAACCTCAGCCGTGCAGAACACAATGCCATCCACAGCCTCAGAAACAACTCTGACATCATAATCAAAAAGGCTGACAAAGGAGGTGCTGTTGTCATCATGAATAGGTCGGAATATGAACAAGAGGCTGCTCGGCAGCTCTCCAACACCACTTTCTACAAGCCATTACCCTCTGATCCCACTGAGAGTTACCAAAAGAAAGTACAGCATTTGCTCAAGAAACTCCCTGAAAAAGCACAAGATCAAATCCGCACAGACACACCCCTGGAATCCTGACCTGAGATATTCTATCTACTACCCAAGATCCACGAACCTGGAAATCCTGGGCGCCCCATCATCTCAGGCATTGGCACCCTGACAGCAGGATTTGTCTGGCTATGTAGACTCCCTCCTCAGGCCCTACGCTACCAGCACTCCCAGCTACCTTCGAGACACCACTGACTTCCTGAGGAAACTACAATCCATCGGTGATCTTCCTGAAAACACCATCCTGGCCACTATGGATGTAGAAGCCCTCTCCACCAACATTCCACACAAAGATGGACTACAAGCCGTCAGGAACACTATCCCCGATAACGTCACGGCTAACCTGGTGGCTGAACTTTGTGACTTTGTCCTTACCCATAACTGTTTTACATTTGGGGACAATGTATACCTTTACATCAGCGGCACTGCTATGGGTACCCGCATGGCCCCACAGTATGCCAACGTTTTTATGGCTGACTTAGAACAACGCTTCCTCAGCTCTCATCCCCTAACGCCCCTACTCTACTTGCGCTATATTGATGACATCTTCATCATCTGGACCCATGGAAAAGAAGCCTTTGAGGAATTCCACCATGATTTCAACAATTTCCATCCCACCATCAACCTCAACCTGGTCCAGTCCACACAAGAGATCCACTTCCTGGACACTACTGTGCTAATAAACGATGGTCACATAAACACCACCCTATACCGGAAACCTACTGACCACTATTCCTACCTACATGCCTCCAGCTTTCACCCTGACCACACCACACGATCCATTGTCTACAGCCAAGGTCTGCGATACAACCGCATTTTCTCCAACCCCTCAGACAGAGACAAACACCTATCAAGCATTCTTACAACTACAATACCCACCTGCGGAAGTGAAGAAACAGATTGATAGAGCCAGAAGAGTACCCAGAAGTCACCTACTACAGGACAGGCCTAACAAAGAAAATAACAGAACGCCACTAGCAGTCACCTTCAGCCCCCAACTAAAACCCCTCCAACGCATTATTAAGGATCTACAACCTATCCTGAAGGATGACCCAACACTCTCACAAATCTTGGGAGACAGGCCAGTCCTTGCCTACAGATAGCCCCCCAACCTGAAGCAAATACTCGCCAGCAACCACATACCACACAACAGAACCACTAACCCAGGAACCTATCCTTGCAGCAAAGCTCATTGCCAACTGTGCCCACATATCCATTCAGGGGACACCATCACAGGGCCTAATAACATCAGCCATACTATCAGAGGCTCGTTCACCTGCACATCCAGCAATGTGATATATGCCATCATGTGCCAGCAATGCTCCTCTGCCATGTACATTGGTCAAACTGGACAGTCTCCACGTAAAAGAATAAATGGACACAAATCAGATGTCAAGAATTATAACATTCATAAACCAGTCAGAGAACACTTCAATCTCTCTGGTCATGCGATTACAGACATGAAAGTTGTGATATTACAAGAAAAAAACTTCAAAACCAGACTCCAGCGAGAGACTATTGAATTGGAATTAATTTGCAAATTGGATACAATTAACTTAGGCTTGAATAGAGACTGGGAATGGTTGATTCATTATAAAAAGTAACCTCTTTCCCCCCCACTGTTCCTCAGACGTTCTTGTTAAACCCTGGATTTGTGCTGGAAATGGCCCACCTTGATTATCATACACATTGTAAGAAGAGTGATCACTTTAGATAAGCTATTACCAGCAGGAGAGTGGCGTGGGGGGAGAGAAAACCTTTTGTAGTGGTAAACACCCATTTTTTTCATGCTTTGTGTGTATAAAAACATCTTCTATACTTTCCACAGTATGCATCCGATGAAGTGAGCTGTAGCTCACAAAAGCTTATGCTCAAATAAATTGGTTAGTCTCTAAGGTGCCACAAGTACTCCTTTTCTTTTTGCAAATACAGACTAACACAGCTGTTACTCTGAAAGCTGTAGATAAAGTATGTTGATTGTTACTGATTGTGATAATGGACTGATTTCTGGGTGAATTCCTGCTTCCACTCTATAGCAGTGGTAGAGGTTTGGAACTACCACTACAACAAGCAGTGTGCCCTTGTTGCCAAGAAGGCCAATGGCATTTTGGGATGTATAAGTAGGGGCATAGCGAGCAGATCGAGGGACGTGATCGTCCCCCTCTATTCGACATTGGTGAGGCCTCATCTGGAGTACTGTGTCCAGTTTTGGGCCCCACACTACAAGAAGGATGTGGATAAATTGGAGAGAGTCCAGCGAAGGGCAACAAAAATGATTAGGGGTCTAGAACACATGACTTATGAGGAGAGGCTGAGGGAGCCGGGATTGTTTAGCCTGCAGAAGAGAAGAATGAGGGGGGATTTGATAGCTGCTTTCAACTACCTGAAAGGGGGTTCCAGAGAGGATGGCTCTAGACTGTTCTCAATGGTAGCAGATGACAGAACGAGGAGTAATGGTCTCAAGTTGCAGTGGGGGAGGTTTAGATTGGATATTAGGAAAAACTTTTTCACTAAGAGGGTGGTGAAACACTGGAATGCGTTACCTAGGGAGGTGGTAGAATCTCCTTCCTTAGAGGTTTTTAAGGTCAGGCTTGACAAAGCCCTGGCTGGGATGATTTAACTGGGAATTGGTCCTGCTTCGAGCAGGGGGTTGGACTAGATGACCTTCTGGGGTCCCTTCCAACCCTGATATTCTATGATTCTATACCAGGAAGGGGAGCCCCCTACCACAAACAGGATTTGGGAAACTTTAGCAGGAAAACACATAATAATGTCTGAGCAGAATCACCAACAGGCAGCTAGCCCCATTGCAATGGCATTGGCTTACCACATGACAGCACCCTGGCTACCTGATATATGAGCAATGGCCAGAGAAGCTTGGCAGCTTTCAGAGAGGGGCTTGAAGCTACATTCCAATTCTACCCATTCCCATGTCCCAGAGAGATGGATTCCTGCTTGGCCGCTGGGGGTGGGTGGGGAGGAGGAACTGCTCTGAAAGAATTAATGATGTGGCCAGCAGACCACAAGCATATAACTGCAAAGATTTTTCAGCAGTTGGGATAAATGTTCAGGCCTCTGCACCTTGAAAATCAGGTGATGCAGTTCTGTTGTCAGACACAAACAGGGTGAATTTGATTTAAATCATGACTTAAATCACTAGTAAGGAAGACTCGATTTAATCATGGATTTCTACATAGAAGTGCATTCTTGTTGGTTGTTATAACCTTAATACATATTCTTCACAACTCCGAGATATATGTAGGTTTCATTTTTAGAAGGTACACACTATGCATTTTTAAGTGATTTATTTTGAAAACTTTTCAGATTAATTTTACAGCAATATCAGAAAATGAATGATTGTTTGGTTATTTCATTTACCAAAGGTAATTGAAGCAGATATTTGTGAAGTCAATGGGAGGTGAACTATCTCCAGTTCAACAGGTTAATCATTAATATTTGGAGGATTTTCTTGACATGCTGTATTAGGAGGAGAACATCACCAGACAGACATTTAAATTGTTTTATTCAACAAAAACACGTTATGTATTCTGGATTTTTTTCTTCAACAGCAAACATGTAATATTTTAACAAAACAAGCATATGAATTTTTGAATTTAGTTAACATTCAAGTTTTTTTAAAATCAGGTTTGTTTTTGTTAAAATTGTTTTTTAACTAAAATAGGTAAATGTTTTTTTTTTAAAGAAACAAAAATTAAATAAACTATGTGAGCCAGGTCAACATGATAAACTTAAAATATTGGCTTCTGCAGCCAGCTCAGTCGTCTTCACCTTCATTTTCCTGTTTGGTCATAATCCGGAAAAGAAAAACAAGTTTTTCTGCTTTTTCAGGTCCCAAACGATTTCTCAGTTTGGAATGAATTAGTCCAAAGGAAGAAAATATTCTTTGTACACCGGTAGAAGAAAGCTACTGCTGTTAAAAGTGAGATGATCACTTCAACAGTCTCTGAATCCAAGTGCTTAAATGACTTCCACCAGTTCACTGGTGTGACTTTCTTTAAAATACCATCAGCAAACATATATTTCTTAAATAGTTCTTATTCCCAAACTGGGTCTCTTTTACGGCCTGCTGCCATTATAGGTTTTTCCTTCTAGTGAGAGAATGGTATGGTAGATCTCAAATCAATGAAGGGTACAATCAGAAAGACCTCAAGACTTCTGGAATATGCTGCTCAAACAGTTTCACTTTTCTTTCTACTGCCTGTCCCTCCCTTCTCACATTTATCTCCAGACTTCTTCTCCTTGTCCAGATCTATTCCGCCCCCAACAATCTTCTATTCATTGAACTTTTTGAAACTTTGCACTTTTAGAGAGAGGTAAGGGATTGACTCCGTGTACACAAATTTGCAGTGGGACAATAGGGTTGAGGTCTGTTATTTCTCACCTCTATATATTAATTTATTTATTTAAAAACATTTTTGCTGTTAACAAGCATGTTATCTCTGGAGACACAAATCCACAGTTTGAGACCTGCAAAACTAAGCATCTCTGATGGTATCTTCTGGACTGAGCACTGAGTCCCATTGAGTAGATAGAAAGATTAACCTAAAAAATCTATACAGAAGCCCCTGGAACCTCATAAGATTGGGTCCCTAATCCATGAAGTATTGGAAGTCATTTACAAAACTACTGTTAAATATTACATGAATATATTGTCTCATGCTATATATAGAATTAAAATTTATAATCCCTGTTCCATGATGAGAGATCTTTGAGCTATAATTTATCTTAATTATAATTATCTTTAGATAGGTTTTTTCCCCAAACAGCATTTTATTTAAAAAAAAAATCTGATTTAAATAAAAAAATCCAATTTTTAATTTTTTTTTAAAATCATTGATTTTTATCCACCCTGGTCACAAAGCCACTAAGAAGCTAACGGAGTTTGTTGCAAGCCTCCAACTGATCTTGAAGTGCATTGAATGAATGAATCCCATGTGAACCCTGGTCCTGAAAAGGCAGTTGTCAAGGGCAGCTGGTAGAGGGGAGTTTATAATCCTGTTACCTGGCAGTTGTTGCATAACATAAAATCATTGATAAAGTTTGCAGATGACACACAAATTGGGGAAGTGTGAAATTATGAAGAGGACAGGTCACTGATACAGGGCAATCTGGATCGCTTGGTAAGCTGGGGTGCAAGCAAAGAATAAGTGTTTTAATACAGCTAAAGGTATATATCTCGGAACAAAGAATGTAGGCCATGTTTACAGAATGGGGGACTCTATTCTGGGAAGCAGTGACTCTGAAAAAGATTTGGTGGTCATGGTGTGTAATCAGCTGAACATGGACTACCAGTGTGCCACAGTGGCCAAAAGGGCTAATGCGAACCTCCGATCCATAAACAGGGGTAACTTCAGTAGGAGTATAAACAGTGGTGAGCTGGAGCCGGTTTGCGCAAACCGGTTGCTAAATTTTGAAGCAGGTTTTAGAACTGGTTGTTAACCCACTTCGCTGCAGGGAGCGCTGAGGCTTTGATGGGCTCAGGCCGGGAAGTGATGTAATTCCTCCTCTGGCCGCTGGGGGCGCTGCGCTGCAGGAGCCATGTGGGCTGCCGCCTGGCCCTGGGCACGAGCCCTGCTGCTGCTCCACTGGCCCTGGGGCTCCTGATGCTGCTTGGTGGGTCCCCGGCTGCTCTGCTGGGCCTGGGCTGCGTCCTGCTGCTCTCCCCACGAGTACCCACCACCCTGCCCACAGCCAGCCCCTCCCTCCAACCACCTCCGCACCCCCTGCCCTCAGCCAGCCCCTTCCACACCCCCTGCCCTGCCCGCAGCCACCCCCTTCCTCCAGCCACCCCCGCACCCCCTGCCCTGCCTGCAGCCAGCCCCTGTCTCCAGCCACCCCCTGCCCTGCCTGCAGCCAGCCCCTGTCTCCAGCCACCCCCTGCCCTGCCCGCAGCCAGCCTCTGCCGCACCCCCTGCCCTGCCCGCACCAGCCCCTGCCGCACCCCCTGCCGTCCCCTCAGCCAGCCCCTGCTGCACCCCCTGCTGTGCCCTCAGCCAGCCCCTGTCTCCAGCCAGCCCTGCACCCCCCTGCCCTGCCTGCAGCCAGCCCCTACCCTGTCTCCAGCCAACCCGCACCCTCCTGTCTCCAGCCAGCCCTGCACCCCCTGCCTCCAGCTAGCCCTGCCCCAAGCCCCTATCTGCAGCTGGCCCCACGTCCACTGGTGCCCTGCAGTTCCCAGGGCAGTAACCCTGCACACTTGCTTCAATGAGGGGGGCAGGGAGCAGCTGGGACCCACACATTTGCAAACCCTAGGGTGACCAGACAGCAAGTGTGAAAAATCAGGACAGGGGGTGGGAGGTAATAGGAGCCATATAAGAAAAAGATCCCAAAATCGGGACTGTCCCTATAAAATCAGGACATCTGGTCACCCTAGCACACCCCCAGGGAGTGGTGGGGACCCACACATGTGAAACGGAGCTCATTTCTAGTTCAGGCCCATCTTTTTAAAAAAGAACTTTTGGCAGAGTTAACATATATCCGTATTGTCCCGGACAGGTCAGGCTTTTTGGTTCTTAAATCGCCGTCCGGGAGGAATTTATTCCTCCCGGGAAAATACGGACATATCGTAACCCTGTTGGTACAAAAAATACATACTGGGGCACATCCCTTAAATCAGAACTTTTTATAACGAACCAGTTGTTAAGATTTTGGCAGCTCATCACTGAGTATAAAGGTTATTTTACTTCTGTATTTAGCTGCTGGAATACTGTGTACAGTAGTATCCCCAATTCAAGAAGGGTGTTAGTAACTTGGAGATAGTTCAAAGAAGAGCAACGAGAATGATTAAAGGATTAGAAAACATGCCTTATAGTGATAGACCCCAGGAGCTCAATCTGTTTAGCTTAACAAAAAGAAGGTTAAGAGATTATTTGATTACAGCCTACAAGTTTCTACATAGTGAAGAAATATTTAATAATGCGCTCTTCAGTCTAGCAGAGAAAGGTATAACATGATTCAGTGTCTGGAAGTTGAAACTAGACAAATTCAAACTGGAAATAGGTGTAAATTTTTAATAATGAATAATATCAACCATTGGCTGTAGCAGATTCTTTGTCCCTGGCAAATTTTAAATTGAGGTTGGATGTTTTCTAAAAGATATGCTCTAGAAATAATTTTGGGGAAATTCTATGGCCTGTTTTATACAGGAGGTCGGACTACATGATCACAGTGGGGCCCTTCTGGCCTTGGAATCTATAAATATGAGGCCCCAGTACTCTGAACTTAACTTCAAGGACTTCAACAAAAAGGTTGTCTGGGGGATTGGGTCACTGGAGTCTGACAGAGCACAGGATAACCAGATCTAGACTACCACACACATGCTGGGTTTCAGTTACTCTTTCCAGCCTCAAGAGACGTGATTACATTTGTGGGACCTGCTGGGAATAGATTACAACTCCCCAGCTTATGTGGGAACCTGCAGTATTGCCCCAGCTGGTACAGGAACATTTTGGCAACCAAGCAGCCTAACTCCAGAGTTTCTCTGCTGCTGCAGCTCCTGAGCCCAGCTTAGGTGATTCCCCGCTTGAACTGCACAGACGCATGGATGAAATGTATAGAAGGGTGGACGTGCTAGCCAACAATAGGACACATGTCTTGCAGCAAGGAGGAAGTGCATTGGCCAGGGGAAGTGCTCGGAGTGTCCAGGCCACTTGCTGTTAGTGGTCAGGTTGAGTGGTCATGGATTGCAGTGGCCTTAAATGGAATCTTCAAGGTACAAAGCCAAGCCTCCAACAGACAACGTTTGCTCCTGCTCCAACGTTTGCTCCTGTACTTGATTAGGAGCAGTCTAAGTTCATGGGGAAATGTCCTCATCATCCTCATTATTGGTGAGTGGATGGATGCACTACTGGACACTGTCTGCCAGGTAACTACCATCTAGTGAGAGAGATTCTTTAAGCACTGGCAATGATAGGACCTATCAGCTCCCCTTAATGACTGGATGCAGTTAGTGGCTGGGAATGGGCTCAGCATCCCTTACATAGGGTACGCTTGCAGATGTTTAGTTAGTTTCCAAGATACGCTCCTTCCAGGGGATCATCCAGAGCAATGAACCTCTGTCGTGTTAGGTATGAACCTGCTCCACCATTGCTACAATGAGCTGTTAATCGCACTGCAAGTAGATGGATATGAACTGTGGACAAAGCAGCTGATCTGTGGAGTGGAAAAACTGAAAACAGAGCTGCAAACTACTCAAAAGGAGAACTGAAGGCTGGACCTGCAGCTGTCAGAGCTACACAGAAAGATGACCATCCTCAGGAGCCACTTTCAAACCCAGTTGCTGCAGGAGATGAGGAACACTATTCAGACAGAAGAATAGCTCCATCACAGCTCCCTGATGGGGAAAGCATTGAGTTACTGACTTGGAGAGCAAGCTTTTCACGGTGTCTGAGCTGCATCTCCCTTACAAGAGGGGCAAACAGAGGATGAAGAAGTGCACTGTGCAGCTAGAGATCCATAACAGGGATGTGGCCATTACTGACTCCAACCATAGACATGCCTAACTGCCAACAAGCTCACACAAAGACTTATTTTGCATGAGTATATTGGGCATGTAGATGTATGAAGTAGGCATACTGAAATATATGGGCAGATATGAGAATCTGGTCCTATTTGTAATGGATGAATGTGAGCCATAAAAACATGATTTTTTTTACTTTAAAAATTTATTTTGGTCCCATCTCTTTTGGGTCAGTTTCCAGTATGAAATGAACTTATGTTCCAGTTGTAAACTCCCTACAAAATAGCTATTAATGGCAACACTTGGGTCAATACTTAATGGCACTGCTATAATAATGTGTAAGTTAGACTTTTCTCTTTCCTTTTTTGTGTGTAGAATGCAATTTATTTTAGAATATATTTTAGAACTGCCAACGAAAAAAAATTAACTTTATAATCAACTGTTTCTAAAGAGCAATATGCAATTTAAACAAAGTGTCCTGCAGATCTTAAGACAGTGATCAGTGAGCTGTCTTTAGTCTCCAACAGCTTTACCTTCTGTTCTTAATTATTTTGTGCATTTTGAACAGGTAACTTTTATAGACATAAGAACACTTCCATTTAAACTCTACTAATTTAACAAATGTAATTCTTTAAAGATTGTTTTTCTCCTTCTCTTCAGATAAGGCATCATATGATGAAATCTTGTTACTGCTTAATAGATTCTAGAGGTCTTATTGTCCTGTGGTGCAGAGAAACCATTGTGTTCACGTCATTAAATACAGGAGACAAAATGTTGCTATTTTTATTATGGACATTGGTCAGGTATATACCAGATCTGGAATTCCTTGCTCTTGTAAGTATCACTTTGATTTAGAAGCAATTGCTGAGGGAAAACTGTCGCTGATATAACAATAAATGCTTGCAGATCTTTCAGTTTAAAACTGAATTGTGCCCAAGGAACAATTCCAGCCTCCTTGCAGATGTTCTGTCACTTTTTAAGATATTGTTGAGCCTGATATAGATGTTTAGGCAGTGCTCAAATTTTGATTACCCTTTTATAAATTATCTACCCACAAAACTAGGACTAGTTGGTTTCATCGTGTCCTATTAACAGGTTGCCTGTTTTCTTTGATTTACTTATGTGAAACTTTTGTTTATGCTTTAGCTTCTATGGGGTAGTTGCAGTGTGTGTGCAGTGAAAAATAGAAAACAGTGAAATTGCTGTTTGTTTTGTATGCAGTACTGCATACAAATCCCAATTGGGATTGGGACTCTGTTGTTGTATGTGCTGTACATGAAAATACTGTCTTTTCCACAGACAGGTTACAGTTTAAGAAGGCAAGTAAAATTCAAAACCTGGGGATGGGGGTTCCAATCCAATACTATGTTAGTAGAATGGTTTGTTCACATCATCAGGAGACATAATATTAAAACTTCTTGCTTTTTTCCATGCCTCTAGGTTCTGTTACAGTATCAGGCTTTCAATTATCTAGCTTCCTTTCTTTATGTAGAGTATATTTGTGCTTTAAAGTTTATTTTTTGTTTCTGGTATCATTTCTTTCCTGCTGCACATGTTGCCACAGATGTTCCAACATCACTTCCCAAATTGACATTTTTTTTCCTCTTTATTATTTCCTGCCCACACTTTCAGTGTAGGCCAAGAATCATAATTACAGTGATCCCTTACCAGTGGAGGTAGGGGATGATCAGACGTCATTGTTCTTGAGGAATATCTAAATATATTTGAAGTTGAGTTAATATTCTGTTACTGTATAATATGATCTAATATAAGGTTTTTCATGGAAATTGGAATATCATAGCTCCTGTCACCAGAATATACATAACTTACATTAAAAGATGTATCTCTTTTAATCTCTCAAGATCTATCTATCTATCTATCTCTCTTCCTCCTCCTTCAGGTCAGCAGGACCCAAACTTTGTTTATTTTATTTGTATTTTTTAAATATAGCATTGTTATGGGCACATTAGGTCTAAAAGTACTGAGGTTCATGGTCATCCTAGTCCTTCTGGGAGCCGTTTTTTGGACTTGGGGTCCCGTTGTCAAGAAAGCAGTATCTTGACATAGATTTCACTCCTGAGGCTGTTCTGATACACAGTTTTCGTACCATTTTAAGTACTTTGGTTTGGTGTGTGATTTTTATACCAATATACTTAATGGTACAACTCCTAGTGTGGACACACTTATGCCACTATACTGGTATAGCTTCTTCCTGTATATTTAGTGGAGTAAGCTATTATGATGCTTCCTGGGGGTACCCAGGTTGTGAGGCGCCTCACTACCACCTGTCCTTAGTGCAAGGAAGCTTTGTCTGTACCTGCCAGGGGTCTGTACCCCAACTCCACCAGTAACATGGAAGGACAAGCACTCCCATTCTGGTCTTGAGGGCCCTGCTACCACTCTACAGGTTAGTAATAGGCACGCTCCAGCCCTCGATTGAATTGTCCCTGGATTGTCTGCCCCCGGGCCATAGGACACTTACAGCATTCGCTGATCTCCTGCTTCAAAAGAATTCCCAGGATACCACATTAACCTCAGATCACCACTCAGCTTAACTCACAGCATTTAGATTTGTTTTTAATGAAATCAAGTATGTTTATTTAACAAAACCTAGAGATTCAATTAGTAGCAAGTTGAAGTATTGGGAAATAAATGGTTACCTATAAAATAAAATCATACCACATTCTAGAGCCAAGACTTTTAATTAACAAGATATTCTCGTATCTAATGTATTACTTCTCATGAAACATCCCTGCAGCAATTTACAACCTGGATGGCTGTGATAATTCTTTCCTAGGTGAAGGATTCAGTGTGTCTTTTTGCACTCCAAGATATACCAGACCAAGCCTTTATCTTTATTCATTAACAGGATACCCTCTTGCTGTTTGTTTATTCCTGCAGATTTCCTGTCTTGTAGATTTCATAATCTCTCAATTCAAGTCTCAGTTTGCAAATAGGCATCCAGTGTGAGGCAAACAGTACACAATGCACAAATGGCCAGACAGCAATAAATGTCACTTACCTCCTGCCTGAAAGGAACATCTCCTAGTGACCCACTCTAACGCTAAGACTTTAGGAACATGATTTTCAGTATAGCTACATAACTCCTTAAATATTATCTTACACACATTTTTCAGTGATTATGATGACTAGTGGGCTGTTGGCACTCGGTAGAGACTTCACATGCCACCCTTTGGTGAACTATTATGCAGATATCCAACCCAGGATATGAACATCCCTATGCAGCAGGTTCCTTGTAGATCACTAAGCAGAGATTGGCGCCTCCCTGAATCCCGACTCAGGTGCCTATCTCTGACAGAGAGGTGGGGCTTAGCATACACCCCTGTTGTTTCAGAGTAACAGCCGTGTTAGTCTGTATTTGCAAAAAGAAAAGGAGTACTTGTGGCACCTTAGAGACTAACCAATTTATTTGAGCATAAGCTTTTGTGAGCTACAGCTCACTTCATCGGATGCATACTGTGGAAAATACGGAAGATCTTTTTATACACACATACCATGAAAAAAATGGGTGTTTATCACTACAAAAGGTTATCTCTCCCCCCACCCCACTCTCCTGCTGGTAATAGCTTATCTAAAGTGATCACTCTCCTTACAATGTGTATGATAATCAAGGTGGGCCATTTCCAGCACAAATCCAGGATTTAACAAGAACGTCTGAGGAACAGTGGGGGGGAAAGAGGTTACTTTTTATAATGAATCAACCATTCCCAGTCTCTATTCAAGCCTAAGTTAATTGTATCCAATTTGCAAATTAATTCCAATTCAGCAGTCTCTCGTTGGAGTCTGTTTTTGAAGTTTTTTTGTTGAAGGATAGTCACTTTGAGATCAGAAATCGAGTGACCAGAGAGATTGAAGTGTTCTCTGACTGATTTATGAATGTTGTAATTCTTGACATCTGATTTGTATCCATTTATTCTTTTACGTAGAGACTGTCCAGTTTGCCCAATGTACATGGCAGAGGGGCATTGCTGGCACATGATGGCATATATCACATTGGTGGATGTGCAGGTGAACGAGCCTCTGATAGTGTGGCTGATGTTATTAGGCCCTGTGATGGTGTCCCCTGAATAGATATGTGGGCACAGTTGGCAACGGGCTTTGTTGCAAGGATAGGTTCCTGGGTTAGTGGTTCTGTTGTGTGGTATGTGGTTGCTGGTGAGTATTCGCTTCAGGTTGGGGGGGCTGTCTGTAGGCAAGGACTGGCCTGTCTCCCAGGATTTGTGAGAGTGTTGGATCGTCCTTCAGGATAGGTTGTAGATCCTTGGTAATGTGTTGGAGGGGTTTTAGTTGGGGGCTGAAGGTGACTGCTAGTGGCGTTCTGTTATTTTCTTTGTTAGGCCTGTCCTGTAGTAGGTGACTTCTGGGAACTCTTCTGGCTCTATCAATCTGTTTCTTCACTTCCGCAGGTGGGTATTGTAGTTGTAAGAATGCTTGATAGAGATCTTGTAGGTTTTTGTCTCTGTCTGAGGGGTTAGAGCAAATGCGGTTGTATCGCAGAGCTTGGCTGTAGACAATGGATCTTGTTCTTAGGCTCTTGTCTCTTCCTGTTCATTGTATAGGAGCCTAGGGGCTTAACTCAGGGTTTGTGGACCACATTGTTGTGATTTTCTAGGTGCCTAAAAGTTAGATGCTTAAGTCCATTCATGGATCCCATTCCTACAGCCTCAGAGTAAAACAGTCACCATCCATTGCAGCCTGTATGGCTTCTACTCTCCTCTTGCTCAGATTTCTTTCTGTTTCTGTTTAAATAGCCCAGCCTTAGAGGGCAGGGCCTCCTTGGGTATAAACCCCAAGCTGTCCTTTAAAGGAGTAATACCACCTTCACACATAGACATAGGAATAGGAAGAGAATTTTCAATTTACATTCCATTGATTAAATCACAGTTGTTTTAAGTTCTTATGTGGCTAACTTTCAAATTGCCTTTTGGACTCATCAGCCTTGTCTTGAGCTTTGCAGGAGTTGCTGGCCACTAAAGAAATTAATTTCCCTACGTTTTTTGCCATAGGGAATGATGGGACTGAACTAATGATGGTGCTGAAGCAATGGAGCAGACCATGTTACTGGACATCTGCTCAGGTTAAACACCTTGCTAACAAATTACCACTGCATTGCTTACATGTTAGCTCTTACGAGCCATCAGGCTGCTGGTTCGGTTCCTTATGTGACACAATTTCAAATAAGCTTGGTGTAGTGATTTTCTAATATTTTCAAACTTCTCTCAAACACTGTGATAAACTGAGATTCAGAATTACTGGAGGAACCAAAACAGAATGTAAATTTAAGATGTGCATTTGCTGGGAGGGAACAGTGCAGGGAGAACTAAATTTAAAACTCTGGACTGACTAATTACTTACTAGAGACTGATGCCAACACAGGTGGCTTTGTAAAGAAGTTATCCCAGAAACATTTTGTGGGGATAATGCAGATAACTTGGATGTCTGCTACTTACCATATTTTTCTTTTTTTCTTCCCCCTTTCACCTCTGCAAAAGCAGGATCTGGACATTGAAAATGTACAGATTGAGAACTGTCTGACAATCATGGAAAAGGTTTGGGATAGTACTTATAGTGAGGTAGGGTGCAGCCTACATATATGAAGAGACTAGAAATTTATTTGAAAACTGACAATGTAAAAGAACAAGATGCTTTTCAAAGATACCATATCATTAAAGGGCTGCTGGCCCTTTAAGGGAAATCTGGGTCCAGGCTAATTTAAGGGGAATGAACCCATAGGCTGTTAATTGAAAGATGAACACCTAGGCCTGATAAAAAGCCATCAGGGCTCAGTTGCCAGGTGCTCCTGAAGAGAGGAGCTCTGTTAAGAGAGAGTAGCAAGCAGCAACAGCAGCATTATTGCCACCTGTTAGCATTTCCAAGACCACAGGTCAAGACTTAAATCCCCTCAGCCCCAAAAAGGAGAGCTGGGAAGTCTCCTGAACTTAAAGGGAGAGATCTTTTTTGGGGAAACTGATTGAACTAAATAAATTGGACCTCTGGAGAAAGGGGAATAATATTTAAAGACTTTGTGTGTAATTAATTTATTCTTGAACCCTGAAGAAGTAGAGGGCCATGCATGGCCACAAAGGGGTGTGGTCTGGGTGGCCCCCCTCTTACAAGGAAACTGAGGCAAGGAGTGACTGCAATGGCACATTTGGCCAGCAGGGGGTGCCCCAGGGGAACCTGCACCACAACACACCTATTTTACTTAGAATAAAATATCAAGTGTATACTAATAAAACAGTAGATATTGAACTGATAATTTAAAATGTCTGCTCCCAGAGAATGACAGTAGTATAATATACTCATATGATGTACCATACATGAATTAGACTACCATGTTGTTTACCACAAAATGATGATCCAAAGTTGGGTAATTGCCAGCTGGAAAGTCTGTTTGACCATTAAGAGGGAGGAGAAAACAGCACAAAGATGGTGACTTCGTATCTAAAGCACATCCCTTCATTAACTCTCTGTTTTAGGGCAGGGTTGAATGAGTGGAAGCTGCTCAGGAAGAACAGCACCTTTATTACATGGATTACATTTTCATAGGTTTTACAGGTTGGATTTCCACAAAATATGAAAACATTGCCACAGCCTTGCCCATTCTGCTTTGACTTGCACTAGACTATGTGGGTCTGTAGGTCCCCAGCCCTAATTTAAACTAGTTTAAATTACAGACTTGGAACAGTCCAGGATGAATTACTTTACATTGACACTTAAATTCAAAACTGACCGTGAATGTTGCTAATTGATGGATTAGAAAATATTATTAGCATCATATTACTATAGTGTAATATAATTTTTCTTCTACCTCGTGGTAATGTACTTCATATGCTTGATAGGGGTTGTGAAGAGGGGAACGTGTGCATCCTACCACAATGAATGGGTGGAAAGAAGTTTCTGTATGTGTCTGGCTGGTGGAGTTCCTCCTGAAATAATTACTTTGATATTGCTGAGATTTCACAGTATTTATTTTATTGTTAATGACTTATTAGGGCATCTTATTATTGTAAATTTATACTGTACAGTTCCAATTAGGTACAAATGTTGATAACTGTCCTGTATCTGAAAAAGTAACATGTCATTCAGAAAATGTAACTTGATACATTACTAGCAGGATAAAAGACTTGATAGAAAAAAAAGCTGAAAAATATGAGCAACCACTGTCTGTAAACTTGTCATCATTGTTCAGGCTTTCATGTGTTGCCATTTGTTGGACAACTATGTTGGGTCATCTTGCTACCACTATGCTTTGTCATGGAAACTGCATTTCTTAAAGATAGTATTTGGTATATCTCATTTTTTTTTTCTACTTGCTTTTTCCTAGTAATTAAAGACATTTGTGCAGTGTCTCCATGCTGACCCAAGAATTCTTCTAATTTCCCTTTCATAAACATGTACTCATCGTGCCAGCCAAGTAAATAAACTTAAATTGTTGATGGCCTCCCATTGGTCCTTTTCAGGTGTGTGCATTAGGCAAAATTGTATTAATCTTAGTCAGCAAGCAGCCCTATTGAAATCAGAACCTCTAAAATTAATGTTTAATAAAAGATATATCAGAAATACAGATAAAGATATATTGTCATTGTTAAAAATAAATAAAATACCATTTCCATGCTAAAGGAGAAGAAGAGGACTCACCTTAGTTATTCAACACTATTCAAGTAAATGAATTTGCATCTGCTTATACCAATGGTATGTGTAGTCCCCTCCACATTTAATACTATGTAACTAACAAAGTTTGAAAGTGCATTACATTTGAAATGCTGGTATTGTTCTTTATTTAATACACAACTTGTCTGATGCCATTTTCAAATTCACAATGAAATCTGTTGGAATATTTTAATTATATTTTATTAATTCCTTTAAATATATTTATATTGCTGATTTTGTTTTTCTGAGCTGATTAGATTGTCTATTTCTGAAATAGTTTCCAGTAAAGCAAATCATACATGTTAAGATATATTCTTCAGGCATCTTTAACTTGTTTTGAGAGTTTGCCATAATCCCTAATAAACTATTTATCTTCCATTTTTAATGTCATGTTGGATATATAATAAAATGCTTTAATTTGCTGTTAGCAATTACAGTTTTACATGAAGAGGGAGGGTTGATTTGATTAATCATACTTACAAGCTGTTAGTGAAGTAAAAGGAAAATGATTTGACTTGATTTTTGACATAATTGCTTCATTTGGATTAGCATTGCTTCAATCAGTTGTTGTTGAGAAAAGAGGGACTAATTTTGTTTAAAGCAAGATTGAGGATGAATAGCTGATGGTATCAATAGTGAAAAGAAAGATAATAGCATTTAAACACAGCTTTATATGGAGATCAGTGAAAAGGGGAGTGGGAACACCTATTAAAATGACATTTATTACAATATATAGATTTTTCCAATCCTTAAAATCCCCTCAATTATTCTTGTAATCTGGGAATGCATCATTACACAGTTCTGGCTTTTGAGTTACTCGGACAAAAGAAGGTATTGGAAAGCAAGAAAAGCATTTTCATGCCTCATAGGTGAAGACATTTGCTATGGTAATCTATGCATATTATTCCATCAGATTAGCAATAAACCCTATTTCATCCAGTTTGAGTTTTTAGTTCTTAAAAAAGGTTAATTTAGTAGAAAAATAATACATTTAAATTTAGTTAATATTGTATGCAGAATTTGGCTTGTATAAAATAGGTAAAAATAATAAATATTTTGTTAAAAAATTCAGACTTAAAAATGCTTATTTTATTAGAAGAAATATGTATCCAGAGTTACCTGTTCTCACATCTAACTTCAAAGGATTAAAGACACAGTCATGTTAAATCACATTTTTGTCTCTATTTTCTTACTATTGCTACAAAGGTTAGATTTTACTATATTTAAACAAGAAAGTATATTTCTGTTTTGTTTTTCTTCATAATTGATAGCGCTTTGTGTGTAGCCAATCTCTGTCCTCTTAATACTCACTTTCCCCTTTTGTTTGTGAGTCTTATAGAGGGACAAGGGAGAGACATAATACACAAAACACACAGAGTATGGCTATCTGAATTACTACTTTAATTATAGTTAGTGTTGTCTTTATGTCAGTTTAATATATAGTATTACCTACAGGGGTAATGTCCACTTGAAAACTAGTTATTCTCGTAAAATGCATTGTTGCTGATTTGTGTCCTGAATTTTTTTTTAACATATGTAAGAATGAGAATTAAGTGTTAGTATTCTGGGCCAAGATCTCTGGTAAAAAAAAAAAAAAAAGAAAAGAAGAAGAATAAATTAAAATTAAAAAGACATGGAGCAGTGTAAAAAAATAGGATTATGAGAGCAGCTGAATAAGTGTTGGGCTACAAGACCAAATTGAAGAAAGCAAGTTGTATTACGGATGAAGTGCTGCAGTTGAGTGAGAAGTATAGGAAGCGGAAGGAAAACAAAACAAATGAAAGTGTAAGAGCTGAGCACAATAGGCTGACTGGAGAGCTAAAATAGAAAACAAAGAGAGTGGATAAGTGAACAGTTTAAAAAAGCGGAGGAATATGTGGCGAGAGATGTGACAGGGATTTTATTGCAAGATCAGAGAAATGAGTGGAACATACGAGCTGACGATGTCGGTGGTGAAACACAAGCACCGACAAATAATTGAGGATGAACAAGCAAAGAATAAGTGATAGAATATTTTGAAGAGCTGTACAATGTGCAGAACACAGTTGAAGAGAAATTTTCCTGGAGAAGCTTCCTAGCAGAAATGAGATACCGGAATTCATAGTAGTAAAGACTTTGATCGTTTGAAAAAGAAAGTCACCAGGGAAGTGACAACATAACTGTAAAGGCACTGCAAGCAGGTTAGGAACATATGGCAAAGGGACATGTACAAGCTATTCAACAAGATTTACAAACAAGAACAAGTACTGAGTGAATGGGTAAAGCGGTAATAGTACCAGTCTATTAAAAAGAGGATAAGAGTGAATGCAAAAACTAAAGAGAAATTAGCTTCTTGAGTGTGCTGGGAAAAGAATTCACCAAGTGGTTGCAGAGGAGAATGAAAAGATATGTGAAAGCAGTGATTTCAGGGGAACAGGCTGGATTTAGACCAATAGGCCAATTGATCATTTTTTTTGTGGTCAGAAAGAAATTGATGAAGTACATGTAACAGGTTTGACTGTATTTTAACAACTTTATAGACTTCAAACAGACTTTTGATAGCATTTGGCAGAAAATGTTATGGCAAGTTATGAGAATGTATAGCATCGCCATGCGATGAAATATCCACTCCACGCAAGACTTTGAAGGGTTAAGGTTGCCAGGTGGGCCAATTAACTCCCCAGGCTCCTCCTGGAGGAGGAGCCAGGGAGCAGGGTTTGATTAAATGAGGCACCAGCTGGACAGGAACAGAAAGAGCCTGTAATAGCCTAGGAGTTGAGAGCAGAAGGGGGCTGCACAGAAGGAGTCTGCAGTCACTCCCTGGTGAAAGGGAGGTATGTTTGGGACTATAGAGGGTAGTCTACCTACAGGTGCACCCTGGGAGGAGGGAATTTGGGCTGGAAAACCCAGAGAAGGGGGAGAGCCAGAAAAGTAGAAAGGCTCATGGGAAAAGCAGCAAGGCGTGGGATAGGGCAGACCTTGGCTGCTGAAGTGAGGGCACTGAGCTGGAACCTGGAGTAGAGGGCGGGCCCAGGTTCCCCAACCAGCCATTGGGGAAGTGGTGTAGACCAGACAGCAGAGAGCGAATTGCCTGGGACAGTTTGTCTTGGAAGACTTTGATACCCCAGAAGGGGAGGACCATAGGGACCTGGCCAGAGGGCAAAGTCACGGAGTGGAAGCTGCAGCTCCTAGAGTGAGAGGGACAGCAGAGATAGAAAGAGAACCACGGCTGGAGAGACTGCCAAAGGAGGGCGAAGTACCGGGAAGGAGATAATCCCACAGAACGGCCAGGAAGAGGAACCCCTAGCAGTGAGTGGACCCTGTTACACACCAAAAACCTGATCAATCTGATAGCATTTACATCAAGTTGATGAGTGTGGCGAGAGTAGACAGGTATATGACAGAATTATTCTGGATCACTGTAGAAGTGAGATGATGCATACTACCACTAGATTTGTTCAACTTGGCACTTGAAGCAGTACTGGATATAGCACTGAGAGATGAAATGGGAGGAATCATGTTGCATAATAGGACAGTACATAACCTTAGATTCTCGGATATTGACCTCACAGCATTGATTAAGGAGGATTTGCAGAGAATAACTGACAAGATAGAGCAGGAAAGCAGAAAATTTGAATTGAAGTCAGCACAGAGACAACAAAAATTATAGCAGTTGGAAGACAAGAAAAAGGTAAAGATCAAACTTTGAGATAAAAAATTAGAACAAGGGGAAAAATTGTTTACCTTGGCAGACTAGTATCAAAGAATGGGAATTATGAAGACTAGCTACTACTGCATTTGGAAAACTCTGCAAGGATTTGGAAAAAAACTGAGATGAAAACAAAAATCAGCATATGAGACAACTGTCACATCAGTACTGTTGTATGGGTTAGAATGCTGGAATATGACAAAAGCTGATGGATGAAAGTTTGAGTGAAATACCAGGAGTTTCAAGACTACAGAAAATAAAAAATGAGATAAGAAAATAGTTATGGCAAGAAATAGCACTGCTACCGATAATTAAAGAAAGACAACTGCAGTGGTTTGGACACATGTCAAGAATGGACCCAGAAAGGATACCATACATGGAGATATATACCAGAGTTACAGGAAATAGAGAGAGACTGACATTGGGTGCATTGCTTATATACAGTGAAGAATGACATTCAGCACAATGGTTTGAAGATGAGCAAAGCTGAGAAGCTGGTACAAGATAGAAAGTGGTGGGCAAACTTCATTCAGCCCCATTATTGTTATTGAACTCTCTGACTGGGAATCAAAGAAAAGGATGTTTATGAAAGGTATAATATGAATCTTTGTGTCTGGGTTTTTAAAGAAAGTGAGTGTAACTAAATTTTAACTGTAAATTTTTTAACTGTAAATTTCTTGGCATATAGCGTGTCTAGCAACATCAACAAAGTTTGTCAGGGAGTTTAATTTTCTTTTAATACAGAAGTACTAAAATTTAGATTAATATAATAAATTATTTCAACACAGAGTTCCCCCAAGCACATTTTTTTCTGTGTGGAAGAAATCTTCATAGACAGATGTTAGTCTTATCTCCTCAGGCACTTTTGCTCTTGTGGATTTAAGCTTGTTAAATTTTAAGAACATAAGAATGGCCCTACTGGGTCAGACCAAAGGTCCATCCAGCCCAGTATCCTGTCTACCCACAGTGGCCAATGCCAGGTGCCCCAGAAGGAGTGAACCTAACAGGTAATGATCAAGTGATCTCTCTCCTGCCGTCCATCTCCACCCTCTGACAGACAGAGGCTAGGGACACCATTCCTTACCTATCCTGGCTAATAGCCATTAATGGACTTAACCTCCATGAATTTATCCAGTTCTCTTTTAAACCCTGTTATAGTCCTAGCCTTCACAACCTCCTCAGGCAAGGAGTTCCACAAGTTGACTGTGTGCTGTGTGAAGAAGAACTTCCTTTTATTTGTTTTAAACCTGCTGCCCATTAATTTTATTTGGTGGCCCCTAGTTCTTATATTATGGGAACAAGTAAATAACTTTTCCTTATTCACTTTCTCCACACTGCTCATAATTTTATATACCTCTATCATATTCCCCCTTAGTCTCCTCTTTTCCAAGCTGAAAAGTCCTAGCCTCTTTAATCTCTCCTCCTATGGGACCCATTCCAAACCCCTAATCATTTTAGTTGCCCTTGTCTGAACCTTTTTGAATGCCAGTATATCATTTTTGAGATGAGGACACCACATCTGTACACAGTATTCAAGATGTGGGCATACCATGGATTTATATAAGGGCAATAAGATATTCTCGGTCTTATTCTCTATCCCTTTTTAAATGATTCCTAATGTCCTGTTTGCTTTTTTGACTGCCGCTGCACACTGCATGGATGTCTTCAGAGATGACACGATAACTCCAAGATCTCTTTCCTGATTAATTGTAGCTAAATTAGCCCCCATCATATTGTATGTGTAGTTTTGTACGAAAGACTGTTATTCCCTCCCTCCAAGCAACCATTACTCTATCATGCCAAACCCAGTATTGTAATCCCAGATGCACATTCCTTTGCTGCTGGTTTATGCCATGTAGCACATCTAAACTGCGATTGCTGACTGTTCTCATGCTCTGTTATCTCATTGGTGTTAAATTGGTGAATCACCTTTTCTTAATACTTCCCCCTTTACCTTATGGAGGATTAAAGTTGAGTTTATTGGATAGTAATTTCTAGGATCATTATGGTTTTGATGACTTTTAATTTTTCTTATATTGTAGTACTTCCTCAGTTCTTTGCTCCCTCTTCCCCCTCTCCCGCATTGTGCTTGTTTTGGTCAGTTCAATAGACAATTCTTTATAAATACAAGAATGCATATCCTCCACACTACAGAATCATATATGTTCAGGTTTTCCAGGCAGGGCAGGGCTCGCTTGATTACAACCCAGGCTGTTCCAGCTGTATTCTCCAGCCTGCCCCTTAAAGTGGTAAAAAACCAAGGCATTATATGTAATGCAGTTGATGTTTAAATGTTTACCTCTCACATTTATTTAATTTTCAGTAATACAAGAATAGAGCTCTAAAGCAGCTATGATCATTGCATTGACTTAATGACAACTAGTATTATTTGCTTTTAAAAGAACTACAATATAGTAATTTAGAATTTGTTTTTATATATGAGTAAAATATTTGCATTTAGAGTTGCTGCAGATTTCTTAAAGATTTTGACCTTTGGGGTTTTCCCAGAGTTTTCATCAGCACTAAGAAATGGAGGAGTGGATGCTTGGACTAGTAACTTTTGAGGATTATATATCAAACTGTTTTGTTGGGGAAAAATCAAATTTTATGTAATCATTTGATTTGTATCACTGGTGATAAAGGTTCAAGTCTTGCACATGTGGTGTTATGTGATAAAATTCATCCTGTGGAATATAGGATCTCAGGTATCAATAAAGACTGTCATCTGGCTAGTCTGTTTGCTTGATGGGC
Source organism: Eretmochelys imbricata (assembly GCF_965152235.1). Taxonomy (NCBI): domain Eukaryota; kingdom Metazoa; phylum Chordata; order Testudines; family Cheloniidae; genus Eretmochelys; species Eretmochelys imbricata. Next base: position 98,657,157 of record NC_135572.1, read on the forward strand.
TCATGTAATTCTTTTTATAATGTTAATTTCAGCAGAACTGAGTCACTTCAATTACTTTATTATATTAATTCTCAGCACTGCTAATTCTGTTCTGAGACTCCCGTGCTGTTTTCTGTGTCAAATGGCTGGCTTTACTTTCAGAATCTTAGTTTTTAGTTTGAACCTTAATACTAATATTCTCAGCTGTATTATGTTTTTGTAGGTCTCCTCTTCTGTTTGCGGTGAACAAATCTTTTATCATTCCTTCTTCTTTCAACACCCTTTATTTCAACATTAATCTTTTGTGTTTAGAATCATAAAATCATAGACTATCAGGGTTAGTAGGGACCTCAGGAGGTCATCTAGTCCAACCCCCTGCTCAAAGCAGGACTATCCCCAACTAAATCATCCCAGCTGGGGCTTTGTCAAGCCTCACCTTGAAAACCTCTAAGGAAGGAGATTCCACCACCTCCCTAGGTAACCCATCCCAGTGCTTCACCACCCTCCTCGTGGAAAGTTTTTCTAACATCCAACCTAAACCTCCCCCACTGAAACTTGAGACGATTACTCCTTGTTCTGTCATCTGGTACCACTGAGAACAGTCTAGATCCATCCTCTTTGGAACCCCCTTTCAGGTAGTTGAAAGCAGCTATCAAATCCCCCCTCATTCTTCTCTTCCGCAGACTAAACAATCCCAGTTCCCTCAGCCTCTCCTCATAAGTCATGTGTTCCAGACCCCTAATCATTTTTGTTGCCCTCCACTGGACTCTTTCCAATTTTTCCACATCCTTCTTGTAGTGTGGGGCCCAAAACTGGACACAGTACTCCAGATGAGGCCTCATCAATGTCGAATAGAGGGGAACGATCATGTCCCTCAATTTGCTGGCAGTGCCCCTACTTATACAGCCCAAAATGCTGTTAGCCTTCTTGGCAACAAGAGCACACTGTTGACTCATGTCCAGCTTCTTGTCCACTGTAAGCCCTAGGTCCTTTTCCGCAGAACTGCTGCCTAGCCATTTGGTCCCTAGTTTGTAGCAGTTCATGGGATTCTTCCGTCCTAAGTGCAGGACTCTGCACTTGTCCTTGTTGAACCTCATCAGATTTCTTTTGGCCCAATCCTCTAATTTGTCTAGGTCCCTCTGTATCCTATCCCTACCCTCCAGCGTATCTACCTCTCCTCCCAGGTTAGTGTCATCCGCAAACTTGCTGAGGATGCAATCCACACCATCCTCCAGATCATTAATGAAGATATTGAACAAAACCAGCCCCAGGACCGACCCTTGGGGCACTCCGCTTGATACCTGCTACAAACTAGACATGGAGCCAATGATCACTACCTGTTTAGCCTGACGACCTAGCCAGCTTTCTATCCACCTTATAGTCCATTCATGCAGCCCATACTTCTTTAACTTGCTGTCAAGAATACTGTGGGAGATCATATCAAAAGCTTTGCTAAAGTTAAGGAATGCAGGTAGTGTCTATATCATAGTAGTGCTATGGTAGCAACTTTCATGACTGCTAGTGTAGGCAGTTACCTAGCTTTGAAACACAGAAGCAGCTTGTATTGTCATCTTGCATTTGCCCTGTCAGGCCTTGTCTCCAGCTATAAGAAGAATCTTCTCCCTCTGTGATTTCATGGGGGAATCCCCTTTACTCTTCTACTCCAAACTGTGTTGTCTTGAGGTAGAAGGAATATAGACACACGTGCACTCTGTTGTCCCCATGTCAGGACCCTGGGATCAAAACAAATAAGTGACATTTTGCATTAATAGTACTTAAACACACTGTAACCCTTGCTGTGTTAGCCATGGACTGTCTTACACATAGCACCACCATTCCTGGCTGATAGCCAAGTCTATCTATATACAGTATCTGGTTATAACCAGGTTTCATGAATCATATACATAGAACATAAGAACAGCTATACCGGCTCAGACCAGTGGTTCATCTAGCCCAGTATCCTGTCTTCCAATGGTGGCCAATGCCAGGTGCTTCAAAGGGAATGAAAAGAACAGGTCAATTATTAAGTGATCTCTCCCCTGTGGTCCCAGACCCAGCATCTGGTGGTCAGAGGTTTGAGACCCAGAGCAAGGGGTTGCATCATTGATGATCTGGGTTAGTTGCCATTGATATTCCATGAATTTATCTAATTCTTTTTTGAACCAAGTTAGTTTTGGCCTTCATAACATCCCCGACAATGAGTTCCACAGGTTGACTGTGTGTTGTGTGAAGTACTTCCTCTTGTTTGTTTTAAACCTGCTGACCATTAATTTCACCGGGTAATCCCTGGTTCTTGTGTTATGGGAAGGAGTAAATAACACTTCCTTGTTCATGTTCTCCACACCGTTCATGATGTTATAGACCTCATTCGTATTCCCCCCTTTAATCATCTCCTTTTCAAGCTAAACAGTTCATGTGTTTATCCTCATATTCAAGGTATTCCATGCCCTTAATCATTTTATTGTCCTTGTCTGTCCTTTTTCCATTTCTAACATATCTTTTTTGAGATGGGGCAACCAGAACTGCACATAGTATTCAAAGTGTAGTTATATCATGGATTTATATAGTGGCATTATGATTTTCACTGTCTTATTATCTATACCTTTCCTAATGGTACATAACAGTCTGTTAACTTTTTCAACTGCTGCTGCACATTTAGCAGATGTTTTCAGAGAACTATCCACAATGATGTCTGCATGTGCTGTCCAGTAGCACTGTATGGCAAGATCCATATTATAAACATGTGAACATTTGCTTTGCTAAAGTGTGCTCTGTATTTCAATGCTATTTAAATTAAAATAAAAACGTAGTTAATTGGTACTGAAAATGGTTTCAAATTATTACATTTTCAGTAACCTTAAATCTCTCAAGTGGAATTGTAGATACACGTAATTACATACTTTACCTATTGTGTTTATTGAATTCACTACGATGTAGTGAACTTGAAAGTTGGGACAAGATCAAGAAAAGAATCTCTGTTAATAAAAGCAGTTTGATATAAAAAGACAAAGAGAAATGGTCCACTGGACATTTGTTTAAATTTTATCAGTATGGCATTAGAACAATCTGTAGTTCAATACATCTTGCTAAAACTGTGCTTGATCTTGTAGAGGCATGGGGAAGTATAAATGCTCCTAAGGAGGAAGACTTTCTATCCAGCAAATACATTGCTACTGACTGGAAAGGAGAAAAATCATGTGCTCGTGCCTTGTTACACCAATGGGTTGCCCAAGGGTTATAGATGAATCACTACCACTGGCTTACAGGACAAGGGAGCTTTGTCTGTGCTCACCAGAGGAGGCTCACTCAAAATTACCAGCTGCTGGCATCACAAGCCACACTCCAGTCTCTGCAAGCAGGCCAGCAATTTGGCCATTCCAGCCCTTAGGTTTCCTTAGTGAGGGCTTGGGGCAGAACAGAGATAACATGGCTACATCAATGGAGAGAGTTCACTCCAGAGTTCTGCTTTGGCTCCCTCAAATTCTGGACACCTGCAACGTGCATGCATTCGCTGTCTCTGTGGAAGCGGTGCCATTGCGTTCACTGCCTTCATCTCAGTTCAGTACTCTCCTTCGCAAACAACATTTAGACATGTCTACAGTAAAACCAAATAGAAGTTTATTGACAGAGCTTAAGATAAATATTCAGATAGAAGTAAGTGTAAGGAGTGGGAACATATGGTACAGATAAAATAAAAATATAAAATGCAATCTAGAGAATATGCTTGTTAACAAGCTCCTCTAATAAGATATGTCTCACACAATGGTCAGTCCATATAGCGCTTGTTCAGTTGAGAGAGCCATGTAAGGATACTTTCTTATGGTCTTCTTTCTCCTTTTATACAGTTCCAGACTTTTTGTCTCTTTTCATAAATGGGGTTTTGTTAACTTCAGTTCTCCCCAGTACTCCGCCTATTCAGGGTCGTCTTCTTGGCCTCTTTTGTGCTTTGTAAAGGCTCAAGCCTGCACCTTGTCTAAACTGTAAACACTTGGCTGGGCTGGATAGAAAGATGTCAGTTGTTCTCACTCTTGATTGAGTTAGCTCTGAGACCCACCCTGCCCCAGGTGACCAATTGCACCTCCAGCAGCTTTGGAACACAATATTCTACATGTTCTGTAACTCTTACAATATTTTTTGTACATTCATCCCTCAATAATTATGACAACCAGTGATTTCTACACTTTCAGCAGACACCACACAGAGCCCACTTCAGTGAAGATGGGCAATCATAGGGGGAAATATACTTGTCTGAGCACGTCTAGGTTAATTCCTGAGTATAGACTTGTAACTGTGTACACCTCCTGTCTGTTGCCAATATGGGGCACCTGAGACACTGGGCACGCTTGGCATCAGCCTAGCTCTGCTGCCATTGAAGTTAGTAGCAAAACTCCCATTCACTTCAGTGGGTGAAAAATCTGGCCAAAGCTGAGAGCTTTTGAAAATCATACCCTACAATGTTAAAAAAATAAAGATTAGTGAAAGCTAATGGCCAACCAAAACTGGAATAGATAACTTGGGTGGGATGGTTAGGGGGCTGGTGCAACTTGCAACAAAACAGTCTAGAAAGAAAATAAGACCATCATAAACTATTTGTACCTGGCCTCCAACTGTCCTAAATTCTACTTGAATCTACTCCCATATATCGTACAGCTATTTGTAAAACAGCATGTAACATTAATGGTAAAATACAAACGAATCATAGTTATAATGGACTTCTTAAAAGCATCTTCTATTTCCTAGAGTGTTCTGAAGAGCATTTAGTCTATTTGATCACTGCTTATGGTGCTTGATCTTTAGAGGTGCTTGGGCACCTTGAATGGTGGGCCAAGGAGGGCCCCAAGGACGTGGGGGTGCACCACCATTTGCCCACTGAGGTTTTGATGGGGGGAGACCTAGAGGACTGGCCAAGCAACCCCCAGACCACCCTGGTTGTGACCCGTAGCCAGAGCCGGCGAGGGGCACTGCGCCCTGACCTTGGGGAGGGTACACCGGAGGCGCAAGACCCTACCCTGGTGGGGAAGGAGCGCCGAGGGGCACGGCTCAGAGAGACTGTGGCCTCAGACCTGGCCAATGACAGGAAACCGGTGCCCATTCCTGAACACTTGCAATTCCCATTGACTACAGCAAAGATTGTAAATGTTCTGTATCTCAGGATTAGGCCTGCAGACAATATTCAGAGTCATACCAAAAAGAAAAGGAGTACTTGTGGCACCTTAGAGACTAACCAATTTATTTGAGCATGAGCTTTCGTGAGCTACAGCTCACTTCATCGGATGCATACCGTGGAAACTGCAGCAGACTTTATATACACACAGAGATCATAAAACAATACCTCCTCCCACCCCACTGTCCTGCTGGTAATAGCTTATCTAAAGTGATCATCAAGTTGGGTCATTTCCAGCACAAATCCAGGTTTTCTCACCCTCCCCCCCCTCCCCCCCAAACTCACTCTCCTGCTGGTAATAGCCCATCCAAAGTGACAACTCTCTACACAATGTGCATGATAATCAAGGTGGGCCATTTCCTGCACAAATCCAGGTTCTCTCACCCCCTCACCCCCCTCCAAAAAACACACACAGTCATACTGGTAACATTGCAACAGGGATGCTGATTAGGAAACATTAAAATCCAATACTATTCAATTCTAGGCATACAGTAACATCAGCTCCCACTAGCTTATGAACATTTTCATAAAACCATGAGCATACAAACCAGATAATTCTGGTGTTTGCGTTTGCAACATAATGTAGCTGGAGAAGAGACACGAGTGTTTTATCAAACCACAAAGAATCTTTGTTTGGATATAAGTGCCTGCTGAGTTCCCGGCTATAATGATATCAATAGAAAAGGCAAAAAAGCTGGAGTACATTAGTTGCCCTTTTTAATAGGATTGCCAAATTTGGTTGGATGTATTCTTTGAGATTTCATCACATGACATAAAATTTAATTGAAGATTAATCTTTAATTCCTGAAGACTCCAGAACAATCCTGGAGGTTTGGCAACCCTACTTGTTAAAGAGTTACATCTGCCTATTTATAGTATTTTCTAAATTTGCTTAGTAAACATTACAGAATTTTAAAAAGTTTCTACAGATGCCATTCATGTGACTTTTTAAATCCATCTTAATATCCCTCTGTATTTGTTAGTTAACAATCTGAGGAATCTAATAGCTGATATCTGCCTCATCATTAAATCTTAAAACCAGACGAAGCATTTGATATACCTGTTGAATCAAGTGTAGACACATTTTCAGATGCAATAGCATAGCGTTTGAGAGCTATTTTATATCAACTCTGAAAGTGAATGTACAATGTTATATGTTCAAACAAAGCCCATATTAAATGTGACTGCCATGCCACACTATGTAAAGACTAATGTCCTGCTCCATGAAAATAGAATTTCTTTGATATATTGAGGCTTCAGATGTGATAACTTTCTTGAAATTCTTTAAGTATGTTTTGATATCACATATGATCTGATAGTCATCTGTGCTAGTAGGTTTGCAGCATGTGTAGCAATTACTCTGTTCTGTCTTCTTCAGGTATAGCTACAGCCATAAAGGGAGAACAGATCTGACTGTTCCCTGGTGGTGACTGAAAACTGACTAAACTGCTGTTCAGATTAAGTGCTTGAATCTGAAGCCCTTATTCATGACTGGCCAAATCCTTAAATCCTTACTCAGCCATAATTCCCACTGCGGTTCTGAGTAGGGATGGAGTAAAGATTTCAGGTTTTGCTCCTATATGCCTAAATCTGGAGCTGATCTTTGAATCAGCTAGCATTTATGATGAGAAATTAGCCAATTTCCATAAGCATCTTCTAAGCATACACATGGCAGCTTTAGTGCATTTTTAAATTTTTATTTCTTAGAAGTTTGAATTGCTATATATTTCGTATTCATATCTAAGATACTTTGGTTTTATATTTTCTGCTTGTTGAGGAACACAGTCAAGATTTCATGAATACTATCAGAGTTCAGGACTGATATTTCTAATTTAAAGCTAATTTGTAAATCACATAAGGAGAAATACATCATCAATATAATTTGCTAAATAATAATGCCCGAAAGAGCAAGGGAAGAGGAGCATTGGCTATATAATTTTTATGTACCATTTTTTCTCTTCATACCAGTTTCTGAACCCTCTACATTGTCCCCCTGCTAACTCAAATATTAAATATAATTTCATTTAAAAAGTAATTGTTCTTATTTATTTCTATTACCATGGCACCTAGAAGCCCTAATCTTGGACCATGACTACATTGTGTTAAGCAGTGTACTAACACACAATAAAAAAGACAGCTCTGCTTTAAAGAGCTAAAATATAAGTATAAGGACTTGTCCATGTGAAGACTTAATGTGTGGCAAGCCGGGGTGTGAATGTACAGTGCACTAGCGTGCTGCACACTAAATTGCTGTGTGGATCCTGCTGCCCCACACTAAAAGTTCCATTGTGCACTTTGACCTTAGTGTGTGGCAGGCTAGCATACAGTCCATTCACACCCCAGCTTGCTGCACACTAATTCTCCATACAGCAAGCCCTGAGACAAGATTGTGAATTTAGGCATTCTTTTATTCGCACCCTATGCACTATTGCAATAACTTTTGTATGAAATATGCCCTGTAAGGTATCATCTGAAAACTAACACCACAGTGGTTGATATCATTGTAAAATATATGTAACACTGATGCATGTGAAATTATGAATGCTCACCAATTTTATGCTTTAAACTCTGTGACTAAAAGGTGTTTATCAACTCCCCCCGACATATTTGGTTTAACAGGTTTTCTCCAGATAAAGGAAAGACTCCAACACCTCAAACCAAGTGTGGCCCAAATTAAATAGGCTATTCATTTGTATCAGAGTGTAACAAGGTCTTCGCTTGCCCTCACAACAAATCAGCCAGAGACCCCTTTTGAGAGCAATCACTAGTGCTTTTTATTTTCAGTGTCAGCTCCCACCAACTTCTATTTACAATGTACTCCAAACCAGCAACCTGGGGGACAGCTAGCAGGGATGCACACCCTTTCAATTCCTTCCTGCCAGCCTTATAGCCCCTGGCTAATGAGGCCCACAGGTGCTTCTCTTCTAGCACTTAGGCATGGCATACTCAGCCAGCTTCAATTAATGCTTCTTAATTGGAGCTGGGCTAACAGGGGCCTGGCTCAGGACCTCCTTACCAACACCCTGTTACATAGAGATTGTAGCAAGGAAAGAGAATTTGCATAATGGTAACCACCAGAGGGATAGTGACCAGCAAGGAGCTTTATTTTCCAGATCTCATGGCTCCTTTAATCAACATGAACTAATGACCCTTATCTGGGGGTACCCGTCTGAAGAATACATTTCAGAGGTTCACTGGACTATAAAAGGGGGGGCAAAGAACCCCAAGTTTTTTCACCTGAAACAAAGGAACCAAGCACTTCGGGCTTCGTGGGAGATTCTGACCAAGGGTGTGGTCAGCCATCTTGCTAGAAGGTAGTATGGTAAGAATCTTACTTTGAACCAACACTGTAGTTTTGTTAAGTCTTAATCCCTAGAAAGCATTTTTCACCTTCATTTGCTTGTAGCCATCTCTGACTTTGTCCCTTACATTTGAACTCACTTAAAATCCTATCATTTTTTTTGTTTTTCTTTTAATCTAAACCAACCCAGTGCTGTGTTTCAGTTGTAGTTATTAACTCCCGTTAAAGCAACAAACTGTTTATTTAAAGGAGCGTGGATCTTGTCCTGTAACCCTGAGTGCACTGAACAAGCAGTTTCAGAGTAACAGCCGTGTTAGTCTGTATTCGCAAAAAGAAAAGGAGTACTTGTGGCACCTTAGAGACTAACCAATTTAATTGGTTAGTCTCTAAGGAGTACTTGTGGCACCTTAGAGACTAACCAATTTAATTGGTTAGTCTCTAAGGAGTACTTGTGGCACCTTAGAGACTAACCAATTTAATTGGTTAGTCTCTAAGGTGCCACAAGTACTCCTTTTCTTTTTGAACAAGCAGTGACATACTCTCTCGCTAGCCTGAGTTAAACCCCAAAATGTTGCAAAGATGCAACAGATCAATACAGACAGATAGGGGAGTACAGGGAAACAGTGAGACAGTACTGGTTAATGTGATAAGCATTTGCATCAACACACCAAGTGGCCTAACCATAGTCAAGTGTTTTGTAGGTATCATGGTAAAGGAGAGTTTGGGGGAGTTGTAGGAGGATACTGAGGTAACTTTGTGGACGCTTGCAGGGAGATCCTACCACGCATAAGGGGTAGCATGGGAGAAGGCATCATGAAGGTGCTTGTTTGCAAATATAACAAATGAGAGTGAAGGAGGCTTGCATCATGGACTGATCAGAGGCAGCCGTCAACAATTTCATCATGAATGAGAGATAAGTAGGCTAGGGATAGACCATGAAGGGCCTTGAAAGTGAAGGCAAGCATTTTATATTTGATGTGATAGACAAAACAGGTAGAGGGAATCAGACAGAGGGGTGACATGGTCAAAGTGAGGGGCTAGAAAAATAATCTTTGCAGCAGTATTCTGAATGTCTATGAACAGCGCAAAACTGCATTTGTTAAGGCCAGAGAAAAGGATGTTGCTGTAATTGAGTTGCAAGATGATAGGAAACTGGATAAACGTTTTAGCTTTGTGGATGGATAGGAAAGACCATATCTTAGAAATCTTATGCAGAAAGAATCTGTGAGATTTAGATGTAGCCTGGATGAGAGGAGATAAAGAGGTCCAAGTAGAAGATGACCCTGAGTGACAGGCAGGATGGTGGTGTTGTCCACAGTGATTGAGAAAAGAGGCTGGAGGAGGTCTAAGGTGGAGGCAGGATAAAGGGCTCAGTTTTAGCCATGTTGAGCTTGATCTGATAGCTAGACATCCACAGGGAGATAACCGAGAGATAGAATGAGATTTTAGTTTGGACTGGTTTAGAGTACAGAGGTAGATCTGGGAGTTGTCAGCAGAAATTGTAGTTGAATTTGTGTTTGTGGATGAGAGTATGTAGAGATAAGGTTTAGGGGAAGAGAAGGGAACAAAGGACAGAGACCCCTGCGCAGAAAATGGGAGGGAGGGATGAGGAGGAGCTTCTGAATGGCACATTGAAAGCGAGATGAGAGAGTTCAAAGGAGAACTAGGAGAGAACAGAGTCACAGACACCAAGAGAGGACAAGAATTCAATGTTCAGTTGTATCAAAGGCAGCTGACAGGTCAAGGAGAATGAGGATGGAGTACTGGTTCTGAGATTTGGTAAGAGGAGATTGTTGGAGAGTTTAGTGAGAGTGACTTCAGTGGGGTGCAAGTAGCAGAAGCCAAACTGGGGAGGAGGTAGGATGGAATTGAAGGAGGGGAACACCATACTGCAACTGTAATCAGTGCATTCAGGTATCTTAGATATGAAAGGGAAATGGGGTGGTAATTGGAGAGGCAAGTGGAGTAAAGGGTGATTATTTTTTTTTTTTTTGTAAGATGGGAGAGACCAAAGCATGCTGAATGGTGAAGGGGAAGAGGAAGAGAGAGGGTGAGCATAGGGGTAAGGGAGATCAGAAGATGGAAGAGGGTTGTTGGAGGAAGGATTAGATGAGGAGAGCAGATGAGAACATTTAGGAGGGGAAAGTTATAATATTCTTGGCCAATTTTCTATTAATAACCCATTCTTAATTCCACTAAGCCTTTCTTAGGTGATGAGAGGATAATAGGAGGATTGGGTTTAGGTGAAAAGACAGCATAAAGAGAAAGAAGTTGATGCAACAATAATTATTGTTGCCTATATCTGGGGAAATGAGAGAGCAGGTAGCAGATCAGAATTTAGGGGGGAGAAGATGTAAATCACATTTCACTAATATTAACCATATCCTGGGCTAATATGATTCTCTGAGGCTTGTGTAACCACAGGTGAGTTTGCTTACAGGTCCCCCCTCTATGCTGATCCACAAAACGTACGAGTCGTTATAACCCCCAACTACAGGACCCTGGCACTCTTCTCAAGCCAGAGCAGCTTAGACTTTTAGGTCTGGAGGTTCCTGGTTCAGTTCCTGTTGTGTCAGTCAAAATGTGCAGCTATTACTCCTGGGGCATTCTGCGCCAAAAAATTAAAAATTCTGCACACAATATTTTAAAATTTTGCAAAATTCTCCAAATTTTATTTGTCAAAATAACACTACATAATCATGCCAGTTTCAATTATTTTGGTAATTTATTTCAAAATACCTGTCAGCAACTATGTCTGTAACAATACAGACAGACACAATAATTCCCCCAGGAGTAGAGAGTTAAAGAAGCCCCTATGACAACCCAGTTCCTGTTTCTCTGCCCTTTCCCTCTTCTTCCCCCCCGCCCCAAGCCTAGTTGGGGGACCAGATACCCACAACCCCTCCCACTCCCAGAGCCCATCCATGCCCCCCACAGCCAATACACCTGAACCCCCTAGCCGCGTGGCCCACCTGGCCCAGATACCTGCACCCCCTACCCTCCAGAACCCATCCACACCCCCCTTCCCCAAATACCTGTACCTTCTCCACCTCCAGAGCCCAGCTGTGCCCCCTCACCCCAGTCCAGACACCTGCCCCCTGAGCCCAAAGATCCAGAGAGAGAAACAGCCTGATTACAGTCCCAGGCTAGTGTGGAGTTTCCTGTGTGCTGCCCTCTCCTTTCCTCAGGCCATGCTGGGAACTGCAGCTGACAGGAACTGTCCCCTCCCCCCAGCAGTGTCTTCTATGTACAAGCTGGGCTTTGCTGGGTCCAGCATCCCGTAGTGGCGGCCAGGAATGCTGCAGCCCATTTCTGTGGGGAAAAGGAAATTCTGCGCACACGATGTTAATTACTGGAAAATTCTGCATTGCACAGTGGCACAGAATTCCCCCAGGAGTAAGCCATCACACTTGCATTCAAATTTATGTAGCTCATGATTCAGTAGTTTTGTGAACAGGAATACCCCATTATTTAAATATATGTGCTTGCAGTAGAAAATGCTAGCTATTAAAGGATAGTGTCAGCTAAAACATGAAAAGTTGGTAAACAAATGTTACTCATTTATTATTAAAGATTAAAAGAATTTTCAAAATATAGTTTGTCACTGTTTATGCTCTGTGTATATGTGGCATTCTTAGCAGCTTGGACACTGAAATCTATGAAGTTAGTTCCATTTTGTTTATGGTGAGCTTCATTTTCTTAGTCCTGTTATGTCTGAGTTTTAAACATTTTAGGGGACTTGATTTAAATACAGTTGTCTTCATTAGAATTCTAAAAAAAACCAGATAGTGGAAACATTTCTATTTATTATAGGTCAGGGGTTCTCAAACTTCATTGCAATCCAACCCTCTTCTGACAAGACAAATTACTACACGACCCCAGAGGTGGGGACTGAAGCCTGAGCCTTTCCAAGCCTCATGGCCCCGCATGGAGACCAAAGCCAAAACCCCACCGCCCAGGGCAGGGGGCCAAAGCAGAAGCCCCAGGCGGGGGGCCTGTAATCTGAGCCCCACCACACAGGGCTGAAGCCCAAGGGCTTTGGCTTTGTCCCTGGGTGGTGGGTCTCATGACTTTGGCCTTGGCCCAGGCCCCAGAATGTCTAATCCCAACCCTGGAAACACCATTAAAATTAGGTCGTGACCCACTTTGGGGTCCCCATCCACAGTTTGAGAACCTCTGTTCTAGGTTGTATAAACATCTAGTTTGGGCAAAATCTGAGTTTAGTGCCATTTTAAAGGATTAATTTTACAGATACTGTTAGCAGTAAGGTTTAATATGTCTGGTAGCACCATGTCGACAAAATCAGACCCTAAAAGTTTCCACTTAACTCCCACGATGGCCTTGATTTTAATTGGCTCATAAACATTTCCCTTATTTTCTGTTTTTGATGAAACTTGGTATGTTTGGTTTCTGCTCACAAGTGACTATTTAATTTTCATGAAGATTAGTTAGGTGATCCCAATCGAAAATGCATACTTTTTCCATTAGCTTCAGCATCTAAAATTAAATTCTTATGTTCTATGTGACTGCTTTTCCGTGAAGAATTATCCTTGTAAAAATCCATAGTATAGTACCAAATTGAGTGAAAATTTTTCTGTGATGCATTGCACAATAAGAAAGCTCTCTAAGCCGTAGTTGCATAATTGATGATGACGTCAGGGAGTTGCTCAGAATAAACTGGGGGAGGGATTATCCGTCCGTTTTTTGTTTAAAACAGAGGGCCTGATTTGTTTCATTGCTTTTCTTTTCTTTTGGGGCTTTTTGTGAGAAAATAAATGGTTTATTAACTCTTCATATTCTTCCTGTATCAGTCTCCCTCCTTTCTGCATTGATATTGTTACCAAGTCCTTTTCCTGGAATAACCCTAAGAATATATTATGAATTCTTTCACTTCCCTGATAGCCTGATATCACTACATTTTTTGTTTTTCTTTTTAGCTGTGTCAATCATTGAACTTTAAAAATAATCCCTCTCATTTAGTTGTTCAGTGATAATTTCTTCATTTCTAGGATTACTCTCAAAGATCCACTTTACAACTCTGCATAGAGAGCAGTGCTACTGTAGAGCTAGCTGTACGTTGTGGGAGAAAGTGAAAGTTGTCGTAGGGCCGAGTTGTCTCATCCACTTCAGCTACATGAGGGAACCAAAACAGGAACAAATGGAGGAGGAGGAGGAGGAGAATGCATTCACAGGGGAGTAATGGCTCTGTAGGTAGATTTCAGACGTTCTATTGCATTTTGTACATGGAGACTTGAGCTGTTTGTAGGGTGGGGGAGGTCATTCTTCCTGACATTGTCTTCCCGCCTCTCAAAGCCCCATACAATGTACAGACTAATGCTGATTCTCCAGCACACTCTAAAACTGTCTGCCTCTGCATGCGGAAAGGGAACGGGGGCAGTGGATGACAGTAAGACTATATTCCAGAGTAGCAGCCATGTTAGTCTGTATTCGCAAAAAGAAAAGGAGTACTTGTGGCACCTTAGAGACTAACAAATTTATTTGAGCATAAGCTTTTGTGCGCTACAGCTCACTTCATTGGATGCATTCAGTGCACGAAATCTTATGCTCAAATAAATTTGTTAGTCTCTAAGGTGCCACAAGTACTCCTTTTCTTTTTAGTAAGACTATAGCAGCCCAGGTCCTATGACCAATTCTGCCATAGGCATCCTGGGAACAGTACCGAGACTCTGGGCTTCTGTGTAAATGCCTCTGCCCTTTGCAGGTAAAATGAGATTTTTAAGGAAATCCTGTGGATCTCAGGGAATTGTTTTAGGAGGGACAAACTCCCTGCCCATTCCTGACATTCCCTTTTATCTCCAACGAACTGAAGGAAACTCTGAGCTGAAGCTTGAGGAATTTCCTGGCCCTTATGCCTTTTCCCTCCCACTTAGCTCACGGTACTAAATATGCCTTAGTTTTTTAGAACACTGCTAAAAGTGATTTTGTTTGTTTACTTGTTGTTAATTTTAGTGGCTTCCAAGCATTAGCTGTTCTGTTCAACAATTCTTCATATTCTGTGTCTACAGTGACAGTTACTGCTGTATGCATGAACAAACAGATGTCACCTATGTATAACAGGCATAAAAAGAAAGACTTGCCTCACAAGAAACTCTTCCCTTTTCAGTTAATTCTGAGCCACAGCCAAGAATTTCTTAAATGATGGAGATGTTTAATATATTCTGGTTGTGAGGGATTCTTCTTCACTTCTCTACTTGAAAAGCAGAATTTCTTAGATCTTATGTTTTACATAGATATCTCTAGAGAGCTATTTAATGCTTTAAGTGCTCCCTGCATTTTACTATCAAGTGACTGCCTGAAAAGCACTAAACATATAAGACAGCAATAGGCCGGGTGACCAGATGTCCTGTTTTTAAAGGGATATTTCTATATGTAAGCCCTCCTGCAGGTGTACCAACTTTTTCTTAAAAACAGGCAAATTGTCCCGTATTTTCTGTCTCCCTCACATCAGTACTGGTGTGTCCTGCTGCTGGCCAAATCCCTGCTTGTGAGCTGCTCACCCACCAGTGGTGAGTGGGGTGGTCCAGTGGCCAACAATGGGGGTGGGTATGCAAGGCTGGTGGTGGAGCGAAGAGGAAGAATGCGGGGCCAGCCGTTCCTCCTTATGGTCTGTCAGCACACTGCTGTGTGCCGGGTCTCAGCCAGCAGGACCCCATCCCATTTCCGGCTGGTACTGGCTGCAAGGTGCGGTGGTTGATGAGTGTGGGCAGGTGCCAGGCAGCGGCCGGTTACGTGTCATCTCTGCTGCCCACCCATCAACCCTTTACGTGCTCCCCTTCTTGCTGTCTTCTCCCTGCTTTGCCCCTTCACCCCCCTCCCAACCCTGGTGCTCCTCCATATTCCCACCCCGGTGGGGCGTGTCCCCCTCCCAGCGCTGTGTGGAGAGCCAGCCCCTAGTCAGCATGGTCAGCTTACCACGGCCTGGCCTTCAGGCTCCTTCCTTCCCCCACTGCCTCTGGCTGGACTGGCACCCTGGGAAAGCCCAAGACCCTCCAGCTCAGGGCTCTGGCCAGGAGGAGCCAAGTCCTTTATGTGCCAAAGCCCTGCACAGTGATTGCACAAGGAAGCGATTTCCAGCCTGTTCACGCCCCAACCCTGCAGGCTCCACAGCAGCCCCATGGGCAGGGGCTTAGCACCTTCAACATCCCCCTCCCAACCCTGGGTCCTGCCCACAGGGAGCGCGGGGCTGCTCCATTCCCTAGGCACCCTCCCCTGCTGAGCCACTTCTCTGGCAAGGTTCGCTGTAGCCCCAGCAGTCAGGTTCCCTGGGCCCTGGTGCACAATGCATCCTTAGGGCTTAACCCCTTCCTGCCTGCACTGTAGCCAGAGGACGGGGTGACTGGGTTATATCGGTGGTCAGGAGCAGACTGGAGGTGTTAGCTGCCTTTTGACTCTGTGCGGGCAAGAAGGGACAAGCTGCTTCCAGCCACAGAGAAGTGCGGGATGGGGAGGGGAAGAAGAGCTCTGCAAAGACATGGGCCAGATCATCCCTCCTCTTGCCTTCCCTCCCCCTGTGGCTGGAAGCAGCTCTCATTCCTTCCCTCCCGCACAGTGCCAAAAGGCTGCTGCTGGCCACATTCTGGCATGAACCCTGTCAGAAATCTGAGGAGAAATCTGTGTGCCCGCCCACTTGTTGCCTTGGAAAGATTGGGCACCAGGTATCAGACCTGGGGAGTGTAAATCTACAGTGCATTAGTGCGCCACTCTCTAGCTGGCCATGTGGACCCTGCTACCATACCCTAAAAGTTCCCTAGTCTACTTTGACCTACTTCCACTTCAGAGAACCTAGAGTTGAGCAACCTTGATGTTTTTCTCCCTTTGAGTAAATTGACTGTGTTTCATATTCCAACCTCTCTGTGCATAGTAGATCAATATTGTCTTTATTTAGACAGTACTGTAGATAGATGACAAAGAACCATCACAGCAAAGGTTAGGAGTTGAATTGTCTCTGATGCTAGTTCCTATAAGCTGTCTTTGTATTTAACTACAAATTCTTCCTGTAAGCCACACTTTAACACCTTTAGTTGGAAATGAGTGTATCTGAAACCCAATAAGAGATATTGTACAGGCCATGTGTCCCTTGGGAAACCCTAAATATTGGTCCCATGTAGTTTCTCCCTGTTTTGGCTGCCAAAACAGGGAGAAACTACATGGGACCAATATTTAGGGTTTCCCAACTTACAAATTTTCTGGCATGGGCATTAGCCTATAATTCAGTTTGTCAATTGGCATAGCATTAGCAACTCAGCAACATGCAGCGATAATGCTGTTCTAGGAAAACTTACTCTGGAATTTCAATGTCCAAGGGTTTTAAGGCTTTATGGATGGCCAGGAGGGCTCTGGTTTAAGGGTACAGCTGCACTACATGATGTGCTCCCTTTGGGACTCAAAAGAAACAGGATAACTTTGTGGGAGTGAGTGCTGTTTTTTTATAGCATTAACTTCAGCTGTGCTCCTGCAGTCCTCATGGAAGAAGGAATTTGTTCAGTCATGAGCAAAGGGCCAGTGGTTCTGGGAGAAGGAAAACATAGCTCTGCATTACAGAGGGATGACCCTCATTGGGATCTAAAGGATTTTGATGCTGTGACCTATCATATCTTTCAATTCTGAGAGAAGCATTTGTCAGAAATTCAGTAAAATAAAAGTTGTGGCGTTTCTTGGGCCTTCTGTTACCTTTCCAGAAGGTGTTTCTATGGAATCTGACCCATGGATAGGGCTGCTCAATCTAAAATATGTGGCATTTTTGTGTTGGAGTTAAAACTGGATTATTACCATTGTTTGTAACGGATGTGTGTGATGCTGAATAAACGGGTAATTGTTAACAATTAACATGACAATTACCAAAGACATGATTCATTCTTATGTTTTAAACTAAATCCTACATTATAACACTAACATGCCTAAATCCTGTGGAGGGTGATTTCAAGTGCCACTTTGAAATTGCATTTATCATTCCCCTTTGACAGCCTCATCTGCCACTCATCCATCTGCCCAGGGGATTTTTTCTGACATTGCAAATTGCTGAGTGGTTTGTAACAGCTGTAATTTATAAAGGAAAGAAAATCAGATAAATGTTTCTTCCCCTCCTCCAAATTATGGAACTTGCACATACAAATATAAAAATATTTTAAAACGCTCTAAAACATTTCTGACAGTTTAATATGTAGCATATGCAGAATACATTGGTGTGCATCAGCACTCATTGGGATCAGCAGTGTCACAATTTCAGGTAATTACAGCTGTATTCTCTTTCCAGGGTCCCTGGAGGGCATACACTGAAGGTTTCTGGCTCCACCTCCCTTGGGTGGAGACCTATCTATCTTCCTCCGGGTTTATAAGGCTACCTGACTTCCTGCCTTGCACTGTGATGTCTCCAGCAAACCAGTCTGCTTAAAGGCCAGCACCAGTGCTGTGCTTTGCTATGCTATGAACAGTGTATTGCTAGCAGTTAAGTTACCACACAGGTCTTTCTAAACAAGCACATTTATTTTTAAGGTAAAAGCATTACAGAGAGAAAACATAATAAAAACAATAAACAGATGTAATCACACTAAACATACTAGGAGTCACCCCTCAGTGTTATGGGGCTCTACTAGTGTTTCCAACCTTTCCACAAGGGTTGAGGTGCCCCCTTGGGCAGAAGGTCCTATCCATTTACTGGATCAGGAAGATGACCCTGTGTCACTTCAAGCTCATCCTTCTGTATCAAAAGACCTTTCTTTGTCTCCTGGTCTTTGGGAAAAATCCATATTGGACTAGTATTTGCAAACCACTCAGGGGTGGGGGGAAGTGGTACCTTTCTAGCATTGTAGTTTCAGTGACTTGCCTTAAATACCCTCACATGATTTTTTTGTTTTTTTTGTTCCTGGAGGAGTTGTGGTAACCCTCCATCTTGGCGTTGCATACAGTTCCTGGCCTAGAGAGATACATAAACTTAATAATATATGCAGTGGTGCAAGTATGGTGGTACAGTATGCCATACCAGTAAGATATTTATAGCTGGTACGGCATACTGGAAAGACAGAGGAGGAGCCCACTTCCAGCCCTTCCACAGAGCTGCATCTCTTCTGTCTGCAACAGCCCCGCTCTGGAACCGCAGCGGGGAAAGGAGCAGAACATGGGGCTGCCAGGCAGCCCCACACCAGCAGCTCCTCCAGTGCAGCTGCTGTATTGCCCCCAGCCCTATCTTCCAGAGGGGCTGTACAGACCCCAGGCAGGAGGACTCGGGGAAACGCAGCTGTGTGGAAGAGCGGGAGCAGTACAGCGGCCGCGCTGGAGGAGCTGCTGACATGGGGCTACCCGGCAACCCCACGTTCTTCTGCTTCTTTCGCCGCTGTGGTTCCAGAGAGCCCTGATCTCCTGGGAACCGCAGCAAGGAAAGGACAGAAGGTACCGCCCCCAGCCTGGCCCCTAGCCCTTCCATGCAGCTGTGTCTCCTGACTAGGGTCAGTACAGCAGAAGTCTCCAGCGCAGTGGGAGGAGGACAGAGCTCCCCCCAGGTAATGTGGGATGGACATGGATCATGGGGAGGGGATAGGGAGGGCGCCGGGACCCCAGGCTGGGGGTGGGGCGGAGAGGAGTCACATGAGGGGTCACGCTGGGAGGTCATGTGTCTCGCCCCCCTTTGTGTCCCCACTCCCATGAGTGCGGCGTACCAGGAAGAAATTAGTTCTACTTGCACCACTGAATATGTGGTCCCCAAAGATACTGCATGAGATTGCAATATCTGTCACAAACTGCATAATTCATTGGTGGTTTCAGTGCTTGTGTGTAATGTGTCCATCCCAAAGTCATGCTGAGAAATCTTTATACCACCCCATACTAGCATGCATATTTTTTCTCCCTGTCTTCTGTCCTTATCCAGTGTCACCTAATACATTGATGTGATGCACCTGGTACAAAGAAATGCCATCTCCACAGTGAATCTCAGAACCACTTATACTTCTTTGTATCTAGGAAAACTATCAGCTCAATTGGTGGTTCTTAGTTGGAGATATTGTGCCTCAAGGTATGAACAGTAAGGTCACAGTGGGGGGTTACTACTTCTTGTGTGAAGATTCAATCTGAATGCAAACAGCAGGAGATTGGTTCATATTTTCTAGTGAAATTACCTCCAGGTTACACTGTAACAAGACTACACATTAACAAATGACAGACCTGTCTAATGTGAAGATAATGAGTCTAATTATTAAAGGCTGGTTCTGATGGTATTTGAATGAATTTAAGTCTTGTTTGCTTTCATGATATGGCTTGGGTGGCAGCTGTGTGATACTCTTGGGTTCCGTGATCAGACTGATAGCATTAGGGAGCATAATTACCATGCTGGCTGCACTGTCATTAGCATGGGGCACGTGTGGCTGAGTATAACCAGTCATTAGAAGTTTTTAAATTATAGGCTTGACCCCTTTGGTAAATGAGTCCTGGAAGTTATCTATATTCCCTTTTTCCCCAATGTACCTTTTCCTTCCCACCAACCTCTGCCTCCTCTTACCCCACAGTTTTTCAAGGTCTGGTTTATCTGGAAATACAAAGCAAAGGAAAATCACATCAGTGGAAGTAATCCTCTAAATACGTTCTGTTTTTGATGCTTGACAAGTTGATATCTCTGATCTGTAAAGAGCAGTACATCTATCAATTTTTCTTTTGGTAGGTGCTTGCTAGTCCAGCACATACCCTTAAAATTTGCACAGAGAAATGGTGGGTTCTTTCCACTTATTAAAGATTTAACAGAGGCCATATGGAGGTCTTATAATATGTCTTCATAGTAGTTACAAAATGTACAAACACACATTGTGTATGAAATTATGACCTATAGTATAGATAAACTACAATTTTCATAAATAAAGTACAGCCTGTGGTATGTTTTTCCCTGTGTATTTTTATTCACTCATTAATTTGCATAATTGACATCTTGGGCTTCCCATTCATTGATGTGAATTACTGAAGTTTCCAGATAGTTAAGATGATTTCAAATGATCCAAGACTTTTTTTTCATTAACTGAATCCTGGTTCACATTGTTGGTGAATATCTGACCCCCCAAAATGAGCAGGCAAGAGCACCAATCAAAATGCGGGATTTCTTGTCTGCTTACCTAGATACTGTTTTTATTCCCTCCAGAATTCCCCAGTATCACTATGCCTTACACAGATTAAACAATAGTTACTACTGCTGCATCTTCATGGATAAAATTATCCTGTCCAAAATGTATTTCCTTAAACATGGCTCCAAGAACTGTGAAGGTGAAGAAAATTTGCTAAATGCTTCTGTTGCTGAGATACTGAATCCCACACAACCTTTTTATATGCAAGACAAGGTGGGTGAGGTAATATCTTGTATTGGAACTACTTCTTTTGGTGAGAAAGACAAGCTTTTGACCCACACAGATTGTGAGACCATCATGGCTACAACCACACTGCATACAATCTTTTCATTTGTCCATCTTCTTCAACTTGACGGTAGTGGTGCCTGGTGTTTATGTGGGATTAGATACCTTGTTAGGAATTAGTCTTCTTTCCTCAAGCTTCTGAGGGGAGATGAATCTCTTTGGCACAAAAGCCTTTAAGGACATAGAAAAACATTTTACTCTTAAATTTTCTAAGGTGATGGATCCTTATCAACTTTGGTCTTGTTTCTGTGGCCACAGTGAATAATGTTTCACACAATAATCTTGGATGACCCTTTTGATTACCTACTAGATAAAGTTCTAAGGCCCGGGTTGGAAATTCCTCAAGGAATAGCGCTGGCTCTTTTACTACTTGAAATGCTGCAGCTACAACAGGCATTTGCTTATTAGTACATATTTTAGTCAGTTGTCCGCCGACTGATCATTCTCATCTTGCTATGAAGAAATCGCCCAAACGAGTAGATTACTTCATCAGACACCATCTTTTCTTTATTCACTTCTGCTGAAGGACGTGATGCATCATCGCTTGCAGTTGCATAAAATAGCATTACATTCCTCTTCATCCATTAAAGTTTTAGGACTAATTTTTTTAAAGTGTTCTAATTTTAGGTGCTTCATTTTTGGGGTCCTAAAACATAGAGACATTTATGGTCTGATTTTCGGAGAGGCTGAGTACTCAAACTCCAACTGAAGCCAACGATTGAGGCACCCAAAATTAATAGAAACTATTGAAAATTTTGAATCTCCCACATGTGCCACATCTGGCACTAAATTTGTTCTCCCTGCTTCTGTAACTAATAATTGCACAATATCAGTGTATAAATTTCAGACTTTGCTTCTTATTCTCAGAAACAACTCTGTGTTGCAAATTGCTCCTATAAAAATATCTTTGCTGAAATATCCACTTCCTTGGATTAAGAGGAAAATAAGACCTCTCCAGACTTGAAAAAGAGTCTGAGTGTTGATTTAAGGTAGCAAGACTTTATTGTGGAATAGAGTGTCCACACACACACCTACTTCAGAATATTTTATTCTGCAATACCTATTCTGGTTAATTTCCCCATGTAGATAGCACCTAAGAGATGAACAGGAACTCCTTCAGCATGCCATCTAAAAAGCAAAGACACCAGAGATACCAGAAACTCTCCTCCAAAACTCCCCTAAACTTCAGCTTCCATTCCTCTACATTAAATTAAAATTGAATGCTTTTTCCAATGCAATACACTTTGATTTATTTTGCCATTCTTCACACAATGTTTCAAGGAACTGAGTATATGTAATTTGCTTGTTTTAGCATATTCTCTTTGCCTTTAAAAGAGGCAATGTCCTTTACAAAAAAAAACAAAAAAACAAAAATACCCAAACAACCATATCACTCCAAGAAGTATACAGGTGTGGGCACTAGTATTCCAGTTGGTCTTAATTTATACAACTGAGCGTTCTTGTACGGAAATTCGAACAATTCTACTTCCAAGGATGTTATCCGTTAATGTACCTTACAGTGGGAGGCTATTGTAAATATTTTCTCCCTTCACTTTTGATTTCACAGGAGTCGGAAGGAAGGCAGATTATTTCAGAGCCTTGAATAAGAAACAGGAAGTTATTGAATTGAAAGATCACCTTCCCCCAGTTTTCTGAGTAGTTGAGCAGAAAGCACAGTCCTAAAAATGGGTTTTGCTAACCGCTTCCTGATGGACACTGTGAGCAAAATTCATCCTGGTATCACACTAGTGAAGTCCGTTACATTAATACCTGGGATGAAGTTGCCCCCCTGAGTATAATCTAGGATCCAAATGTACTCTAGTCTGTTGAGCTGCCACTGAAGTATCTTTGGGAAATGACAAGAAAAAAGCTACTGACTGTTTTATTTTCTAGTCTGTGCCCCTTCTGGTCATTCCTGCCCATTGATTAGCACCTTGCTGTAGTCTCTGTCGTCTCTGCAGTGGCTGAACAAAGAAGGCCTTGAAGAGCAAAAAACTGAAGGTTCTAGACACCTCTGCAGTGTGATTGGATAGTGCTTCATTACACTTGAATGAGAATGCAATGGGTGTGGTGGGGCTCAGTGAGGGAGGAGGGTAGCCTTGATTCTCTTCGGAGATGGGAAATACAGAATTAGCTTTTTCAAAACCAATACCTGAAAAATGAAGATTCTTGAGTGCCTTAGGAATGGCATGTATCATTTGTATGTGTAATTTTATTTTTAGTCTGTCAATTCCTATTGGATAAAAACTCAGTGCAGCATGATGAATAGTCTTTGGTAGCACAGTATTTTTGTTAAAATTAGAAGTTACCCTGTGTACACATATTTAGAAATCTAAGCAGTTTATAATCTACTACACAGTATGAAAATGACAGACAATCCACTGGTGAGTTTAAGTTGCTGAAAATGTCTGAAGAAGCACTGATGAAATTGACCCGTCAGTGAGGGAAATGTTGATTTCCCAGTAGGCCATAGGTACATCTGATAATGATGAATCAGCCAGTTGACAGAAGGTGTCTGTCAAGCAATTTTGCCATACAGCACACATCCCATATAGAGTAAGTACTGTGGATATATCAGTGTCTGAAGGAACATGGATCTTCGGAGTACCTGTAGTATATTTAATAAAATGCTGGTAATTTTGTAGTTTTAACAAACCTTATTTAAAAATGTACATAGAAGTTTGTTTACAAACTAAAAGTATAGCATAAAGGTCACAGGCTTTTTTGTTTTCGTTTTGCATTAGGTATCTTGGCATGTTATTCCTGTATTTGATAAGTTGTTGTCCTAGCCTGAATTACTTCACAATAGAATAGCTGCTTCTTTGATGTTAACTTTAATTTTAAAAACCCTCTGCTAATAGACATGAACAGTCAAAAACAGACTTCAGTGTCTTAAAAACAAGTATATGTGATAGGTGTATGATGAAAGCATGATACTCCACTCTGGTTTATAGTGTGAGGCCAAAGTACAAAGATCCAAATGTCTTCTGGTGTCACATAAGCACTTTTAAGCACATATTCTAGGGTAATATTGTTATATAAGGTATCGGTGTTTTGGCTAATGAGTATTGACCAATATGAGAATGCTCTCAGAATCATCCTCATCTATCTTTTCCCTCCATCGAAGCTCACCCACTTTTTGGAGGGCTCCGGCTTCCTTGATTCTGGCAGAAGGTCCAGCTATTACAGGAGCTTTGTGCAGTGTCTTCACTGGGGAAATTCTTCCCCCCAGACAGCTTATGCCTTTTTCTTGTATAAGGATCAGGCTTGGACGAGAATCCCTCCCAAAACATCTAATGAAAGAATAATGTATTGTAGGCCTAAAATTTTTCTAAATGTTTATATTCATGTCATTTTCATTGGGTTCCCTTATAAGTAAGGGAAAGATTTTTGTCACAGAGGTCATGGAAGTTACGGAATCCATGATTTCCAGAGACCTACGTGACATATTTGCTTCAGCCCCCCTGGCAGGGGGGCTGGAGCTGTTAGTTGGCAGCTCCCAACCACCCTGGGCAGCAGGGGGTACCCGCAGCTCCCAAGCCATGGGAAGTGGGGGTACCCTGCAGCTCCCAGCCAGCACGGGCGGTGGGGGGACCCCACAGCCCCAAGCCATCGCCACGGGCAGCAGTGACCCCCCCAAGCTCCAAGCCATGGGCAACGGGGGGGGACCCCACAGCTCCCAGTCTTGTGGGGGGGAATCCCTGCAGCTCCCAGCTACCACAGGCAGACCCCACATCTCCAAGCTGCTGCTGGCAACAGGAGGGACCCCGCACTCTCAGCCTCCCTGGGTGAGGGGAAACCCTAGAGCCCCAGCAGCGGTGGGTGCTGGACTCTCCTCCTCCTTCCCCATTTTGTCATAGTTATTTTTAATAAAAGTCAGGGCCAGGTCATGGGCTTCCATCAGTTTTTGGTTACTGCCTATGACCTCTCCCTGACTTTTACTAAAAATAACCATGACAAAATCTTAGCCTTACTTACAAGTTATACCATTAATACAGATCTTTGAAAGTGAATTGAATGGCCAGTACGTAGGCTTAAATAACCTCCACCGTCTACAAAAAAAATACAGGCCTGCTATCTGGCCCTTATTGAATATGGGTTTAACTCATGCTGGCAGAGCAAACACGAAGACAGCTCCACCAACTACTGCAGCATTGAACTGGAAGGGGAAGCTGGGCTCAGAGCTGAATGTGGCCCAAAGTTTGTAAAATGTGAAAAGTGCACATGAAGACACTTTCTAACAAGTATATCGGTGAATGCAGACTCTTGTGAAAGATCATGCAGATTACTTCAAAAACCTGTAAATTATCCTGTAGGTATGATACATTTGCAAATTGCTAACACTAAGTGGCATATGTTTAGTCTTGTCTCCAGGCGATTTTTAGAAAGACTGGGCTTGCCTAGTTTAATTTTGTATTTTGTTTGAGTTGATGTCTATTCTCCAGCATTCTGCTTTGGTAAGACTGTTTGTTTGCCTGCTGGCTGAAATGCCAAAGGTAGCATTAAAAAAAAAAAAAGGTGGTCAGACTTATGCGATATACGCAAGCTGTGTTGGTCCCAGGATATTGGAGAAAGAAGTTGGGTGAGGTAAAATCTTTTGTTGGATTAACTTCTGTTGGTGAGAGAGACAAGCTTTTGAGCTTACACAGAGCTCTTCTAGAGTAAGTTGGTCCAATAAAAGATATTACCTTTATGGAACATATATGAGGCACAAATGTGCTATTAAGCATTTATGCCCTTGCACCACTGAAAATATAGCTACTAGGGCCTAAATTTAATTTATTATGCTCACACATATTACATTTGGGAGCACTTATGAGGGGTAGAATACTTAATATACTTTTGTGATATATTAAAAGTCTACTAAGTCCATAAAGAAAAATTTTTGGTAGCACACTTTGCACTGCTCTGATTGTAACAATTAAGCTCTTGAAAGAACAGTATTGATTATCTGCCAAGGGGAAGTAACTTTTATTACAATATTTCATTGATAATTTAAAGTTTGCTTTTTGGTTTTATTTGCTTCTTTCATTTCTATTTTTGAATATTTTTCCCTAGTTCAACCCTTTTTCATTGACAGCCTTGCTGTGTGGAAACAGTGACTCTGAAAGCATATGGTAAACAGGCTGATTGTTGTACCTTGAATAAGAGTGGATTCCCACAGAGTAGGAGGTGTGACTGCAATGATTAAACACTGAGGAAGATATTTTATGTAAAAAGTGAAAAATGGCTCCAAATAATTAGTAGTTGTTAGTTTATATCTGTCACTAAATGCTGTCACTCATTTAAATTGTAAGGACTTCGGGGCATGGGCCATTTCTTATTCCATGTTTGCATAGTGCCTAGCACAGTGGGTCCCCTTTCTCAATTGACCTGGGTGCACTATTGTAATAGATAGGATTAATAATTAGTATAGGACAGTGGTTCCCAAACTTGTTCCGCCGCTTGTGCAGGGAAAGCTCCTGGCGGGCCGGGCCGGTTTGTTTACCTGCCACGTCTGCAGGTTCGGCCAGTCGCGGCTCCCAGTGGCCGTGGTTCGCTGCTCCAGGCCAATGGGAGCTGCTGGAAGTGGCGCGGGCCAAGGGATGTACTGGGGGTGTGTGTGTGTGTGTGTGTGTATGTCTGCTTTATCCGAATGAAACTAAAACCTTTGAACCTTTTGAGGTTCACTCAATACTACAAAATACCCTTCCTGTTCTTTGGTCAGTGTCTATAAAAGCTATAAAAACAGCTATTAAAATGACTTGAAACCCCTTCCTTTGTCGCCTCCCTTGTGGGAACACCCTCCTGCTTCCCCCAATAAAAAAAGCAGAGGATAATACTGAAAGGTCATTGTAACAGAATTTACCCCTGTATTCATACCCTACACACAATTGTAGGAATCTTTGTACAAAGTATGCCTTGTGAAGAGTCATTTGAAAACTCATAATTTGCTGGTCGTTATTGTCCTGTTAAAATGTGTGGCAACGTTGTATGTGAAGTTATAAGATTCCATTGCATGGCGTTATTAATACATGTTCCAAACTGAGGTTGGGAAACAAGTCTGTCTTAAACAAAGGAATGTGTGCTCTGCTTAATTTGCATTTAAGTAGTAAACAGTCATCAGGCAGGAAGGAAAACAAAGGGAGCTTAAACAGGTGGAAAATAAAGCAATAAGGAACATCCTTCTACATAGACTTTTTGTCTCTTGGTGCACATCTGGAAACGTTTCTTGAGGGGAACTGAAACTATGAAATGGGACGGGACATAAACCCTAAGAGACACCCCGGCCATCCATCACATTCACTGTATCTGAAGCAACAAAGGAAGACTTTGTTGGTTTAAAATGGTTCCTACTTCCATAGTCCTATCAGCTGACATTATCTTTAAATAGTAATCCATTCACCCAAGGAGTTAGAACTCCCATGGCTAGCACCTACAAAATGAATCCTTGATTTTGCTGGCTGGATGGTTTATGGAAGATATGGGGTTTTTGCTTCCCTTGCTAAGTTTGCTAGGTGTTTAAAAGCTTACACTTTAATCCATATTTTTGCAGAACAACATTGTCTTTTTGACACATCAGTTTCCCATATCTCTGTTTTCAATATATAAAATTAAGAGACTCTGTTAATTTAAATCTGTAGGTTAGGTGCATATGTGACAAAATATAGTTATAATGCTTATGGAAAACTGAGTCATAATGCTCCTTGAACAGAAAATGAATAAAGCATGAATGCAGCTTTAGCCAATAATCTTTGAAAATGAAAAGCCTGGAGTGTGATCCTGTTGAGTGTGATCCTATTATAATAGTAATAGACAGAATACTACATCATAGCAGAATAACAAAAGAACATAGCTAATTCAATACCAAGAAATAAACTGTTTTAAGGAATTAAAATAGTCCTGTGGAAAATGGATTGGTTTATTACAGCATACATAGACACAAAAGACACACATAGTGTGTTTTTTCTTGTATTTTAACAAAAACTATTGGTAATGTGTGGAAGTAATTGTTGTTGTGGTGTGGGACACGATTAAAACATGATAGTCCCTTAAAACAACTGATCTTGGTGTTAATGGGACTAAGTTTCCAAACAATGCTATTGCCTGCATTAGTCCAAGTTAACTAACTGCTGTTTCTTAACCTACCACCTCACCTACCCTACGAGCCCTCTAGCTCTCTTTTCTCCCACAAGACTTAAGGTGTCTCAGGATTCATACTAGATTCGAATTAAAGCTCTAGCTAGACTGTTGGGCTGGCCCATAGCATCCTTGTAGGAGGAAAGTACCAAAGAAACCCGCCACATTTAGCATTTAATTAAAGGGAAACTACACAAAAGTAAGGAATCTGGTTCACAAGAAGGAAATCCCTGCAAACTGCATAGAAACTATTTAAAAACTCCGTAATAGAGGCTCAAACTAAATGTATACCCCACATCCAAATGGGAAAAACAATGCCACCGTGGCTAAACACCAGAGAAAAGAGGTGATTAAGACAAAAGGAATTGGAAGTCAAATTCTACTGAGGAAAATAGAAAGGAGCAAAAACTATGGCAAGTCAAGTGTAAAAGTATAATTAGGCAGGTTCAAAAAATAATGTAAAAAGCAACTTGCAAAAGACACAAAAACTAACAGCAATTTTTTAGAGTACATCAGAAGTAGGAAGTCTCCCAAATGATCAGTGGGTGCTACTGGAGGACCATGGTGTTAAACGGGCACTCAAGGAACTCAAGGTCATTACAGAGACGCTAAACAAATTATTTCCATTGGCCTTCACTTGAGAGGATGTGAAGGCGATTTCCACACCTGAGACATTCTTTTTAGGTGGCAGATCTGAGGAAATATCCTAGATTGAAATGTCAATAGAGGAGGGTTAGAACAAATTGATAAATTAAACAGTAGAGACAAAGTGGTGCGACAGATTTCTGTTACTAATCTGCCTGAGGCATCCGGTGATCAGGCTGAGTCCACAGGATCTTTAAGGGAGGAGATGACGTAACACACCAAGTGTCTAAATTTTAAAGCTTTATTGATAAAATAATAACAGCGGAGAGTGATGGGTGTTTCCCATGTCACTCAGAGGAAGGAAGAAAGCGTTAGTGCCCCGAGCCCTAACCCACTTTCATACTCTCACATTCACTACCTGAGGCTGGCCAGGTCCGGATGTAATGTAAGAAGAAGAGGGGGAAGGGTGGACGGGAGTTCTATCCTGTGCGCACAGGTCCTCCAGGGTCCGCTGTGATCTCTGAATTACTCCAGCTCTCAGGAGGGTCTTAAGTCCTGGGTTTCTTTGGGGGTGTTCCATTCCACAACCTCTGTTCCTGGTGCTAATTGTGCCAGTCCAAACCAGCTTTCTGTGGTCGTCTTCGCTTTCCCAA
Organism: Eretmochelys imbricata; assembly: GCF_965152235.1. Lineage (NCBI taxonomy): Eukaryota > Metazoa > Chordata > Testudines > Cheloniidae > Eretmochelys > Eretmochelys imbricata. The sequence goes on from NC_135572.1 coordinate 98,686,362, forward strand.
AACTCAATTGTTCCAGGGACGCAAAGCTCCGCTCCCGCCTTGTCGTCTTGCCTGTGTTTTCCATCTCTGCAGCCCTGGTTTTTTCATGACTGGCTGTGCCTGAGGTGAGAGAGAAACTTCTCGTCTAGCGCTGTGACCTTGGCCTGAGGCCAGCGTCTTATCATCAGACTGAGCTTGCTAGCTGCAGTGTTGAGTTAACCCGTTCTCTGCTCTCTTTGTCCTTCCCCCTTTGGCCTCTTGCAGCCTGCAAAAGAATCTTTCGCTACCCACTCACACCTTTGACCCCCCCCAAAATGCTTTGCGATGCTTGCAACAGCGTTAGCAACATGCAGTGCTGATCTGCCTTCCCCAGGGGAACCCCTGAGGTTTTGACAGTGGCTGAGTTAATATCTTTTGTTGGACCAACTTCTGTTGGTGAGAGAGACAAGCTTTTGAGCCACACAGAGCTCTTCTTCAGGTCTGGGAAAGGTACTCTGAGTGTCACAGCTAAATGCTGGAAGAGATTGTTTAGGGTAAGTAGTTAGCACATATTGTAAGGGACGATTCAAGGCAGAGTGGATGAGTCATTACACTAACTAAAAACTATTTCCCCGTGCTAATTTTCCCCCTACAGTTACTCACACCTTCTTGTCAACTGTTTGAAATGGGCCATCCTGATTATCTCTACAAAAGTTTTTCTTTTCCCTCCTGCTGATTGTAATCCACCTTAAATTGATTAGTCTCCTTAAGAGTTGGTATGGCAACGCCCATTTTTTCATGGGGTGTGTGTGTGTGTGTGTGAGAGAGAGAGAGAGAGAGAGAGAGAGAGAGAGTGTGTGGGTGTTGGGGGAGAGTGAGTGTGTGGGTATTCTGTCCCTTTAAGTTCAGACAGAAGCAGGAAGCAACCAGTCCTGAGGCAGGAGAAGGGGGACACCCCCGTCCCGACAGAGCCCTCGCTTCCCTCCCTGGTTTTGCACAGCATAACAGTACCACCCCACTCCCCCACAGCAGCAGACTGTCTGCCGCTCTGTTCTTAGTGCCCGAGAGAGCAGGATCCCATGTTAATGATTTGCTCTTTGCTGCCAGAGCAGGGTGGCATGCTCAGCTGTCAGGACTTCCCGGAGCTTTGAAAGGAGAGGGGAGCCTGCCTGTGTAGCTTGCAGAGCAGCAGAGTTCAAAACAGTGAGCAGAGTGGTCACAGCAGGCATTGTGGGATACTGGGGGAGGCCAGTTATGGAAACACAATGAACAGCAGTATCTACATTGATGCTTTGTTGCTTTAAGTTTGCCACAAAAAGCTTTATGCCTCTCGTCAAGGAGGTTGGGGTTTTCTTTGTTGGCAAAACAGGAGAGTTTTGCCGACAAAAGTAGCATGGTAGTGTGTACACCTCCATTGGCTTGTTTTTTTAAAGTGTTGTGTTGTGCAGGTTTCCTTTGAGGTTGAGAACTGATAGGTGAGATATAGAGAACTGATAGGTGAGATATAGCTTTGTGAAATGTATTTACCCACAGCTGACAGGGTGTTTTTGGCTTTTATCATTTTTCCTATGTTTTCATTTGAGGGTATAGTGATTGTCTGGTTTCACTCACAAAACCTGCAGGCATATCTCCACTGCTACAATTATTAACACCCCCCACAACACACCTTTCAAGAGGCATGCATAGGATTCATGGATATCGCAACATGTGGCATACCTAAGCCCCTACATTTTCAGTTTAAATCGATTTTTACCAAAAATATCCCAGGTTTTACAAAATGTATCATTGTGGTTTTTTTTCCAATTTTTACCCTACTTTTTGTGTTCAAATATATAAAATAACTTGTTTTATTAGGAAAATATAATACATTGCATGATATCTATGTATTAACATAATACGTATGTCTGTGTGTATCTACAAACCTGCTTGTTGAAGTAAGGCGATGTATTAGTCTAATAGATACACACAATAAATAAACAGGCATGCATGTAAGCTCTGACGTGTGTGCGCACCTGAATGTACTGATGAATCTCATGCCCATCACGTATAAATTTCAAGCTGTTAGCAGGTAATGGATAAATATTTGACACACTAAAATGGGAAGAAAATGAAAATCTGCATCACAATATGTTTCAGAACACAAGGAAGTCATTGAAAGTTTTTAAAAAAACAAACAGGAGAAAAGAATGAAATTGAGAGTATGCACTGCAAATGGTGTGGCATCAAAGTTGACACTCAGGCTGTCCGGATTAAAGAACATTTGGAAAGAAACAAGAAAACACTGGAATCAGCATTCATCCAGGGACTGCAGAAAGAGCAAGATCAACACACTGTAGTAAGTGAATTTGTACATATCCCTCTACTTTTCTGGGCAGCCACTGGGCCTTGCCGATGGTCCTTTGGGGGACTTTGTGTGAAATTTCTGTCCAGCTACAAAATCCTTACCAAATTCAGTCTATCTAACCAAGAAATATTTGGAGGAGAAATGATGTTGCTTTGATCAACAAAATTAAAGAGATGTTGTCTGAAATATAGTTCTTCAATTTTTGATGAATTGCCAGACGTTCTTGAAAACCCCATGTTGGTGATTTTGTTCTCGTTGTCGTTGTTGTTGTGAAGAAGCCTGAACTCATTTTGGCAGTTTTGGAGTTTGTAAAGTCAGCAAACAGTCAAACAATTGCAACTTGTGTCAGTAAAACTTTAAATGAATATGCACTTACCTGGAAGGATGTGGCAACAGTGAATTCCTACTTGGCTTCTTATGGCGCAAAGTTCACACAAGATGTAAAGCTGAATGAAAAACCTGAATTGCTTAGTTTGTCTTGCCCAGCTCACCTGCTGCACGTTGCTGTCTCTTTGCAACAGGTGTTCCCCAAATGGCTGACTTTTAAAAGTTTCTAATAGATACTGGTGCAGTTTCAAGCATTCAAGTAAACCAAAAAGCCCTCTTCTGTGATGTTTGTGAAGAGATCCTGTTTGAATGCAGCATTCCAGTTCCAGTTGTACCAACAAGATGGTTTAGTCTGGATTTGGCCCAATTAGTAAATGTGTAAATATTTATAGGCTAATAGTTCTAAGTCTACAACAGTAAACTGTTTGTTTAAAGTTTTATTTGGGGATTAGATATGTACTGTTTTCTTAAACTCAGAGGTGGCACTGTGTTTTGAGTTCTGTTTTAGTTCTGCAACAAACCACATTGAATTCCGTTAATCAAAGCATTAATCTACTGAATACTTTTTCCCCCGTCCTTCCATCCAACAAAATAAACCCCAATATTTACCCAGAAAAAATATTAATAGTGTTTTGCACCAATTTTCTGCTGTTTTTATCATTGTAGCCATAGACACAGATAAATTCCTGGGGAAAATTAAATAAAAAACAAAAATGAATGGCCCTAGGTGTACTTCATTCAGTACACTAACTGCCCCAATAACAACTGTCGGGGTACAACCAGACAATCACTATGCTCTCGAACGAACTCACACAGGAACACGATAAAAGCTTTCAGAAGGATTTCTCAGGCATTCTGGAGTAGTACTTGTGATAGATGCAAGACCTTGGAAGTATGGGAAATTCAAAAGAGATTATACTCAGATGTGCCATAGGATTAGACATACATTTTTGTGCCTATACGTAACCCTTCTGCCTGCTGGAGTTGGCAGCAATAAGGGCCCGGTTCAATATCTAGGGGTTCTTTTTCTACAATACAACACAGAACCAGCTCAAGCCCTCAGCCTGTAACCTGGGATAATTACGCACCATCCTCTGGGCGCCGCTAAGAGGTAATACTTCCCCTCTCGCAAGCACAGAGTCAGAGTTTAGAAAAGAAACTTTTAATAAAAGGAGGGAAGTAATCAGCATTAATTTAGGAAAATGCCACAAGCAGGATTCACAAACATAAAACAATGAGCAAAAGACCTACCGCAGAGTAAATTGGGCAGTGTACTTTTGCCTCAGATTCTTAAATCCAGCAACCAAAAGTTCCTTTAATGTGCCCCTTCTTTCTCCCTCCACTGCACTGCATTCAGAATTGTTGTCCTTGGTCAGTGAAGACCCAGAGTTCAGAGGTGCATCTGCATGAACTCACCTCCCATCCAGGCTGGGGGGACACCTTGCTAACTCTGTTGTCCAGGCACTTGCTCTGGCATCAGGTGGCTGTTCCGTACCCTCTGGGATGTCTTGAGGTCACACCACTTAACACAGATCTCGGTGATTTCAGCTCAGTTAGTGGGGGAGCCTCAGTGTACAGATAGGGCAGTCTCTTGCATCAGAGATACTGTCCCAAAGTAGGCTTAATGCTTAGGCTTTGTTATAAGTGATTTCAGCTCTATGGGTGTGCAAGAAGACTCTCAACTGAGTCTTAATTAGTTTTGTCATTTCATACTGGAGAGAGAAAGGGTCAAATGGCATAATCCTTAGGCAGGGCCCACACCACCAAGTACCGGTCCCCACCGTCTCTCAGCTCCACTGGGCTTTGGCACCCATGTCCCCTGCCTATTGAGTGCAGTTTAGTTCAGGATGAGTCCCTCAAGCAGGGTATGCTAAGCGCAGTTCTGCTGCCCTTGATTCACACAACAAGGGTAACAACACTTTAGTATGCAAAGTGACTTGTGATCCAGCACCAGGTAAATGTGATCTTTTGGGCAAAACAGTCGCATTATGCTGAGCACCTAGGCAGGGTGGGTGTCCCCACACAAACAAGGTCAGTTCCTGAAGTCCTCTTCCCCCACTCATCACTCGATGTCAGGGGAGAGCTCAGCTTACATATAAATGTTATATGCATCTTTGGGAGCTATGGTTTGTATTCTAGCTCCATGGGGGAGGGTTCCCAAGCAGGTAATTACTGCAAATCCTGGGATAGGAAAACAACTTCAAACAAACATGAGCACCTGTGGTGAATTACATATACTGGCTCAGATGGGCTCAAGAGGCCTGGACAAAGAAAGAACTTGTGGTAAAAATGGGTCAACATAAACTACTTGGGACCCTCATTTGGATCTAGAAAGTGAAATGGAATTCAAAGCAAGAGGGCAAAACACTGCTGGAAGGGTTTGAAGGAGTGGAACCTGCCTGAGTCTCCCTGTGGAAGATTGGTGACACCTAGTAAGCTTAGCATGCATTGTAGATTGTTTAGTGTTTTGTGACATGTTTTCTCTGTAATGCTTTTTGCCCTAAAGTAAAAGCTTTGTGAAAGCTGGCTGATCATTGGTAACCCTGTCAACATTCCTGAGAGAGAGCAGAAACAGCAGATGCTGGACTAAGGTCAGACCAGCTGAGATAATTCACAGTGAATTGGAGGGAGATTGCAAGCCTAAATTCCCAGTCTACAGGGAGAGGTCCGTGAGTCCCCATCTGTAGAGAGGTGATGGCTGCAGATCATGGCGAGGGCAGAGGTGCTGTTCACCCTGGAACTGTGGCAATACTAAGTGAATGTGAAAGGGATTTCCCTATAGATGGTGTGAGAGAAAGGTTTGCAAAAGTGTGTATTTATGGTCCAAAGTGGGAGCTTAGGGGACATCACCTCTGCTCTGCCCTTTTATGCCACGTAAAAGGACTAGGGTGGTGTAAAGGGGCTATAAAAGCTCTGTTATCAGCAGGAGAGGATTCTCCCAGCACAAACACTGCAGAAGACACCCATAACGCTGCCTGCTGAGAACCCCTTCACAAGTCACAGCAGAGGATGGTGCTGGAGGAGAGCAGATTGCTGGTGGGCCCTCAGCATGCTGCAGAGATTCCAGGCCATGATGAGACTCATCTGGCATCCCAGGGAGAGTGCTGTAAGTAACCTAGAGGGCCTTGCGGGGATCTCTGAAGTATGCTGGGAGCAGCTCAGATTTGGGAGGACACAAACATGACTTAAAGCCACTGCAGCATCCCCCGCCCTTTGTGCTGTGAGTTCTGTGCTCCTTGTCTTTGAGGCACAGCCCAGAATCTTGTCTCTATAGCTTAAATCTCAAAAGAAAAGGGTAAAATTTCTTCAGTAATGCTGTTGTTTAACAAGATAATTTTGTTCACTAGGAAGTGGTGCTTAGTAAAAATTAGAACAAGTTCTCCTCCTATGTTCAGTGATCAGTTAGGTCCTGTCCATGAATCTGTAATGACAGACAGATTTGATTATTTCTTCCCTGTCACTATGTACACCCATTGGTGTTTTAGCTACTTAAATAGCCAATTATATTTAATTTGGGTTGGGTGTATTTAATTGCAATCTTGCTAATCAGTTCTTTATTTACATTCAGACATTAATCAGGCATTTCAGTATAAATCTTAGGTTATTTTTAATGCATAAAATTAGTTGTACTGATTTACAGACAAACTTTTGATTTTAAAAAACCCCACTCCTGCCATCCTTGTGCCATGCAAAACCTTTGTTCTCTTGAATGACTCAGATATTTGTTTTCACATTCTGAAAACTATGCAGGCTAAAAGAGGGAAAACCTACCATATTTCCTACCTAATGAAGTACACAGTGTGCACCTAGGTAGATCCAAATGCCTCACTGTATTCCCAAAGCCCAGATTCTAGCAGTGTCGTGAAATATCCACCTCTTCCCCTCCCCCCCATGTGTCCCTGCACCCCCACTCTCATCCAGTCCCTGGCTCAATGCTGTCACCCCACGGGCTCTTATGCCCCCACCACAGTCTGTCCCCCATTAGTCCTTCTGAACCCCAGTTTATGTGACATCCCCCCCCCAAGCAGCCCCATGTGCCTCACTCTTTCCCCCCTATACCCCATACCTCCTCGCCTCACCCTGCTGACGGGGTGCTGTGAGGACCACAGACTCTACCCCTCCTTTCTTTCTGCAGCTGGCTGCCTTCTGTTCTGATGCTACAGCGTGCCCTGGTGGGCAAAAGGTAGAGTTGCGGTGCCTCTCCAGCAGAATACATTTTGTGTGTGTGTGTGCGCTCACGCGCTGGGGGGATAATCCGTGTGGCACAGGCATTCTGAATGTGCACAGTGATGCAGAATTCCCCCAGGAGTTATAAATATATAGATGAATGCGATGGGGGGCAAAGGGGGGAACACTGCCCCAAATAAACTTAAGTTTTGAGCTTTGCTAGTCACGCAGCCAGTTGAGGGCTATGTACACTCAGAAAAACTTTGGATTCCCTTTGAGTATTAATATTTTAATTATCCGATCCTAATTATGATTCTTAACACTGATAGTGGGGCTGATTCTAATCCTATATTGATACAAATCAGGGGGGAAATCTATTAAAGTTAATGGAGTTACTGAAGTGAAAAAACAGATTTTTGAAAGGGATGCCTCTTTTTTACAAGTACAAAATTCTGAGTACTTCACCTCTAACTACTTACATTTGCAAGTCAGGTATTTAGATGTACAAGTACTTCGATATGCATCTGCAGCTCTTTGCAGAGCAAAAACGTGTTTGCATGTATAGATTACATCTTTTAGCCTGGTCCTTCTGAAAATTTACTTTTAAATGGGATCACAGTCAAAACTATACTATTCTACCAAACAAGGAAGGGAAAAATCTTACCAAAACCTACATTCTCTGTGTCCTTACATTGAAGGGAAAATGCCTTCCCCTCCCCTCCAACAAAAAAACTTAGAAAAATTCATGTAAAAACCTGCAAATCACCAGTGTGAACATTACAGTGACACATGAAACCAGTGATGGTCATAACCCCAAATGATTGTTGGAGACTGGTTAGGGAAAACATTGTGAAGTTCAGATACTTATCTATATCTTTGGAGGCCCCTCACTAGGCCCTGTAATGTCTGACACATAACCAGCCCTTCCTCCAATAGGACTGGGCACCCACCCAGCTACCTATTGCTTGCCCCTCTTCGGCTGGAAGTGTAGTGACTAGCTGACTAACATCATCTCCTATCATTAGAAATAGATAATTGGTCTCCTCCTCCATCAGTGGCTTTGAATGGCTTTGTCTCTTCCAATTCCCTGTTTAAGGCTTCTCTTTGCAATTCCTTCAGGTTGTTCCCCAAACCATTCTTCTTTCCTTCTGGAACCTATAGTGCACTCCTTGTGTCTCACAACTTCTTTTTACTGGTGTCTCCAGATCTCCTTTCCCTCACTTGGTTGGCAGCTGAAGCTGTTGTTGGTAGTGAGAGCTGCTGTTTGCAATATCCTCCCTATTGATTTCTGTACCTGTCTTTCTGCCTGCTACCCCTCGCCTCCATCCTCATTTTGCTGCACAGACATAACCAGCTAGCTGTGGAGAACAGTGAAGAGTAACAGGACAGGAGGAAGAGGAGAGTCACCTTCTGGGGCTCCGTAGTGGCTGCAAAAACAGTATTTTGTGGCTGGGAGATAAATTTTGTACCCTAGCTGCTTGGCCCATGCAGGTGGCTTTCGGTGATCTTGGAAACAGGCAGAAAATTAAGACTCTGCTGGCTAAATCAAGACTACTACATAACTATAGCATTCAGAGTGATGCATCTTCCTGTTTGTGTATTCCTGTATGATTTCTAATTACTTGTCACTCTTTCCTCTACTGCCTCATTAATGGTTTCTTCTGTGTTTTATTCATTCAGTTCTAAGTAGTGAGAGATTTATCATTAATATTCATAGTACTATTGCAATATATATTTAAATGATAAAAATCTTTAAAAAAACAGAAAATGAGTACTTACTGACTTATCCAGCAGTAGTTCTTCTAAAAATTCATTTTTGCACTATTTGAAATACATAAAGCTGAGTTTTAGTTGGTAGTTTTGGTTTTTTAATTCCACCTTTAGTACATTTTATTAGTAACTGTCTTTGCATTCGTTAAGCTATTTTCTAAGTCCTCTGCCACCCCCTATAGAATTATAGCTCTCATAGCCCTTGGCCAGTAAAAACTGGAAACAATAAAGCAAGTGCTAGTTGAATGGGACCTTACATGATCTATGGCATCTCTTTCTGATCTACCTTTGTCCTTTCTAGTTGATCATACTAAAGGCTGGTAAGCATCTGCCATTTTCCTATGTGTGCCACAAGTTTCATTAGATTTGAGGCCAGTGTCTACTGCACACTTCAATAAACTTTTTGGGGGGAGTGGAAAATCTTTGCAAAACCAGAATGATGCTTAGCTAAATAGTTTTGCCAAAGCCTAGCAGACATAATGCACATCTAATTAAAAGAAAAAAACCCACAAACTGTTAAGTAAGAATCTAAATTAAGATTCCTAGTTTTTCCTCATTCCTATACTAACGTATTATGATCAAGTTCTATTCCCCAGATGTGTATATGTACTACATTTATCTAATTGCACTGATCAGATTACAAAAGAGAACTGTAGCATCGTGTATATCTTTTAACTGCAGTTTGTCTTTTTACCCTTTCTTTCGTACACTATGTTTTATTGAAAAAAGAAAAGGCGTACTTGTGGCACCTTAGAGACTAAGGTGCCACAAGTACGCCTTTTCTTTTTGCAAATACAGACTAACACGGCTGCTACTCTGAAACCTATGTTTATTGAGTATCGGGGGTAGCCGTGTTAGTCTGTACCCACAAAAACAATGAGGAGTCCGGTGGTACCTTAAAGACTAACAGATTTATTTGGACATAAGCTTTCATGGGTAAAAATCCCACGAAAGCTTATACCAAAAAAATCTTAGTCTTCAAGGTGCCACCGGACTCCTTGTTGTTTTTATGTTTGAGTTCACAATAACATATGTGTTTCTACTTTCTTCCATCCCCAGCGAGTTATCCATGTTCAGATGAAAGTCTTGAGGATTCTGACCAAGATTTTCCCCTCCCCTATATTCCCTCTGTAGGGTAACAAAAACTCTGTCTGGGGAGGAATGAACATAATTCCTTTTGAAATTGCCATCCTCCAAATTATTATTAAAGGATGAGTTTAATATTGAAGATCACCTTGCCCCTGAAGATACCTGCTCCTTAGGACTCCTGCACTCTGCAAACCTGAGGAATAGGGCTGGCCCTTGTCTGCCTATTAAGTTAGATTGTTGCAGACAAATGTAAATTTCTACCTCATGATTTTTTAAAGAGAAAATACAAGGTGCTTTCCCTTTAGTCTGTGAGAAATCTAAATATTTTCTTCACTGTGCCAACATCTTGCTTTTCGCGCTTCCAGCTGCGAGGAAGGCATATTATAGAGTTTTGTGTACCTTTTTTATTGTCCATAATTGTCAGTGCATATTAATGCAGTCCCAGTAGTCATTTATATTGGCTGGAGACAAAAAGCACATACGGTATGTTCTCCAAAGGCTGGAACTAAGGACAAGCATCACATTGCTTCTTGAGAATATGGGATTTATTTGATGAGAGAGACAGTTAAATCAGGAGTGTAGATATTATTACATAAGAAAACAAATATTTGCCAGGCATTCTGGAGTGTACGCTTTTTTTGGTTATAGTGAGGTACATGCAAGTGAGTTCAAGTGAATTTCTACAGAGTTTTATGTTTCAAATCATTCCCCTTTTATGTTCATTTATTTTTTTACTTCAGGAGGCCTTCATGGGAGAATGAAAGCTACTGCACCTTCAGTAGACTTGGGGGATGGGATGCAGGGTTGCAGAGAACAAGGTACATTAGTGAATGGATATTTAAAGCTTCATAACAGAATATCACATACTTCCCTGATTAGATCTACTAATTCAACAAATAAGATGTGAAGACTTGGGTTGACTAGAACATAACTAGCAATGTAATTTAATTAGCAATGCTGCTGGGTAGATTTAAACCTCGTGGACAACAGCTGTGGAGTATCTTTGAACTGCAGTAGATTTTTATTGCATTTTCATTTGTAGCTCTGTTTTGCTTTTGAAGAGATTGGTTCCTCTCCCCCTACCCCTTTTTTAAGAGGTGTTTTGTTTTTTTGTTTTTTTTTGTAATGAAGCAAATAAGGCCCTAAGGCTTATCCCATGGTTTCAATTATAAATGCATGTCACGTTTGCAATTATGTTAAACATAAGCAATAAAATATTGCATAAATTAAACTGGACAGTAGCCAACTTCATTTCAGAAAATAGCACAGTCAAGCAGATAAGAGCTGAACACTAAGCTACATACTTTATTTTCAAAAATGGATACAGGTGTGTTAATTTAGAGGGATTATATGGGCCCAAAGAGACACAGGTGCTAACATGACCCTGTCACTGTCCGATATTAAACAGTGTTAAAACCACTTTGGGGTTTGATATGCAGAGACTTCAGTCTGCTTAGTACCATGGCAAACACCATTACAAATCCTTTAAGCATTTTATTAAAGATACTGCAAAGAAGGAAAAACAGTTAAAGCATTTGAAATGCAAAGTTATTAACAAGGCTTTCATTTCAACAGCATTCCTTGTTGCTTTTCTTTTACCTGGAAAGAGTCTTTAGAAGGAAAAAAACCCTTGTATGACCCATATTTAAGGTGGAAGTAATTACTGTCTTTTTTGGGTAAAAGAGAAGGTAGTTGAAATGGGTTGTTGCTGCTGTTGTTTCTGTTTAAGTCTAATCATGTCTCCTTTAAGACGAGTGGTTCTCAAACTTTAGTATTGGTGACCCCTTTCACATAGCAAGCCTCTGTGTGCGACCCCCCCTAATAAATTAAAACCACCTTTTTACATATTTAACACCATTATAAATGCTGGAGGCAAAGCGGGGTTTAGGGTTTAGGTTGACAGCTTGCGATCCCCCATGTAATAACCTCGTGATCTCCTGAGGGGTCCCAACCCCCGGTTTGAGAACCCCTGTTTAAGACAAAACGAACACCCACAAAGGGGAGTTTGAAAAGAACAGCAAAGATAGAAAATGCAACTTCTGTCTCTGATAAGTCTCACTTGCAGCCTGACTACTGGAAAAACACAGGCCAAGTACATGGTTTTATCTGCCACTCCAAGACACTGCACATTTCTACCAGCATTGGGCTGTGTAGGGTATTACATTTAGCTGCTTCTCTGGTTACAGGCTTACAGCAGTGTTGCAAAATGTACAGTCCTGGCTGGCTAAGCCAGACTCTTATTAAACAGAAGACAACAGGAGAGAGAGAGGAATGAAAAGGAAGGAAAAGAACACGTTTTGTGTGGGATGACAAAGTTTCACATCCCATGTAGTGTTTGGGATTTAGCTGGAAGTGGTGGTGTTATCTTGGTCCCTCACTCTGGCCTGGTCTGGTCTCTTCAGGATATCCCTCAGGATTAGGATGAAGAAAGTCCCGGACCTAGCAGACAGTGGGGTGGCAGCCATGATGGTGAAGCCCACTCCTTCCCCTTATTTCAGTCAGCCAGTGTCCTGGTCACTAGCTTTTCCTCTCAAAGTCTCCGTTAAGAACCCCCAAAAAGAGTGCTGGGTAGAATAGTCCATTCCCTTGTTGTTTTGTCCATCAATTGGACCTGATTTCCAACACGACAATTCCGGTTCACTGATTTCTGATCCCTTCTGATTCACTTCTTGTTCACCAGACATGATCTTAATACAATCTTTGAGTCATATCGGTAGGTCTCTTTGTTTGTATTAATTCAGTCTTTCTGTCTCGCTTTTGAAGCTTTTCCAATCAACATTTGTATTTATAAGCTACTGTGATATCTTATGAACTTCCACTCACTTTTTACAGCTGAGCTCACAATTAGGGTAGGTATGTCAGCCAAATTATCCCAAGAGTTCTTACTTTCCCTCTTCCTTCTTTCTACACCATGTGCCTTGTTGACTATCACTAAGATGAATGGTGATTAATTTCACTTTACTGTAATGTACACAAAACAGGCATTGAGCACAACTTTTTAAATAAACCCATGTATGAAAATGAACCTATTAAGAAATTGACAGTATTTATTTCTCTTCATCATGAACTACTGCCTCAATGCAATAAATAAGGGATAGACTGATTTTAGCGTCCAGTGCTTTATAAAGAATTATTGTACTGATCACTTGATTTTTAAACTTTTTTTATTAAACGGATTATTACTACCATCGGATTGAATGTTAGTAACTGATCTTATGTCAAATCCCCAGTGATACCCCAGTGATTTAAGAAGAAGAATTTAAATTTCAGTAAAAGAAAACTGCATCATAATTTTCAATAGAAATTATAAATATGTGTTTTATAGGAACATAATTTTGTAAAACAAATAAGAAGAAAAGGACCTGGCCTAAAAGAAGTTGGAGTTGTATCCCACTGCACTTTCAGAAGTTATAGCAAGTGTTTGTAATCACAACAAACATTCTACATGGTACAGTAACAGTGGTTTCATAATAGAAATTATGTAGTTATTTATAAGAATTGATATTACATCTTCAGCATGGCTGGAGCAGTAAATAAACCAACCTCTGCTGGTAATCACCGCAATCTTTATTGCGCTGTTGATGACCCATCTGGCACCCAAAAGTGGGATATAGACTGTTCCTTAAAACCTGGTTGATTCTCAGAGGGAGAGAATGCAAATGCAGGATTATTTCCAAAATAACTTTTATGGGACCCACCTCATAACGAGTACTAATCATCGTTATTCTAAGTCTTTCACCTAGTCTCCTTGCCCTGACTAATAATCTCAGACCAGTGTGTTTTGTATCGTGGGCCTTCAGAATATAACTCTTAAGGGAATAGTTTGACCAAGTAAACAAGTCAGAATCTGATTGTTTATAGTAGTTGTGCAAATTAGTGTTCCCTGGGGTGATGCTTATAGGAATGATGAAAAATGCATAGCAGAATCAACTGAGTTCTAAAGGTAGGAGATAGTGATCCACCACTAGGATGGATATTTTGACTAAGTTATAGTTCCTCTTCTCTTTGGTTCAGCTCTTGGTCATTATTAAAAAGAATTTTACTATAGACCTCTGAGTGAAGAATGTATAATGAAATAAAGTATTCCTCTATACTACTCCTGGGCAGTGGGTATCATAGTCTGGGGGAGGCTGTGCCTTCCCAAACAACCTGGCATGGCCCCTCCCATGGTCCGCCCCCAGGACCCCACCTGCAGTTCCCGGCGCTTTACGCTGACCCAGGCTAGCTGGGGCTGGGACTGGGGCTGGGGCTGGCCAGCCAGTCACTGGGACTAGGGTGGCTGGTGCTGGGTCTGCACTTCCCGTTTGGCACTCAAACTGTACTACCCGGTGCTCCGGGGCTGGGGGTGTTGTGGCTGCGCCACCCAGTCCTTTGGGCTCCTGCAGGGGAAGGGAGGAGAAAGGGGCGGGGTGGGGCTTCGGGCAGAAAGGGAGGGGCTTGGGGATAGCCTCCCCCAGCAGCCAGGTTACCAGTCTCCCATGATATCACTCAAGGAAAAAACACAGTTTTGCATGCCCATCACTTGTATTCCTGGATATGGGAGAAAATAAGACCATCTTGCAGAGTGTTGTGCAAAAATGTATTGGAATAGAGGAGCAGTGCTGTTTGGCCATGGAAAACACTAGTCTTGTAATTCTTACATTAGGGTCTTAATGGAAAATATGTTGTTTATGCCAGCTCCTTCTGTTCTTGGAAGCCTTGAGATAGCTCTGAAATAGATAAAAATTGAATTCATAGACTAATATGATAAACGCATCTCTATAATTAGTCATATTTCAATGCGTCTCCTGCTTACCTAGTATTTTTTATTTTGTTTTGATTAGACAATAAAATGGTTTGTAGACTTGCTAGGACCTACTCCTGCAAGTGCTGACCTCAGCTGAAAAAATCAGTATGTTGAGGGTCTGTCACATTTTAATGCTTTTCATGTTGAATTAGTGGAATTGATATTGAAGGTAATATAGTATTAACAAAATAGAATGGAAAATTTACACCATGTTTCAAGTTAGATATTAACTTACAGCTGTCTCAAGAAAAAACTGGGAACAACTTTGCTATAATTTTGCAAAACGATTTAATCTCTAATTACGAGAGGGTAGAGGGAGCACTATATAGAGCATATCCACCTCAATGTCTGAAGTTTTGAATAATCTAGGTCTTGCTCAAATGAAATCATGTCATCCGTTTATATGTAATCAATTTGTGATTCAACGGCCATGAAGGTGGTTTAGCAACGTGTTGTGGGACGCGGAGAGCATGATCAGGTATGAAGATGTCCTGGTCATCCACTGCAGCTAAGGAAGTCCCCAGCCATAATGATTCTTCGTGCTTCTGGAATCTGGCTTCTACAGCTGAGAGTGGGATTGCACCTGTGCAATGGCTTTCTCACTTAAAAATTTTCCGCAGAGGTTTTCATGCAGCTCTCATCCCATAACATCATTTTATCAGATCTCATCATCATTAACATTATATCATTAATCTAAATCCTGTAGCGATGGGGGCGTGGCGAAGCAACAGGCAGAGATGACCACTGGCAGTCATAGCCACAATCCTGTAAGTAGTCATCCTTGGAACTAATAGCCATTCAGTTCCATCCCTGGGGCAGCAGAGAAGTTCGGCAGTATCCTAGGCCACTGAGCAACCCTTTTTTAGGATCACACTGCTCACACTTTTCAAGGGAAGGGATTAGAAAAGGTGCCTTAAACATTACCTGACCTATAACATTTGGCCAGATTACCGTGGCTGGCAGGTCATCCTACAGCAGTCAGAGAACAATAAAGAAGAAAAGACTCATTCTGAGCATGGAATGTCCGCACACTTGTGGACAGAGGCAATGTACAAAGGCCTGAGAGAAGAACAGCTCTTGTTTCCAGAGAACTTTCCCGCTACAATATTGATATTGCTGCATTGAGTGAGATTAGATTGGCTGTAGAAGGTTCCATCAGTGAGCTAGGAGGTGATTACACTTTATTTTGGAAAGGAAAACAGAGGATGAAGACAGGATCCATGGAGTTGGATTTGAAGTAAGAACATCACTCTTGAAACAACCCGTTGGCCTAAATGAACAGCTCATGAAACTTGGATTTCCCCTGACTCCTTTACAACATGTCATTATCAGCAGTGTCTATGCACCTACACTGACCAGCTCAGAGGAAAGCAAGGAGCAGTTCTATTCTGATCTGGACTCCATCATCAGATCAACCTCCTGTATATGACAAACTCATCCTGCTGGGAGACTTTAATGCTAGAGTTGGTAGAGGCTGCAGTGACTGGAGAGGTGTGATAGGATGACATGAAGTGGGAAAGATGAACAGCAATGGATTCCTCCTCTTGGGTAAATGAGCAGAATATAGTCTGCTCATTACTAACACCATCTTTTAGACAAAATGATAAATATAAAATGACATGGATGCACTCATGGTCCAAACAATGGCATCTTATCGACTGTTATCACCCTCTGAGACATCCACAATGTCAGATACCAGATACCGGTGGTGCACAATGCTGGACAGACCACCTATTGTGCACCCCATAAGTGCAGTGCTTAACCTACATATAGTCCCTTCACAGCGCAAGTGCCCTGAACTTAATAGAACAACCTTCAACGTAGCAAAGCTCAAGCACACCAACTATCAGGTGCAGTTTCCTCAATAACCTGATGACAAGGTTTTTTCATGCTCGCCAATCACTTGCAATCCAACAGAAAAATGGAACCAGTTCAAATATGTGATTATTGACCCAGCTAAATCAGTGCTGGGGCCAAAGAAAAGAGTACACCAGGATTGGTTCCATGAGAACAATGAAGAATTTCCAAATTCCTAAGTGACAAGCATAAAGCTTTTGTTGAATGGCAGAATGAACTCACTTCCATATCAAAGAAAAATAGGTTTAAGTACCTATAGAGCAAGGCCCAGTATGAACTGAGGAGAATGCAGGATGAGTGGTGGAAGAGGAAAACTGCAGAAATTCATCATTATGTAGATACAAACAACGCAAAGATGTTCTTTGACTCTCTCAAAGCAGTCTACGGACCATCTGAATCTGGCACAGTTCCCTTGAAATAGGCAGATGGCACAACCCTCATCAAAGACAAGGAGGGAATCATACAGAGAGAGGCTGAATTCTTCAGTAATTAGTATTCAATAGACCATCCATAGTCGATCGGCGTGTCCTTGATCATTTACCCAAGAAACCCATCAAAGAGGATCTCAACTTCTCTCCATCAGTTGAGGAAGTTGTGAAAGCCGTCAAACAACTGAAATCTGGCAAAGCCTCTGGAAAGGATGGTATTCCAGGAGAACTGTAAAAGTAGCAAGCCCCAAGGCCATCGAGGTGTTTCCTGACATCTTGAGTAGCATTTGAGAGGGAGAAGAAATGCTACAAGAGTTCAAAGATGATATTAGAGTATCACTGTAAAACAAAGGTAGCAAAGCTGACTGTGGAAACTACAGAGGCAGTGCTCTCCTCTGTACAACATGGAGAATACTAGCTTGCATTCTATTGAACAGACTCATTGTGAACATATCTGAGGAGAATCTGCCAGAAGTGAAGTGTGGTTTCAGGCCAGATCATGCTACTATGGACATGATATTTATCATAAGGCAGGTCCAGGAAAAATGTTTAGAGTGGAACATGGACCTGTATGCAGTCTTCATCGATTTGACCAAAGCTTTTGATACTGTCAAGAGAAGGTTTATGGGCTATTCTGCATAAACTGGGCTGCCGAAGAAGGTTCATAGAAGTCATCCGTCTGTTCCATGACCACATGACAGTACAAGTGCTCACCGGTGGTGACTTTTTCTGATGCGTTTGAAATCTCGAATGGAGTGAAGCAAGGCTGCGTACTTGCTCCTGTGCTGTTCAACTTGTTCTTTGCCTGTGTCCTCAGCCATGCCAAAAGGGACTTGGCTCAGGGGATATACATCTGCTACCAACTTGATTGCCCCCTCTTTGATCTTCAAAGACTCAATGCTAAGTCCAAGACACTGGAGAGACTTCTTGTCGAGGCACTTTTTGCAGATGATTGCCTTGATGGCCCATAGACGTGATGATCTTTAGGTCGTCATTGGGTTTGTTTGTTTTTTTCTGAAGCATCCCAGCTCTTTGGCCTCACCATCAGTCTCTGGAAGACAGAGGTCTTGTTCCAACCACCACCTCATTCCAATGCCCCAGTGCCAGCCATCTTCATCCAAGGTAGACAGCTGAAAATTGTGGATCAGTTCAAGTATTTGGGCAGCACCATCTCAAGTGACCATTCCCTCGATAAGAAAATTTCCTCCAGAATTAGTAAAGTCAGCCAGGCCTTTGGCCGATTCTGAACAAAAAAGTCCTTAACCAGCACAACATTCATCTCACCACCAAATTGAAGATCTATAGTGCAGTGTATCGAACATCTCTCCTGTATGGATCTGAGACAGGGAATCTTTATAGACGTGAAATTAAACAGCTGGAGCAATTTCACATGCACTCCCTCTGCTCAATAATGAGCATTCGCTGGCAGTACAGAGTGACCAATATTAAGGTCCTTGAAAGAGCAAACCAGTATTGAGTAAATGTTACTGAGAGCACAACTTAGGTGGACTGGACATGTAATCAGAATGGAAGACCTCTGTCTCCCAAAACAGATCTTCTATGAGGAGCTGAGTCAGGGCAAAAGAAAGAAGGGTCATCCATATAAGTGACAAATTCATCTCCAGGCTGCACGTGAAAGGTGCCGCAGAGCTGTATCATCAAACATCATAAATACAGACTTCCCATGCCCTTAGTGTGGCCAACTCTGTGCATCAAGGTTTGGACTTTGGAGTCATATGCATAGCCATAGATGAGAACTGCTTCAATATTGTCCTCATCATTGGCGATGGACTAACAGCACTATATATTATTGTAATAAGTCATAAATCCACTCTATTTAGTCCATGATTTTTAATATCTAGCCAAAGTTATGAATTTAGGATCCAAGTTCCTAGGCTCATCTTTTGAAGGCAGGTTTCCTTTGAGGATGAGGATTGAAAGTGTGAAACAGATTGTTTAACATAAGTAGTTAACCTTGTATTTAGCTGTGACATTCCTGAGTACATTTCCCAGACCTGAAAAAGAGCTCTATCTAAGCTCAGAAGCATGTGTCTCTCACCAACAGAAAGTGGTCCAGCAAAAGATATTACCTCACCCACCTTATCTCTCTCATGTCCTGGGACCAACGCAGCTACAACAATAGAGAATATATTTAATAGGTTTTCATAGCAAAAGGTGTTTTTAGGCCATGTCTACACTGGCAGAGTTTTTTCACCAAAAGTTTTTTGTCAATGATCAAAAAGCGCTGAAAGAAAATCATTGTTGCATGTTCACACTGTCTTCCTCTGTCAGCAGAGCACGTCCATACTTGGGGCAGTAGCATTGACAGTGAGAGTAATGCCCTGTGGGTAGCTATTTCACAATTTAGCTCTTCACCTTCTGCCGCTAGGTCTTGTGGGATGGCGGAGTGGATTTCAGTGCATCATAGTTCTGGGCTCAGTCTCCCATGATGCATTGTTTTACATCCCAGCATTCAATGTGCTTCTGTCTTTGGTTCGCGGAATTTCTCGATGTCCCTTGTTTTCTGCTTGCCCTGCCATCTGTGTCTGAAAGAATGGATCCCGCACTGCTCTCCAGTGCTCGGATAGCTGTAAGTAGCACATCACAAATGGCAAAGTAGTTAACCTTTAAAATCCAAAGTCAACGGGATTCACAGTTGCCTGATGTGCTGTCTGACATTGATAGGAGTAACATTAGATTACTTTTCGCATTCATGGAACAGCTGAATGTGGTGGACCATCACTTTTAGTCTCGGGAAACTAGCACTGAGAGGTGGAATCATATCATTATGCAGATCTGGGATGATGAGCAGTGGCTGCAGAACTTTTGGATGAGGAAAGACACCTTCCTGGAATTGTGTGATGAGCTCACCCCAGCCCTGCGGCACAAGGACACCCAAATGAGATGCTTTCTCAGTGGAGAAGTGTGTGGCAATTGCAGTGTGGAAGCTGGTGACTCCATACTGCTACCAGTCCATCGCAAATCCATTTGAAGTCAAGAAGTCAATCATTGGGGCCACGTTAACGCAAGTGTGCAGGGCCATTAATCGCATCCTGCTGCAAAGGACTATGACTCTTGGCAATGTGCATTAAATAGCGGGTGGCTTTGCAGAAATGAGTTTCCTTAACTGAGGAGGGCTGATAGATAGCACATATATTCCAATTTTGGCACCGGACCACCTTGCAACAGAGTACATCAATAGGAAGGGTTACTTCTCCATGGTGTTGCAGGCACTTGTGGATCACCACAGGCATTTCAGACATCAACATGGGGTGGTCCAGCAAGGTGCATGACTCACCTATCTTTAGGAACCTCTGCCTGTACAGAAAGCTGAAAGTGGGGGCTTTCTTTCCAGACCAGAAGATATCAGTAGGGGATGTTGAAATGCCCATAGTGATCCTGGGAGACCCAGCATACCTCTTAATGCCATGCCTCATGAAACCTTACACAGGAAACCTAGATAGCAGTAAGGAGTGGTTCAACAATAGGCTGAGTAGGTGTGGGATGACTGTGGAATGTGTGTTTGGCAGATTAAAGGTGCGCTGACAATGCCTTTATGGCAGGTTAGACCTCAGTGACGATAATATTCCCATGGTCATAGCCATGTGTTGCACTTTGCACAATATTTGTGAAGGAAACGGTGAAAAGTATGCATGGGGTGGACTGCTGAGGCTGAATGCCTGGCTGCTGATTTTGAGCAGCCAAATACCAGGGCTACGAGAAGGGCAAAACCGGGGTGTGGGGAGGGGGAGAGAAGCAGTTCAAATCAGGGAGGTTTTGAGGCAACACTTTGAAGAGAGAACCAGTAATGTATGTTGCTATGCTCTGGACTACAATACAATTAATGAAATCAAATTTGGCACAGAAGCATGTGTGATTTTTGTGGCCTAGGATTCAATGTAAGCAAGAAAACTGCTTGTTTGTTGCTGCCATCTGACAGCACAATTTGCAGAAAACAAATGAAGAGTTCTTATAATTAAACAAACTTTGCTTTTACAGTACAAAAAACTACACACACACACACACACTCACATGCAAATTCTTGTGGGGGAGAAAGCACGAAGGGAGGGCCAACTTTCAGAGCTGTATATAAGTCCAGCTATCATTTGAAAAGGTGTCCATGGGGATGGAGTGAACTGGAAAGCGAGACATCCCAGAAAGCAGAAAGTAATTTTGTGGGTGGAGTTTGGGGAGGGCATGGGAAAGAGTCCTGAATGTGCTGAAGGGGAGAATGGGCATGCATCTGCTCAGTCTCAAGGGTTATATGAGGGACTGCAGCATCTCATTTTGCTTCTCCATAACTTTTATCATACTCTCCATTGTGTCCCTAGCGTAGACCTCACTTTTTTTTCTGTCCTGCTTTTCGATTCCCCTCCACTGCCTGCGTTCCTGGTTTTCTGCTTCTGAGCATTGTATCACCTCCCAGAACATGTCTTCCTTGCTCTGTCTCGGGTGGTTTCTTCTCTGGCAGAGGTGCTGCACTGGTGTGTAGGAGGTGCCTTTGAAAGCCACATCTGCAGAAGCAAAAGGAACAATACACAGAAGTATGATTGTGAAGTACATGCACAGCACTGAAACAGTACAGTAAAATACACCTCTAGTAACATACCAATCACTTTTTCTCACTGACCCTTGACAAGCACACATGACGGCGAACACCCCAAGCATGGTGAGTTTACTCCGGGGTGGGAGGCATTGTACATTGGGAGAAAATCAATGTGAAAGGGTCACGGTGTAGTTGACTAGGGACAATATTCAAAAATTTCCCACCCTTTTCCACAGGGTGGAGGTGGGGGTGGGGCGGGGGTCATTGTACCAGATATCTCATTCCTGAGGGGAAGCAAGGATGCATCTACTAAATGCTTGTGGCTTCTGCCCCAGTCCCTGTGCTGCTCACCTGTGTGCTGCTTTGGTCCCTGTGCAAGTGATGGCAGAATGGCGCAGGAAAGTTTTTCCTTCAGTGTGGGGAAGGAACAAAGCAGCTCTGCCAAGGAACCTCCAGCAGAGGGTTGCCGAGTACCTCCAGTAAAGTTTCCTAGAGATCTCTCTGAAGAATTCCCATGAAATCTCAGTGGGCATCAACACCCTTTCGACTATACTGCTCAGCTGCACAGGGAAATGTCCAGTGCACGGAAACACAGCCAGCCTCATACGTTTCTATGCCCTCAACTCACCGCCGCACTTCCCTGGTAAGTGATTCTGCTTTGTGGTCTCGTCTCCTGCTTCTTGCTCTTAAGAGTGTGACTGGCAAGACTGGCTAGGCACTTCCGGAGAGGAGAACAGCTCCTGACTGGATGCACCACTGGGCAACCCCACTGTGGGCTCCACATTGTCCTCTGCCTTCACCTCTTTGTCAGTGACCTTGTCCTCTGGGTTAGATGCACTTTCTGCCGGCTACAGCCTTGCCGAAGTATTCACAGGGCTCTTGGTGGTGGAGATGGGGTCGCTGGCGATGATAGCATCCAACTCCTTATAAAAACAGCAGGTCTGGGGCACAGCACTGGAGCGATGGTTTGGCTCCTTTGCCGTCTGGTTCGCCTGACTCCACTCCCTGGTATTGCTGTGCACTGCAGCATATCCCAATCATAGCCCTTTTCTTCACAAGCTCTGAAAAATCTGCCTTTAGGTATCGAAATTTGTACGGCTAGAGCACAGCTGGGACTGCACAGCCTCCCCTCCCCAAATACTGAGCAGCTCCAGCAGCTCCACATTGGTCCAAGCGGGAGAGTATTGGCTTGTGGTGCCACCATGGTCAGCTGGGAAGATGCAATGTGAGCTCCCCAGGCCTCACAAACAGGAAGTGGAATTTCAAAAATTCCCAGGGCTTTAAAGGATGAGGGGCCAATTGTTGCTTACCTGGCTGCAGGACAGCAGAGTTGGAACTGCTGACCAGAGTGGTCAGGATGGGCATTGTGGGACACCTTCTGGAGGCCAGTTAAAATCAAAGCAAGGTGTCTACACTGGCACTTCGGCAACAAAACTTTTGCGTAAAAAGCCCCATGACTCTCGTTGAGGTTTTTATTTTGTCACCGAAACTGAGGAGTTTTGTGACCGAAAGGGGCATTGCAGTGTGTACGCCTCCACTATTTCTTTGCCAGAAGCCACCTTTTGGCGAAAAAACTCTGCAGAAGGCCTTAGATTGCAAAGCTTCTGTTTTCATTTATTTTTTTGTATCCAAGAGTATTATGTCAAACTGGTGTATTGGGTTTTTCTCTTCCACTTAACTGGCATTGTGATTTGACAGCTTCCATTTAAGAATGGATTGGAATGAAATATGTGTTTTTTATTTAATGGGGTGTGGTTTTGATAAGTCTTTAATGCCATGTGGAAATACGAAAAACTATTTAAACATGGCTGGGTGCATTCACTTTGTAATGCCTGTGCATAAATCTAATCAGCATTAATAGGAATTATGCACTGAGATAGAAATAAACTAGGTTATATAACAAAAATAGTTAGAAATACAAAGATTCTAGATCAGTGGTTCCCAAACTTATTTCGTCACTTGTGCAGGGAAAGCCCCTAGCGGGCTGCGCTGGTTTGTTTACCTGCCACGTCCGCAGGTTCAGCCAATTGCAGCTCCCAGTGGCTGCGGTTCGCTGCTCTAGACCAATGGGAGCTGCTGGAAGCGGTGGCCAGTACGTCTCTCGGCCCGCACAAGCGGCGGAACAAGTTTGGGAACCACTGTTGTAGATAATTAATATAGCCTAACTAATAAATAATGGTTATTAAGAGATCAATTGTAGAGTTTTCATGCCATTGCTTTGTGCTACATTCTTCATTTTGTTTGTTAAAAAATTCCTAAAACTCTCCTGTGACTTTAAAACCCAGTTTGGACAGCTGGTTCTAGAGCCTCAAACTTCTCTATTGTTGGCATTTTCTGGGTCTGTCTGAATCTCTCTTCCCCTCCTGCCATAGGGATGGTGTTACCGGCTCAATTTAGGGCACCCTGCCTATACCCTAAAGGGCTCAAGGCATGATCTGGTTAATTTAAGGCAATTTGCCTAAAGGGATCAAGGTGTGACACAATCAATTTAGGCATCCCCACCCTTTCCCTTCCGAGGGCTCAGGGTGAAAGGCACCTATCCTTACCCACAGGGTTCAGGAAGAAACCTGGTCAATTTAAGTACCCATCCCTACCCACAGGGCTCAGGGCTCTACGGGTCTGCGGAAACTTTTCCCAGTGAAAGCCATACACAGTTGTGCTCTAAACATCTGTTTATTAGCAACACACACAGAATACGTATACCAAGCAAATCTCTTATACTCACCACTCCCAATATATATACAAATTTCACCCAATGGCCCATCAGGATCCATTCATCTGGGGGTTCCCGGTGATGCCTCTGCACATCCTGGTCGTGGAGAAGGGTCCGAGTTCAAGCAGCTTGATGTTGAAATGCAGTTCGGAAATGGTTCCCGAAGAGCATTGTTTTTCATTTACATTATATAGATAAAAACTAGCTACCTCTTTCAAATTTACTAAATCTATCACATTATCCCACCCTCCTAAATTACAAAAAAATTTAACCAATTACATACTAGCACCTATGTGTCCTCCTTCCTGCCCAAGTTTTTACATTTTATCTTTCATGCACAAATTATAACGTAGTTGTGACCTTCTCTGTTTATGCAGATGTCATTATAAAAACACTGGTTAGAGCTTATCTTACCATTTATTGAGTCTCTTTCTATATCCTCCATAATTTCCTGGTGCCTGGGAGTGTCTACTTGACAACGGTGGTGGTTATAACTCTCGTTAGGGGCATTTCTCAGGTAGGAGTGCTTTATCAGCAGTAGAACGTTTTTTCCCCCCAATTTTAGTGGTGAACTCCCTGAGTTTCACCCAAGGCTGGCTTAATATGAGGGAGGGGGCGTTGATCAGGTCTCAGGCCTAAAATGGGATCTAGAAATAAATTCTACTCCTTGCTGACTTAGGTCAGGAGTTCTCTGGAGTACACTGGATTTACAATTATGTTGACTTGTGTGACGTTTATGCATGTTCAGTGTTGACAATGAATTGTGACTTTTTTGTGAGTCTTGTGATATTTGGAGTTTTAATTTTCACTTTGTCTCCCTTCCCCAGCCTTCCATATCACATATACCCTTATCCACAATGATCAGCATTTCACATAGTTATAAATGAAGTTAATAGAGGGCTGCCCTTTTCCTACAATCTACATTAATCTATATCCATTAAAGTTGTATCTGGAATGAAGGAGAAAGGTGGGAAAAAAACCCATGTTATATGACACTTTCTATCTGTATTTAATATAGTATCTTTTTTTTAAAAGAAAAATTATTCCTTTCAGAAGGAAACAGCTGTATCAAATACAGAAGAAAACTTTTTCTTCTTATGGTATGTTTATACTTTAATTTTTCAAAGTGGCACTTGGAAGTGTAGCTGCCTCTTGTAAAGGTGGCTGTCAGCTCCTATTGTTTTCAATGTGACTGAAGCCAGGCTGACCTCAGGGGAAAAAGGCTACCACTCTGTGGGACTAGACAGGATTCTATGAGGAGACAGGGGAACATAAGAAGCAAAAGAGAGACTGATGTTGGGGTGACTTACAGGAGGACATGGCATAGCAGGAGGAGACTGAAGAGAGGAGTGCGGGTGCCTGGAGACGCTGAGAGGAAATGCAGAAATGTGGGGTGGAGGGGGATCCTGAGGTGTTGCATTATTCATCAAGAATATACACACCTGTTCCAAGGTCGAGAAGGAGGTGAGAGGCAGACCAGTTGAAAGTCTCTGGGTGAAGAGGGGGGGAAATTGATGGGGACAAAGTCATGGTAGGAGTCTACTATAGACCATCAAATCAGGAAGAATAGGTGGATGAAGGATTTCTAGAATAAATAACAGAAATACATCCAAAACACAAGGCCTGGTAGAATTGGGGAACTTTAACTACCCGGATAACGATCGGAAAAGTAATACAGCAAAATACAAAATCTCCAATAAATTTTTGGATTATATTGGGTACATCATCTTGTTGCAAAAGTGAAGGAAGTAATCAGGGGGACAGCCATTTTAGATCTGATTTTGACTAACACAGAGGAATTGGTTGCATATCTGAAGGTAGATGGCAATTTGAGTGAAGGTGATCATGAAATGATAGATTTCATGATTCTAGGGAAAGGAAGGAGTGAGAGCAGCAGATTGAGATTATTTAAATCTGCTTTTTTAAAATCCATTATCCTTAGAGAACTGGTAGGTTCTAAAAGTACATTAGAGGCAAGAGAAAGGAGGAGGAAAATGTGAGTCCACCACTAAGTGGAAGGAGTGCTAATAATGGATGATATCAGAAAGGCTGCGGGTTTTAATGCCTATTCTGCTTCAGTCTTCACTAAAATATTAATTGTGACTAATTAATTACTTAACAAAATTAATATTAAAAACCAGGGGGGAGGAATAGGGAAAGAACAGGTTAAAGAATATTTAAATAAGTTAGATTTATTTAAGTCTATTTAAGCAAGGCTTGATGAAATTCATCCTAGTCTACTTGAGGCACTAGTGGAAGCGTCTTTGGAACCATTAGTGATTATCTCATGGAGGATAGGTGAGGTCCCAGGGGACTACAGAAGGGCAAAAACAGTACCTACCTTTAAGAAGGGGAACAAAGAAGACCCTGGAAAATTAGAGTTCGGTCAGCCTAACTTCAATACCTGGAAATATACTGGAACAAATTATTAAAAAATCATTTTTAAGCAACTATTGGATAATAAGGTGATTAAATAATATCCAACATAGATTTGTCAAAAACAACTTAATTTTTGTCTTTGATGAGATTACTGGCCTTGTGGATGAGGGAAGCAGTACATGTGATATATCTTGATTTTAGTAAAACTTCTGACACAGTGCCATGTGATGCTCATATAAGAAAAAATAGGGAAATGTGGTCTACTTTAAATTACTGTAAAGTGGGTGCACAACTGGTGGAAAAAACGTATTCAAAGTAATTATCAGTGTTTTGCTGCCAAAGTGGGAGGACATATTTAGTGGTGTCACTCAGGAGTCTATCCTGAGTCCAGTACTATTCAACATTTTCATTAATGTGTTTGATAATGGAGTAGAGAATATGCTTATAAAAATCAGTGCATGACACCAGACTGTGAGGGGTTACAAGCACTTTGGAGGACAGGATTAGAATTCAAAATAGCCTTGAAAAATTGGAGAATTGGTCTGAAATCAGCAAGATGAAATTCAATAAAGAGAATTGCAAAGTTCTGCAATTAGGAAGAACAAATGAAATGCACAACTAGAAAATGGGGAATAATTGGGTAGGCAGTAGTACTAGAGAAAAGGATCTGGGGTTCTTCCTCATGTACATGGAGCCATTGGGGGGTGCCCTGTACACTGGACCAGAGGACTTAGCCTCGCAGTACCCATTGGGGCGGTGTTATGCCCCACAGCCATAGCCTCTCCCCTGGCCAAACAAGGGTAGTGGCGCCCAAGCCCCTCAGTTCCTTCTCGCTGCCAGTAGCCAGAGTCAGCCCTCTGTGTGGTGTCTTCACCTCACACTTTTTGTTCTCAGTTTTCTGAGAAATTTTCTTGTATAGAGTAGTGGTAGAATCTTAGGTTTAGTTTAAGTATTTGTTTAGTGTTAGTAGAGTAGTCGGCTGCCCTGCGTAGTGCCCTCACCAGCTTTCAAGCATTATCAATTGTGTAAGGGGGTCATTCCCAACAGTGACCCCCACACTAGGTTCTTGTTGTGTTTAAGCAAGGGACATGTTAAAGAAAGATGCTCTGCTCCGTCTGCAAGTCGTTCACAAAGAATGGTCAGCTGGCGAGAGACTTGTGGTTGAAGCAGCACTTTCTGGAGCAGGCCATGAGGCCTGCTTCAGTACTGAGTCCATCATCTGTCGCCTTCAGATCTGGCAAGTGATGCTGCTCAGGGCTTGTGCTCTGGCATTTTCCCCCAAGAGGAAAAGGCTAATTTACCCTCCTCTGGTGTGGCGAGGAAAAGGTCTTCTAAAACAAATGGCTCTGGGAAGAAGGATAAAGGAGTTTGAGGCACAAGTGGTCTTCTCATCCATCCTCCCCGTGGAAGGAAAAGGCCTGGGTAGAGACTGTTGAATCGTGGAAGTCAACAAATGGCTACACAGGTGGTGTCGGAGAGAAGGCTTTGGATTCTTTGACCATGGGATGGAAGGAGGAGTGCTAGGCAGAGACGGGCTCCACCTAACGAAAAGAGGGAAGAGCATCTTCGCAAGCAGGCTGGCTAACCTAGTGAGGAGGGCTTTAAACTAGATTCACCAGGGGAAGGAGACCAAAGCCCTGAGGTAAGTGGGGAAGTGGGATACCGGGAGGAAGCACGAGCAGGAGGAGGGCTCCTGCCTCATACTGAGAAAGAGGGATGATCAGCGAGTTATCTTAAGTGCCTATACACAAATGCAAGAAGCCTGGGAAACTAGCAGGAAGAACTGGAAGTCCTGGCACAGTCAAGGAATTATGATGTGATTGGAATAACAGAGACTTGGTGGGATAACTCACATGACTGGAGTACTGTCATGGATGGTTACAAACTGTTCAGGAAGGACAGGCAGAGCAGAAAAAGGTGGGGGAGTTGCATTGTATGTAAGGGAGCAGTATGACTGCTCAGAGCTCAAGTATGAAACTGCAGAAAAACCTGAGAGTCTCTGGATTAAGTTTAGAAGTGTGAGCAACAAGGGTGATGTCGTGGTGGGAGTCTGCTATAGACTACCGGACCAGGGGGATGAGGTGGACAAGGCTTTCTTCCGGCAATTCACGGAAGTTACTGGATCGCATGCCCTGGTTCTCATGGGAGACTTCAATCATCCTGATATCTGCTGGGAGAGCAATACAGCGGCACACAGACAATCCAGGAAGTTTTTGGAAAGGGTAGGGGACAATTTCCTGGTGCAAGTGCTGGAGGAACCAACTAGGGGCAGAGCTCTTCTTGACCTGCTGCTCACAAACCAGGAAGAATTAGTAGGGGAAGCAAAAGTGGATGGGAACCTGGGAGGCCGTGACCATGAGATGGTCAAGTTCAGGATCCTGATACAGGGAAGAAAGAGCAGCAGAATATGGATCCTGGACTTCAGAAAAACAGACTTTGACTCCCTCAGGGAACTGATGGGCAGGATCCCCTGGGAGAATAACATGAGGGGGAAAGGAGTCCAGGAGAGTTGGCTGTATTTTAAAGAATCCTTATTGTGGTTACAGGGACAAACCATCCTGATGTGTAGAAAGAATAGTAAATATGGCAGGTGACCAGCTTGGCTTAACAGTGAAATCCTTGCTGATCTTGAACACAAAAAAGAAGCTTACAAGAAGTGGAAGACTGGACAAATGACCAGGGAAGAGTATAAAAATATTGCTTGGGCATGCAGGAGTGAAATCAGGAAGGCCAAATAACATCTGGAGTTGCAGCTAGCAAGAGATGTTAAGAGTAACAAGAAGGGTTTCTTCAGGTATGTTAGCAACAAGAAGAAAGTCAAGGAAAGTGTGGGCCCCTTACTGAATGAGGGAGGCAACCCAGTGACAGAGGAAGTGGAAAAAGCTAATGTACTCAATGCTTTTTTTGCCTCTGTCTTCACGAACAAGGTCAGCTCCCAGACTGCTGCACTGGACAGCACAGCATGGGGAGGAGGTGACCAGCCCTCTGTGGAGAAAGAAGTGGTTCGGGACTATTTAGAAAAGCTGGACGAGCACAAGTCCATGGGGCCGGTGAACAGCGGGGGGAGCACACTCCAACATTCTTTGTCAGGAGGTAGTCTGGTTCTGACAGTTTTGCACTGGGGAAAACATTACCCCCAAGGCCAATCACTTCCCTGGGATCCACGATCACCTGCTGGATCACCTCCACAGGAATTTCACACTGATTCATGAGTGGTCTCTGAAGCCCAGTGTCCTTCTGCATTCCATCTTTGCAGTTTGGGCCATTCTGATAATTGACCATGAGAGAAAACAAGAAATACCAGCTGTTCTGCTCCCAGCGTTCTTGAAATAAGTCACTTGTTTCCACCCACCAATTAAACAGCTGGTTCCTTTGTGGGACCTTAATACTGATTTAGTGGCTCTTATGGTACCTCCATTTGAGCCTCCGACAATTTCTTTCCTCTTTTCTGCTTCAGAAAACTGCTTTCCTTGTGGAGATGACATCTGGAAAGAAAGCATGTGAGTTAGAGCCTCCCATGATGGAGCTTCCTTACATGGAATTTTCCAAAGACAAAGCAACCCCATGGCTACACTCTAAGTTTTTATCTATTATGGTTTCCCAGTTTCACTTCAACCAAGTTATTTATCTACCAGTGTTCTTCCTTAAGATGCATTCAGCCACCAAGGAGCAGTGTCTTGACACACTGGATGTCAGGCAATGTCTACCTTTTTGTGATAGAATTTTGAAAAAGGCTAATATTTTGGGGTGTTGTAGTAGGGTGGTCACCCATTCTTGCCCTGAAGGGCTTGAAATCAGCCCTGGGAGAGGGCTGTGGCTGGGAGCAAGCAGTGACCAGGCTGATTGGGGGAAGCAGGCTCAGCTGTGGCCATGCCCCAATCAGGGCTCAGCTGGCCCTTATAAGAGGGCAGTGGGCTAGGAGCAGAGAGTCTCTTCTAGCTGTGGAGGGAGACGTGCCTGGCTGCTGGGGAGCTTGAGAAGGTACCTGGAGTGGAGCAGGGCTGGGGGAGGCTCCAGACTGGAAAAGTCCCAGGCTGCAGGCCTCGCAGGTGGCCTAAAAAGGGGTATTGCGGTTGCAGGGGGCAGCCCTCGGGTAGGCAGAGGCAGCAGGTCCAAACCCCCCTTGCCTGTGATGATTGGTTTATACACTGCAGTCCACCTCAGTGTGAGGGGGCTCAATGGTGACTGGCAGTAGCCAAAGACTGAGGCGAGGTTGGGATAGTGGGTGGGGGTTCCCCGGGGAGGGGAGACCCAGAGACAGTGGGGGTACTGCCAGCTGGCAGCACCCTGGGTAAAAGGGGCACCGGGGTCCGGGAGGGACACGGGCGGCAGCGAGACACCGGCCTGCAGAGGGTGCTCCAGAGGCTGGAAGAGCTAATTCCTTGAGAGACCAGCAGGAGGTGCCGCAGGGGTGAGTCTCTCACGGTGACAGGTGTATCAACAGAAATGTCACATGTAAGCCATGGAAGGTACTTGTTTCACTCTGTGTGGCCCTGGTGAGCACTAAGCTGGAGTACTGTGTCCAGTTCTGGGTGCCATACTTTAAGAAAGATGTGGACAATTGGAGAGAGTCCAGAAGACAGCAACAAAAAATACTAAAAGGTTTAGAAAACCTGATTGGTGAGGAAAGGTTACACAAACTGGGCATGCTTAGCCTTGAGAAAAGAAGGCTGGGGAGGGGAGGAAGACCAGATAGCATTCTTCAATTATATTAAGGGCTGTGATAAAGAGGATGGTGATCAATTGTTCTCCACGTCCACTGAGGTTGGACAGGAAGTAATCCAGCTTAATCTGAAGCAAGGAAGATTTAGGTTAGATGTTAGGAAGAACTTTGTAAGCATAAGAATAGTTAAGCTCTGGAATAGGCTTCCAAGGGAGGTTGTGGAATTCCCATCATTGGAGGTTTTTAAGAGGAGGTAAGACAAATACCTGCCAGGGATGGTGTTGGTTTACTTTGTCTTGCCTCAGTTCAGGTGACTGGACCAAATTAACTTTTGAGGTCCTTTCCAGTCTTGTGTTTCTATGATTTTGTGATCACAGAAGTCTGACCATGTTATGGCTATTAATAAGATAGTGTGGGACACAAATGTCCATGTAAACCTTAGACTCTGGAAGGTTGCAGCCCAGGTTGTAGAAACAAATGATTTACCAGGACAGTGTTTTTTTATTAAATATATTATGTTAAGGAACTGGCCTAGGTATTAGTGAATGGGACCAGTAGTCAAGACCTGAGCTCTGTTTCTAGGTTGGCTACTGTCTTGCTGCTGAACCCTTTGGCAAGTCATTTCATACACTTTTTGGTGCCACAGATTTCCTCTTCACAAAATGGTAGTGTAATAGGGTTTGCTGGCCCTTTGAGGGAAGGCTTAAGTTCTACAATTTCCTGTTCCAACTTCTAGCCTGGAAGAGGATGATTCTGAGAATTGTAGGCCAAAGGCACTGTGGAAGTTGGAGGCTGGGACTGCAAGTAATTCTGGGAAGGTTGCCAAAATATAAGATGCAGCTTCCCTTCATTGTGGGGAGAGACCTAAAGGGGAGAGCAGTCGCGGTTGGGGCCCATCCAGGTAAAGGGCCCAGGAAAAGCTTGTGTGGAGGAAGCCTAGAAAGGGCCACAGAGGAGGCCTATAGGCTGGATGCAGAAGAACCATGGGGAGGAGTATATTTTCTTTTTATGAATGTTTGGATGCCCTGGACCCAAAAGGGTTCTGAAATAAGGTGTGAACAGTTCCTGACTTGTTTGCCTCAGAGAGAGATGAAGACTGGGATGCCTTCTAAAGAGGCTGTAGCTGAAGAAAAGATACTTGGTAGCATTTGGGAACTTATCATTTGGTCATTTTTCCTTGGGGGACTTTCATAACTAAAATATTGCTAAATATACCATTTGCAAGCCTGTTGGTATCATATGAGATCCTCTGTCAGAAAGTACTGCTGGGTACACAAAAACACTTCATTATGAAAGACTCTCATTTAGGGTAAACACTGCCCAGTTTTCTCATGGGACATGCAAATTAGTAATGAACCATTCTAAATAACCAAGCTGTTAACAAAAGGTAGAGGTTCCAAGGTGAAGGGGTTTTATTCTGTATACTTATAGGATTTTATTCAGATCACTGAGCTGAGGCTGAATTTAATCAACACCATCTCAGTGTGTTTATTGACCTACCTAACAGCACCATATTTAAATAAGTATGCTTTTCTTAGTTTCTCATTTTCTTGTATTTGTATGAATGCTACCAGTATTTTCAGAAAGTATTGTATCAAGGCTATGTTTGTGGGTCTCCTTTGTCTAGGACCAGTAATTGAGGTTCATGTAAGTAGGACACATTCTTGAGTTCATTAAGGGCCAGTAAAGTAAAATTTCTATCCTTACTTTTATGGTTGCATTGGGAACTGATAGAGAATGTACAGGGAACAGTGTCTGAAAGACAGAAAACTGAACTGAAGGATCCTGGATATTAAAAGAATAATTCAGGATCAGGAAGTTTATAAGCATGCCAGTGTGCATTTAATGTTCCTCGCACTGCTCTCTTCCAGTGTCTTCAGATCTGGCTTAACTGACAAATAAAAAAAACTAAAGAATTAAGTGAAGCTTAATGTGTTATGTTTAATACTAAAGCGATTACTGTCTCTATTGGCCTTTACATATATATTTATCAGAATATATAAAAGTCAGGGTGTATTCTCACATATTTGTGCTAGTTAGAAATATGGCTATTAATACCATATAGTGAATCATTTATTGAAATGTTCTTCACAGGGCATATTTTAGTGTGTAAGGTTTACTGTATTAATTCCATTGGATGACCACCTTCCCTAGTTGCCAGAGATGTGATATCTATGACGGCACATAGCTCTCTGTGTTCTGGTCCTGTCCCTCTTCTGCTTGATGTGGAAGTAGTTCACAGACTACGTTTGCAATGTCCTCAGAAACCTGAGTGGAGTAGGGGCTTTTTAATGTATGTCTTTTCCAAGGTACTTAAATAGCACAAATATGTCTATATCTCTTTCTTTTTATGGGAAAGAGATTTAACGTTGGAAATTTGAACAATTTCTCAACACTTTGCCATAGCCTGAAAGACTTACTTACAAGGATTTGTCTCTCTAGGAGATGTCATCTACAGTTGTGACCAATAAAAAGTCAACAGATTTAATTACGTGACTACATATTAGGTTTCCAATTGAACCCCTTGTCTCATTCAGCACACAGGATGATGGTGGTCACTGAATTCATAGTTATTCCATATTTGTTTTTGATGTGGCAGTGGCAGAATAATGACACACATGCATGGAATCAAGTGGCAGGCCTCAACTTTTATTAAATGTTAACACAGGGAGGGGTGCTACCTGCTAATCACCCACATTTTCCTATACCAGGAATTTAATTGGTTCCAGTTCAGGGATTACAGAGCTCCTACTATATTACCCATAATGTGGGGTAAGCTCCCCTCAGCCTACTCCCACTCCCCTGGACTCAGCTCTCTCTGAGTGCTAGCACCCTCCTTCTCACAAGGGGGACGGAGCTTGCAGCAGGGTGGGGACCTCGGTGCTTGAAGGACACAAGGTCTCATCCTATCTCATGAGCTCAAGACCCATTACCGAAATCCCAGGTCTTTTACCTCTGGGAACCATATATTTTATTCTCTTAAATGCACTGGAAACCTACTGCAATTTGCAACAAATAAACAACTTCACCCCAGTACCTCAGTTAGGTATTAAAGCACATTCCTACTGAACCTGTGGCTTGAAAGTGCTGCAAGGAAGGCAAAAAGCTCTCTGGTCCTCCACCAATTGCCAATGGGAGAAAAGGTTCCTTCCTGACCTCCTAAACAGGTGATCAGCTAGACCAGTAGTGTCAGTCAGGCCAGGTTCCCATTCCTAGTTTGGGTGGGTAGGGTGTGCTGCTGG
The DNA here is from genome assembly GCF_965152235.1 of Eretmochelys imbricata. Taxonomy (NCBI): domain Eukaryota; kingdom Metazoa; phylum Chordata; order Testudines; family Cheloniidae; genus Eretmochelys; species Eretmochelys imbricata. The sequence goes on from NC_135572.1 coordinate 98,720,631, forward strand.
AGGCTCCACATGGCCCCCATGCTGGGGTAAATCCTGTGGGCTGGGGAATACTGGCCAATCAGCAATCCTTTCCCCCAGCTGGCCAGTGGGTACCAGAGACTCTAAGGGAGAAGAGCTACCTATTGTCCCTTGGCAAGTGTCTCCCTCCCTTGCTGCTGAGAGTGTCGTCCTTTCCCCACTGGCCCCATCAAGTTCCCCCACCCTATTAATGCAAGTGGGTAGCATTTGTCCTCATCATTCAGTCTGTGTCCCCATGGATTACTTATTGCATGCCATCCAAACCATGCACTGAATATAGAATTATGAATTTCAATTGGGTCTTTCTTTAGTGCTGTCGTCATAGAATCTTAGGGCTTTACAAATTTATCTTCACAATACCATTGTGAGGTGAGATGGTATTCCCATCTCCATTTGGCAAATGAGGAAATAAGGCACAGAGATTAATGTCAAAAGTGTCATCTAATTTTGGGTGCATAATTGGAGATGCCTAGTGTGTGATTTTTTTTTTTTTTAAAGTGCTTCGCATAAGATTGTGTATGTTCGAAGCAGAGCTCCCATTGACTTCAATTGTAGGTGAATGGTCAGCACTTCTGCAATTCAGATTCCAGTCTCAAGTAGGGTATGCATAAAATGAGGAACACGTAACTATAGCTGCTACTTCTGAAAATGTGGCTCTCTATGATTTGCCCACATTGTAGGAACTCTCAAAAAGAAAAGGAGTACTTGTGGCACCTTTGAGACTAACCAATTTATTTGAGCATAAGCTTTCGTGAGCTACAGCTCACTTAAATTGGTTAGTCTCTAAGGTGCCACAAGTACTCCTTAGTCTGTATTCGCAAAAAGAAAAACACGGCTGTTACTCTGAAACCTGTAGGAACTCTGTGGCAGAAGCAAGGACAGAATCTTCCTGCGGTCCCCTGCCTTATTCAACAAATATTCCAAGTTCTGTAACAAATGAGATGGGGGTTCTACAAACAGTTTCAGTCATTACGTAGTCCTGACTCATTCTGAGAGCACAGTTTGTCCGGTGCACTGAATGAGACAAAGGTCCTGTGTGGGGGGAAAAAAGTATTTGATCATATAAATAAAGGCTGTATGAGAACACAGACATACAAGGACTGCCAATTAAATTGCACAGGCAAACTTAATGCTGGCATTTCCTTATTTTGAGTGCCTGACTTTGCATGTTAATTTTTTAAAATGTGATTTCCTAGATTTTGAATATATTTAAAAATGTAAGACAAGAAAAATTTAATCCTGTGAAGCCATATTTACTGATTTCCCGCCCCCCACCCAAACACAAGGATGGCTTGATCACAGTCTCTAAGTACCTACATGGAAAACAAATATTTGATAATAGATTGATTAGTCTAGCAAAAGTATAACAACATCCAGTGGCGATAAGTTGAAGTTAGACAGTCATACGGGAAATAAGATGTGAATTTTTAACAGTGAGGGGAACTAATCATTGGAACAGTTTAACAAGGGTCGTGTTAGATTATCCATCAATGGCAATTTTTAAATCAAGATTTTATATTTTTCTAAAAGATATGCTCTAGTTTAACCAGGAATTTATTTTTGGGAAATTCCGTGGCATGTATTATGCAGGATGTCAGCCTAGCTGATCATGGTGTGCTCTGTGTACGAGCTGTGAAGGGCTGGGGCATGCTCAGTGCAAATGGGATCATCGGAGGATTTAGCTGCCAAACTTGTACAAGAGCCTGCTGAACATGTGACAATTGGGGCTTTTCAAAAACTTGTAACTTAGCCAATTATGAGTGAATTTTTCTGAGAGTGGCACAAGGGCACATCCTTGTCTCTAGAGCGACACCCCAGCTATATTTCAAGTTCCTGTTCCAAAGCATGGATGCATTTGAGCATCTCAGTGTTAAGGTAGTGAGGTTTTTGTTTTTTATAAACGTGGGCAAAACTGTATTCTCCCCTAATTTCATTCTCAGAAACAGAAGAATCATTTTTAACTGAATTTGCCCCCACAAGTTCGATTTGAGGCAGACACCTTGCATGGGAAATTTCAGCCTGACTTGTTTGTTGGCAAAGTTATAAGTAACGGGGCCTTATAATGGAAAATTTAGGCATCTTTCACTGTAGACATTGCCACATAAACATACTCAGGAAAGGAAATATTTTAGATACTGTATTATGTTGTTTTTGGTAAGGTGGGGGAGGAGACAACAAAGACCTGAGGTGCAGGGCGAGAACTGGCACTTCCAATTAATTTTAAAAAACAGCAAGGACACCCCATTATACCTATCCTTCTGGATTTGATGTATTCTTTGTTAAAAAAAAGTAACACACAAAACATTTATTTGTGGTAAATAAAATCAGAATGTTATATTTGTGTGCCATCCAATGAATCTTTTGAACACACATTATATATATTTACTCTTCCAAAATTTCTACATTCTGTATGTAATCAGAGTACAACCCCGGTGCTTTTCTTCTTTCTCTGTCAGATATCCTACTTATTCAAAAATTGCTGTGATATATGTGGGTCTGGTAGCACTGCCTATTATTACACTTTCAGTTTTCAAAGTCCCATTAGGCTGGCATCTGCCGCAAGCTGAATTTTTTTTTTATTTCAGCCAAAATAGTTCAGCTGTTTCCAAGAAAGAAGCTAGGAAAAATGCATTGTTTAGCACACGTTAAAAAAACAAATCTGGTGACCTTTTTTCCAAAGCTCTAGTGCCTTCATGCTTTGGAGCAGGGACCTGAAATTTCACAGAGGAGTGGCTGTTTTTTCGGGGATGTGTCTTTTGCTATCCCTTTGAAAATCTATCTAGATTTGGCCAAGGCAGAAGCCTTTGAAATATCACAGTTCACACAGGCTAAATTTTGGAGCTAAATGCCCGAAGATTCTATCTGCACTACACATGCTCCAGCTTGTGGCTGAGCAAGACTTTACAGCAGCTTAGAGCTGAAACTGCGGGCAGTCCAGATCCAGTTTCAGGTTCAGGCACCTTAACTGAAAGCCTGCCTCTTCTGAGTTCTCAATCCTCTCCACCCCACCCTCTTGCTAGTGCCCTAGCTGCATGGAGAAAGAAGCTGTTTGATTGAAATGTGGAGGGGGGGACAAGAGCCAGGAGGGGGATATTGGCACAAGGAGCCTCGATGGTGATGGTGGGGGGAACTAAAGCTGATGGGTGGGGGGGGAGAAGGAAACTGTGACTGGGGGTTGGGTGGGTCTGAATGGGCAAGGAGATTGGAATCTAGGGATAGGGCAGAGGAGACTGGGACTGGTTAAGCAAGGAGAACAGGGACTGAGAGAGAGGGAGGGACATGGGGGCAGTGAGCATCTGGGAAGACTCAGATCAGATGAGGAGGGTGAGACTGAGAACCAATGAGATGGGGTAGGAGGGGAAGCAGATCCAACAAAGACCTAAGGTGCACGAGGAGAACTGGCACTGGCTGGGCAGAGAGACTAGGGCAAGAAGCCAGGGAGGTGAGATACTGAGACAGAGAGTGGGAAAGAAGGATGACTGAGAATGGATGAGGAGCTTGTGAAGGGGGGCTGATGGGGCCAGGTAAAATGGCTGCTCGAGGGGGTGAGAGAGATTGGACGAAGATCTGTAAGGGGGTGGAATTAGGTTTGGCTGGGCAAAGAGAATAGGACGGGATGAGGAGCCAGGGGTTGGGAAGACACTGTGTGGGTGTGGATCTCTTGCCAGGATTATCTGGGTATATCTCATTTAATCATTCCCAGCCATTGCAGGGGCCTCACGCACTGGTGCATCTCAGTCCCTCCTATTCTCTGCCTATGGCACATAATAGTATAGTTTCCTGTGGGTGTCCTTTACTTTGGTCTTATTTCCTTTGTTGGGTTTAGTGTGTGGGCATCGAGTGGCATTAGTGTCCTGTGATACACAGGAGGTCAGACCAAATTATCTGAGGGTCACTTCTGGGCTTAAGCTCTTCAACTCTCTCTGTATTTATTCACAAATCACTTCTACAGCTGTACAAAAGATTGGAAATTAATAACTTTTGTTAACAAAAAATTCAGATTGAAAGTGCATTTCTGCAGAATCCAGCTGTCAGCTCAAAATTACTTTCTGTATAAAAATTCATTGTTGTTAAACAAAACAAACAAACCCCCCACAACCGTTCCCCTCCAAAAACAGTTAGGTGGTCTAGCCATTTCCCCGCTGCTATACCATATTCTTCACCCAGTATCATGATCCAGTATCATGTTACTTGCCTTAGAACAGCAGCTCAGTGTTAATGTTGCCTGTCAAGGTTCCTCCCCCACTCTGAACTCTAGGGTACAGATGTGGGGACCTGCATGAAAACCTTCTAAGCTTACTTTTACTTCTAAGCTTAGGTTAAAACTTCCCCAAGGTACAAACTATTTTACCCTTTGCCCTTGGACTTCCACTGCCACCACCAAACTTTATCTGGGTTCCTGAAAAAACGTAGTTTGAAACGTCTTTCCCCCCAAAATCCTCCCAACCCTTGCACCCCACTTCCTGGGGAAGGTTTGGTAAAAATCCTCACCAATTTGCATAGGTGACCACAGACCCAAACCCTTGGATCTTAACAATGAGAAAGCATTTAGTTTGTGAAAAGAAGGATTTTAATAGAAGTAAAAAGTAAAAAAGAATCGCCTCTGTAAAATCAGGATGGTAAATACCTTACAGGGATTTATAGATTCAAAACATAGAGAATCCCTCTAGGCAAAACCTTAAGTTACAAAAAGACACACAGACAGGAATATTCATTCTGTTCAGCACAGCTTAATTTCTCAGCCATTTAAAGAAATCATAATCTAACACATCTCTAGCTAGATTACTTACTAAGTTCGAAGACTTCATTCTGTTCTGTCCCCGGCAAAAGCATCACACAGACAGACCCAGACCCTTTGTTTTTCTCCCTCCTCCCAGCTTTTGAAAGTATCTTGTCTCCTCATTGGTCATTTTGGTCAGGTGCCAGCGAGGTTATCCTAGCTTCTTAACCCTTTACAGGTGAGAGGATTTTTCCTCTGGCCAGGAGGGATTTTAAAGGTGTTTACTCTTCCCTTTATATTTATGACATTGCCCCTTTTTTATTCTGTAATAGACCATATGCTTTTGGTTGTATACTGATGATTCTTATATTAAATTTGTTAAATGTGTACAAGATTTTGAAACAAATATAGCCCCGTGATATATCTAGTTAGGTTAGAGTTCTAAATAATTTCTTAGTGGGATAATTGGTACAGTAGAAAAATATTTTAATGGAATTGGAATAATTTATCAGTTTGGTGTTATGAAATATATTTATTACATAGTGGAATATGTAACACTTAAAGCTTGACCTCTGAAAATTTCAAGGGGTTCGTTTCTTTTGGGGGAGAAAAAATTTGAAAATCAGGCTTGTAATAAGAAGCTACCTTAAGACTCAACTCTGAAGCTGCTATTGCTGCTCCAAAACAACAGTATTATAAATAAGATGGAAAGAGAAACATTTTAAATGAATTTTAAAAGTAGAGATTTTTTTGTGCAATTGTGAAGGGGTTCAAAACTAGTGCTAGAAATATAGACCTGCTATAATTCTCAGTTGCACAGATGGAAGATAGTGTAATTATTCTAATGATTGTGACATGAAAAATTATGGCAAGTCAGAAAAAAATGGCATACTGCAGAATTTTTAATAACATTTAAACAAATAATGATGAACAGGGAAGGCCAGCTTGGGAGGCTGTTCCATGACTGAGATGACAAATGATTAAAGCACTAACCAGAATCTTGGCAAGCAGAAGAGAGAAATATTTGAAAATGTTCTAACATTTATATCTAACAGGTGATAATGGCAAGATTTGATTAATACCTCTAATAAGGGGTAGAAAATAATAAATTTGAATAAAAAATAAGACTTAGATTGAGAACACTCTGTTTGTCTAAAGGGATAGACTGTAGATGGGATGAATACATTGTAATAAATTGAGAAACTGCAATGGAATGCATAGAGCCAGAGCCAGTCAGTGCATACTTTATCTCATCAGTGATAAAATATTCACAAGTATTAAAAATAAAAAGGTGGGGAGGAAGGTTTCTGTCAGGAAGAAAAGAGGCATACTGTAAATCTAGCCTCCACATACAGATGCTAGCTTAGTTCATGTGAACTGATAAGTGACCTAAGAGGAAATAAAGAAAAAACAGTACAGGATCCAAACGATAGAACCTAGGGTGGTACCATGTGAAGAGATTAGGAATGTGAAGAAATCCCCGCCCCACCCCCCGCCTTAAGAACTCCAAACGAGCAATCTGGGGTACAAGAACCAAACCTGTCAGTGGTCTAGTCATCAGTCCAAAGAAGACAAAAAAAGGAAATTATTTTTATGGCTAATAGAGTCAAAAGTGGCACACAGTTGAGTAAACTCATAGTTTGATAGGCTTTCCTTTTTATTTTCCAAAAGATTGAGTATTAGCAATAAAGTAGCCTAGATTGAGAGACCACTTCTAAAACATACATCAGAGGGTCCATGTCGGGATGGCCAGTAATGTATATGACCTATATAATTACATAGGCCCCCATTCTTTCAGGTCCCTCCCTTTGCAGAACTGTGGGCCTGATACAAAGACCATTGAAGTTTAATATTTTTATTGTTGGATTCATCTGAGACCCTAATTTTTTAACTGTCATGCCCCATTCTCAGTTAGAAATTTGTACTTCAGCTCCTGTGTTCCTGACCTATGTAGATGGATCACTAGATACAATGAAATTTCACACAGGTGAGGAATTTGGGAGGTTCACACATAAACTGTAATCTCAGAGAAAGGGAAGGTGATATGTCTGTACAGAGATGAATGGGGAAGCACTCTGTCATGAGGGGAGAGAGCCAATGTCATGTATTGGGCGAAAGAAGCTTTCTAATTTTTAGAAGAGTCTCCTGCTAAGAAACTGAATCTCAAATTTTCTGATTTCAGGAGCCAGGAAATAATGTGGTCAGCCTGATCCTCTAAACAAGTTGATTTTTACATATATCCTATTCATTTTGTTCTGTTTACATGCACAAATTTGCCACTTCTTTTATGTGTTCCATATATTTGTCTAAATATAATTATTTTCAAAAGTATCATTGAAGAATTGAGAGTAGTAATCACTCATATTTGCATATTCAATATATAGGTGTTTATTAGCTGATCTGTGTAGTTGTATATGTATTCAATACCACCACCCTTTTTTTAAAGTAAATTCTAGTGAATATTCACAAAGAAAGGAAGGTCTTTTTCACATATTTGGGCCAACTAGTTGATGCTTTCACTTTTATTACTGATTTGTCACCATTCATCCAGTCATTGTGGTGATACATGTTTATTTTTTGCTGTTTGACAATTTAGTCTAAAAATCTCTGTTGGCTCTTGTATTTTAAATCCTGTCCCTGGCATCTTTCGTTCACACTAGCTGCCCTCTTATATCCTTTCTTCTCAAGAATTTAATTATGACATCCAAGTGCAGTTCCCCAACCAAGCTGCCTACCAGTTGCAGGCTTTTCCTGGTGCCATCCTGGAAAGCTGTACTTCTAACAGTCAAGCATCTTCACCACCACAGTTCTCAATATTCTTTCCCTCTTGGAAACCACAACCTGACACAGCTATTGAGATTCATTGGCAGAGCTGTATCTAGAGCATTGGTGCAATGTGTGTTTGAACTGGCTCTTGTGAATTATATTAGTTCTGAATTTCCTTGAGTACCAAGTTCACTGGGGTAGAAAATTAAAACAAACACATATTAATAGTTAAAACAAATGCTCAGGTCAGAGAATGAATACAGAATGAAGTTGTTTTCCATGAACAATTCCCTTTTGTTTCAGAGTAACAGCCGTGTTAGTCTGTATTTGCAAAAAGAAAAGGAGTACTTGAGGCACCTTAGAGACTAACCAATTTATTTGAGCATAAGCTTTCGTGAGCTACAGCTCACAGTGCATCCGATGAAGTGAGCTGTAGCTCACGAAAGCTTATGCTCAAATAAATTGGTTAGTCTCTAAGGTGCCACAAATATTCCTTTTTCCTTTTGTTTGTGACTTTTCTTTCCAGTGCTACACGACCACCTATCAAACATCATACTTAGCTCCAAAATTTTTAATATTATGAAATCTTTGTTTTGCCCATATGATTTCCTTCCCTAATACTGTGATAGTCCTGATTCTTTGGTATACATCTTGTACAATATCGGTTTGAAGAACTATATTGTCGGAGCCAATACAGTATAGATAACATTTTCAAACGTGCCTAAGGTCTCTTGAAAAGTTGATGGGAATTAGGCTCCTAAATCCCTTAGGGTAAACTTTTCTTGAGCACCCGTTAGAAAATCTGCTGCATCTGCAAAGTGTTTCTTACCTTATTTTACACATCAAACCAGGTGTGCACAACTAGATATCAGATGCAGGTACTAAGAGAATATGAGATCTGAAAATAAAAGCTAAGCTTCAAATTCAAGGCGAAACTGAAAGAAGCAGCACAAACAAGTCTTGTTTTTGTTTGGTTTTTTCTTTCCCAGAATATGAATTTGAGAAATCCTGCTATTGCTGGTTTTCTCCTGAAGTGGAAACATAAGCCCTATCCCAAGTACAGTCTGATCATATTGAGTTACCCTTATGATGTCTCACTGGCAGACTCATTGTGCTGGATTAATTAATGCTGCATTGACTTCAAATAGAGCAGACAGAAATTGTTAAGAGAGGTGAGTTTAGACTAAAATTATTTGAAAAACAAATTGCATATTTGTCATTTTCTTTTAGTACTTCAAGTATTTAAAGGATTTTTGATATTCTGAATGTTGCAACAGCTCATTATTTGCATAATAGTTTCTGTTGTTGAAGAATCCTCAGACTTTTGGGAGCGTGTACGGTTTTTAAATAATACTTTTTATCGTTGATGAGTTGAGGAAAAATTGTCACACTTCTGAAAGACTGTGGTTAACATCTGAGAACTCTGGACCCAGTCAAAAATTGTACTCTGATCTAATAGGATGGCAGCAGTGAACATTACATCTGTATTACACTTTGTTTTACAACTTTCCTTTCATAGCTATTTATTTTATGTAATACGCTGAGAACAAAAAAAGTCAAAATGTAGGGTGAAATGGTGCACCTGCAAAACATAAAATAACTTGAACAGGAGAGAAATACTCTACATATACTTGTGGTCTTGCAAATAATGTTTAGGGAGGGTTTTCCTCAGAAATGTTAGTTACATAATCCCTCAAGCATTCTGGGGAATGGGATTTGAGAGACACCATAGACTAATGTAACTTGGATTTAGCAATTTGGCTCTGGCTCCCATGAAGTCTGGGCTTCCCATAGTAATTTGTATCTAAACAGGCTCCTGCAGACCCCAAAACTGCATAACAATGAAATATGGTGATTTTAAGTTATATGGAAAAAATTAATTATATTGACACATGAGTTGAGACTATGGTTGAAACTGTAGTAGAGAACAATTATCAGATGCATAGATGAACACCATTTGTTGTGGAAGAGTCAACATGGCTTGTCTAAAGGGAAATCCCATCTCACCAATTTATTAGAATTCTTTGAGGAGGTCAACAAACATGCGGACAAGGGTGATCCAGTTGATACAGTGTACTTGGACTTTCAGGAAGGACATTTGACAAGATCCCTCACCAAATGCTCTTAAGCAAAGTAGGCAGTCATGGGATAAAGAGGGAAGGTCCTCTCTTGGATCAGTAACTGCTTAAAAGACAGGAAACAAAGGGGTGGAATAAATGGTCTGCTCTCAGAATGGAGAGAGGTAAATTGTGGTGTCCCCCAGGGATCTGTACTGGGACCAAGGCTGTTCAACACATTCATAAATGATCTGCAAAAAGGAGTAAACAGTAAGGTGGCAAAATGCGAATATGATACAAAATTACTGAAGATAGTTAAATCCAAAACAGACTATGAAGAGTTACAAAATGATCTCACAAAACTGGGTGACTGGGCAACAAAATGCAAATGATATTCAAAGTTAATAAATGCAAAGTAATGCACACTGGAAAACATAATCCCAGCTATACATACAAAATGATGGGATCTAAATGAACTAATGATTTTTAAAGAAAACCAGCAAAAATCTTTGCTGCTTTTACAGATCCAGACTAACACGGCTACCCCTCTGATTTTTAATGATTATTTTTTATTTAGGAATATTTAATTTCTCTCTCTCTCCTGCTCCCTTTTACCGCCACTCCATTCACCATAATATCTGAGCACGTCAGAGATATTTAAAAATATAAATATCTATCTTTCTTCCTTCCCAGCCTACAGAAGAAGCAGCTTGTTCGTGTACAAAAATTATAGCTTTTCATTCCTGTATTTCTAAATGACCACAGTCCTCAGCACATTCTCCTATAATTTGATAATCCGTTCCACAGCTCAGGTGTAGCTTCTATGAATGTTCTCCCGACTCATAAGCTCCCCCTTGTAGGCTGACAGTTTCATGTTCCCAGTGAAGTGTAGCTGTCATCTGAGGCCATGGTTGTGGAGGAAGAGATGGTTTCTCAGGTCCAAGTCCAATCCCTGGAGGGTTTTGAATATCAGGACAGAGACCTGAAACTGGACTCTGTATTTAGTGGGAAGCCAGCGTAGAGAGCAGAGCACCTCAGTAATGTGCTCAGTACAACTCATGATGCTAATCAGACAAGTTACTGCCTTTTGTGCTCTTTAAAGCTTTTTCAGGGTATGGCCTTCATTCCTAGATATGATTTGCTATAATAAACCTGGGATGGCCATGTCTAAGTCTGATAGGAAACAGCGTGGTCTTTTGGCAAATTGCAAATGAAGTGGGTGTTTTTGTAACAATGACTATTTAGGCATCTCCTGTCAATGCAAAAGGAGCCTAAAAGGGTTTTTAAAGTGTGGACTGATATCAAGAAGCAGATAGATGCCTTCAGTAGTTGAAGTGTTATAAATAGGCTTAGAAGGATTCAATATTTATTGGTAAATGTTAATTTCACCATACACATACAAATCGATGAAAAATATTTCCATTAATGATTTTTGAAATTTACAGATAGACAAAGAATAAGGATATATATATACTTTGTCTATTTTGACGTGTAATGTTGACAATTTCTGTTTTAACCGTTACAAAGCTTTAACTTTCTAAATCCCAATGTCTACTGTCATTAAATAATTGTCTGACCCATCCCTCCCAGTTTTCTGCAACTGTGACAATGTAAATCAATAAACATTAAAAAAGCTTTGCAACCCCTACTTTCATCCAGCTGTGAAATTTTAAATTGATAAAAAAACTTTTAAAATGCTTTGAAATAGACATTGATACAACCAGAAAAAATTATATAAAAAAGATCAAATTCTGCCAAGACTAGTTATAAATAGTTATAAAGAAGAAAACTTCCTTCTTCAAACCATCATCACCTCAATCTTTCCTGGTTAAGCCTTAGTCAGATGCTGATTTCAGGTAGGCATTGAGAAAGTTGAAAGTTGTTATTTTTTATGTAAAAAAAGATATAGAGATCTGGACAGTATGGATCAATATATGTCTGGGTATCTGTTCGCTTACATGGTACTTCACACTTTCCAAGTATGCTCTTTTTAAAAAAAATTTGTTTGAATATTTTTTGCCTTTGAAGTATATAGGAAAAATTATAAATTATATGACTGTTGTTGGTTTCGTGTACCAGTTGGCATAATCTTCAGAGGCAGGAACACCAGATTCTGGAGTCAGGCGTCTAGAAGGAACATCTGGATGTGGATTAAGGTTAGAGAGCAAATTGTGAAGAAGAAATTATCGAGCTGATTGGGACTTTTTTGACTAAATTTTTTTCCTGAGAAAATTCCCGATTGCCAAAACTGAAACTGTTTGTGGAAATGGTCATTATCCATAAATTTTCTGTGTTTGAACAAATTTTGAAAAAAGTTTTTTGAAATTGTTGAAATGTCCCATTTTAATATTTTCTAAATGAAAGTTTCCTTCTTTTTTTTTTTTTGGTTCAAAACAACTTTGTTTAGAAATTTAAGTTAGAATTTAAGGCCAGAAGGAAGCACCAGATCAGTTAGTCTGATCATCTGTATATCCCAGGCCATTAAAACCACCCTGCTGCCTTCACAGCAAGCCCCAAAACCAGAATTATCCTAAAGAACTATAGTCATCAGGAGACTAAACCATTGTGTTTGTTTTCCTTCCTTACTATAAATTAAATTAAGGTTTAAAATAGAAACAAAACATTAAAATATGTAAATAATACATTTTGATTAATCCAATCTGAAACTTTTTAGTTTATGAAAAAAAATTTAGATTAACTATCTGTGCTGATTTGGAATGGGAAAATTTTGAAGTCTTGAAATTCTCATGGGTCAGGAAAACCATTTTCCACCCAGCTCTTGAAACTGGAGATACTGACAAGATATTGAAAGTAACGCCAGTTTAATTGCTGATTAACTGAATACTTTCTTTAGTACAAACCAGCACGTGAAATATTTGCAGTGTTTCAAAGCTGGAATAAAGTCTAAACCTCTCAGTAAGGAGATTTATAATGGGTACAGTGACAGAACCTTTACTATAGGAAAATATTCAGTGTCCTGGTAATTACTACAATAAAATTAGTGAATGTGCTTTTAGAGCCTGTGTTTAAGAAAGGGTCCCTTGAATTGAATATTCACAGTAGTTCCAGGCAGATGAATAAGCAGCATTATCTCTGTGGAATAGAGTCAGTTCCCTTGGATTTTTGCTATGTAGCTAGCTTTTCCTAGAAAGCCAGGCAATTATAGAATTAAAAACTTAGTCTGCACTAGATAAATGGTCAGAATGATTTGGATTCTTCAGGACTTCATCAAGTTAAAACCAATTTAAACATTTAAAAACATGCATGTTAAAAATTATTCATAAAATATGCATTATTTGCTAACTACAATAAACCTATCAGTCTGTCTAGAATTCTATTAAAGTGTGAATTAAATAAACTAATGGGCAAAGTGCAAACAGTATTTGAGCAGCACAACCATCTTAGTCCCTGATGATCACAATGTAGTGGTCTGGACAGTTTAATGGAATTGCTTCTTAATTACAGAACAGTCCTTGATAACCAAGAGAAAAAATTGGATTGGATAGTATTGATTCAAAGCATTTTATTTTCTCTTTAGGGACATTTCTAGCCAGCAAAACATTCACTGGTAGGCAGATAAAACAGCTGAAGTTCACCCTCTGCTTGATTCGATCAATAGTAGTCTACTCATATAACAAAATGTTGGCTGTGTTAATTTAGCCCTGGAAATATCATTAGATGCCACTGATGTAGAATATAAAATATATTTTGTTTAAATATATAAAAGTGTATCCAAGCCTTTTGAATTGCTCTTGATTTACCTTTCAAAAATCCTCAATAATACTAATTTTGACATGTTTTTTTCAAAACCTCTCATTGCTTGTCCATCAGGTTTTAAAGCTCTGTTTACAATAAAGACTCAGTGTGCATTTCCCCCTGCCCACCCCAAGAAAACTTAACTCTTTGCTTAAGAGGCAAATTTTTGCCTTTGGAGGCTCCTGACGGGCATACATCCACGGGTAGAGTTTGCTCTATAAAAATGCAACCTCATAAAGGGTTAAACAACAGTTTTCAATGGGGGAACTTAAGGCTTTAGGTACAAAATTTTAAGAACCCAGTTAGGACATGTTGACCTAAATTCTGCTCACAGACACTGCTGTCTTTTGCTTGGATAGACCCTGGCTTAGAGATTCATAGCAAAAGAAAATCCTTTGGGGGTATGTTGTAGCAGTCATGATCTATGAAATCATAGGCCTTCTTAAACAGGAGGCATTTATTAAAGAACTCCACTATAGTTTCCACACAGCTTGAGCTGCAGCCTTGTCACCTCATTTTCCAGGGTTCACCTGTAACTGGAACTCTATCCAGCACAAAATGAGGGGTCATCTGGAACTGGAACTCTATACAGCACACAGACATCTAGTGACTGAATGTGTATAAACCTATTACACAGCAGAATGACAAGACTAAAGCATCCTTGTTCCTGGGGATACCCAGGGAGCCCGCACATTCCGAGTCAGGTGGTACTGTCTTAGAAGGAGGAAGAGAGTGATGGTTGGCAAATGTTGATTTTTTTTAAATGGTAACCACTGTACAGACCAGTTCATGTTCAAAGAGTTTTACAAATATTAACTTATTAACCTTGTGAGGTATGTAAGTAATAACCTCACATCTGTGAAATGAGGTTAAGTGATTGCTCAGGGCCTCATGTTAAGTGAGAGTCATAACTGAGACTAGTGCTCAGGTAACCTGGTAGTGCATTGGACTACACTGCCTTCTGGAGATAGAATTCTGGTCTGAAAAACGAATGGCTCTAGTTCATATGCCATACTTTTGCCACATTTATCCTAAAATAATATGCAAAGATAAAAATTAGTGCTGAGTGCTCAAAAGCATACAACACAACTGGAAATGGACAAAGGTTTTAATCATAAGTACATCTTCTGTTGAAGCTTCATTAGCCCTGTTTTTTGCTTTTCAAATCTCTTGTGTTTATTTGAGGCATTTATTCAGCAGCTAACTTTTTTTTTTTAAATACTTGCTTCAATAATGATGTGCTGCACTGCAGAAACCTATGCTTTTTGAATTGCATTTTGGGATTGAAATTCCATGATCATATTACTGTTATTGTATATATTCTGTAGGAACAAGTATGTTATTAACAAAAACAGGGGCTGCCATGTACGGTAATGAAACAAACAGGGACTGTGTGTGTAAGAAGCAGATAATATGAAGTGGGAGAACATTCACAACTTGAGACAGTTCCTGAGACACAGGTATATTACAGTGTGAGAAATCCCAGAAACAGGAAAAACCCAGTGAGCTGCTAATGCTTGATTGTTTTTTGTTTTTTTCTCCTTTCTACTAGAAACAAACAAGAACATGAAAAAGTTCCCTATGGCTAGGTGGGGAATATTGAGAACCGAGATTATTGCATTTCATTGCAGTGAAACACAAGTAAAGTTGACCTCTGCTATATGGCTTCATAATAACCACTGGAGTCTATTTGATAGCTAGCATTGATCACTGTGTCAAAAATTCAATGAAAGTTTGTTTGGTTGCGGCATATGTCATAGTGCAGTCTCATGTAAGGTAAAATCTAGGCTGAGTAACATTTTGTTGCCTATGCACAGCATAAGATCTCTATGGTGTCACATTCTGGGGTGCAGTCCAAACCAATGAGGAGTTGTCACCACCTGCCCAGCAACCTTGGGTGCCTCACAATGGTTTGGTGTAGCTCTAAACTGGGCCACTCACAAATAGCCTAACAGGACGCAAGTCCAGGGGTGCTGGAACATCTCTGCACCTGTATAGTGGGGATGCTGGAAACCACTTCAAGCCAGGAGGTGCAGCAGCACCCGCAGCACCTATGTGCAGGTCACACCCTGAGTGTCTGGATATAGCTGCAGCCCTGGTTCAACAGCTCTGATCCCAGCAGCCTGTCAGCAATACACCAGTCACACTTGGACTTCCACCAGCCTCGGTTACCATTTGAAAGGTGACCCCAACAGCCCCCCACAGTCCTGAATTTTCCCAAAATGTGTATCCTGTACTGACAACCATCTCCTAGACAGTTCAGATATTAATGGTCGGTTGCTCTTGTACAGAGTCAATAGTCAGTAGTTCACTACTCTATCTGGAGTTACCAAACAGTTCAGTTTAAACACAGCACAAGTTTATTATCAGAAAAGATTTTTAGTGAATTAAAATAAAGAGATAAAGTTAGAAATGGTTATAAGCATGTAAAACTGAAAACAATCTTCTAAAAGTCTAAAACTTGACTTCTAGCAAGTTTTGGTTCAAGTCTTTTGTTCAAAATGGCCTTTCTCACCTACAACAAGATGGTGTCTGACCCTTTCCTTGATCAGAATCTTTCCCAGAGGCCCAGCGATACTGAAGCCTTTGTCAGTGTAGGTGTGAGAGAATTTAGGGTTCTCTACCCCTTTCTTTTATAGAGTAGCGAAGCTTTGAAGTAGATTCTTCTGAGGGTTACCCCCTCAAAATAAAGTTAGTTCAAGTAGTAAAGCAGGCAACCTGGAGTCTGGTAGTGAAGATGGCTCCATGCTCTTTCTTCCTCCACATGTGTTCGCTGAAATGGCAATAGTTCTGTTTCCTGCCATCTCTGCCACCCCCCCCCACTATCTTGAGGAACCAATTTACTACTAATATGTAAATTGAGGTAAACACACATTCCTCTCTAACAACTTTTGCCTACTAAAAGCTGTCTAGTTTTGAACATGTGCTAACATACAGGGGGAATTCATAACTTTGAAGTTGCTACACACATTTCACCATGATATTGAGCAGCAAGATATTAGTTTCCAAATGATATCTCACAAGGAGTATTTTGTACAAAAATTATTACATTGGTATGTAGGGTGTGAATACATGGATGCTTTTGGTCACACGTGGCACCTATTTGTGATATCTGACATTAACTTTATACACAGAATGTGTTACATAGAAAGCCTTGTTATATAGTCTTGTTCTTAGGAGATGGCAAATTGAGTTTTGTAAAAATTAAGCAGCCTTTGCAATCTCGAGTGTCTAGGGTTTAGAGCCCGAGCTCCAGCCTGAGCCACAAGTTCAAACAGCTATTGTTAGCGTGAGCCTAAATCTGTCTACCCAGGCTGCACAGCTTGCTGCCATGGCCTCTCCAGACATAATCTAATTTAGCACAGATTAAGGGTATCATTTAATTAAATGTGATTATTTTCGTATTGGGAGGGGATGGGGATCCAGTTTCCTTTAGAATATTTTGAAAGTCCTATGAAATTTAATTCAGCTGTTTTGGAAAGTTTTTTTTTTTTACTTTTAAGTTTTTTTTATACCCATGGGCATCATTATACAGTAGCAGCAGAAGTAGCAATGTTATAGTTAAGGTTGAAATGCAACTTATGTTATATAAAAAAAACCAAGGCTGTCAATTGTTCATTACTAGGGCCCTACCAAATTTATGGTCCATTTTGGTCAATTTCATGGTCATGGGATTTTAAAAAAAAGTTATTTAACTTCATGATTTCAGATATTTAAATCTGAAATTTCCCAGTGTTGTAGGGGTCCTGAACAAGAAGGAGTTGTGTGGGGGAGGGGAGGTCTCAAGGTTATTGTTGGTGGGGGTTGCAGTGCTGCTAACCTTACTTCGGTGCTGCTGGAAAATTACCTGCATCCACATGTTGCAGAGAAAGGAGAAAAAATCCCAAGCCAATCTGACCTGTGGGAAAATTCCTTCCTGCTCTCACGTTTGGCAATCAGTAAGACCCTGAATATGTGAGCAAGAAGCAGCCAGCCAAGCACCTTGTCGAGGTTCTTTCCCCACTCTGAACTCTAGGGTACAGATGTGGGGACCTGCATGAAAACCTCCTAAGCTTACTTTTACCAGCTTAGGTTAAAACTTCCCCAAGGTACAAACTATTTTACCCTTTGCCCTTGGACTTCCACTGCCACCACCAAACGTTTATCTGGGTTTATTGGGAAAACATTGTTTGGAAACGTCTTTTCCCCCCAAAATCCTCCCAACCCTTGCACCCCACTTCCTGGGGAAGGTTTGGTAAAAATCCTCACCAATTTGCATAGGTGACAGACCCAAACCCTTGGATCTTAACAATGAAAAAGCATTCAGTTTCTGAAAAGAAGGATTTTAATAGAAGAAACAGTAAAAAAGAATCACCTCTGTAAAACCAGGATGGTAAATACCTTACAGGGTAATTAGATTCAAAACATAGAGAATCCCTCTAGGCAAAACCTTCAGTTACAAAAAAGACACACAGACAGGAATATTCATTCTATTCAGCACAGCTATTTTCTCAGCCATTTAAAGAAATCATAATCTAACACATACCTAACTAGATTACTTACTAAATTCTAAGACTTCATTCCTGTTCTGTCCCCGGCAAAAGCATCACACAGACAGACTCAGACCCTTTGTTTTTCTCCCTCCTCCCAGCTTTTGAAAGTATCTTGTCTCCTCATTGGTCATTTTGGTCAGGTGCCAGCAAGGTTACCTTTAGCTTCTTAACCCTTTACAGGTGAAGAGATTTTTCCTCTGGCCAGGAGGGATTTTAAAGGGGATTACCCTTCCCTTTATATTTGACACCTGAAAAAAAAATGCTCGGTGCTACCTCAGAGCACTGGCCCTCCTCATCCATCCAGTGTCCCATCTCCAGTCATGGGTATCCCAGATGCTTCAGAGGGAGGAGATTCAAACAAACAAACCCAAAAGACTCTCTGGGTGGGTGGGTGAATCCCTTCCTGACCTTGCAGGTGGCCATCTGAAACCCTAAAGCATGACCTTTTAGGAACAAACAGAAACTGGAAGCAAGCCCCAGAGCTGTTGAGCCCTCCCCGCTTCCTTCACAAGCAACCTTGTCATACAATCTCTCCTAAATTTGTCCAGCTCTCTGATAAAAGTAAGTTGTTTGCCCTTGCAACTCGTATTTGGAGGCTGTTCCAGAACCTCATCCCACTGATGGTTAAAAATGTTCTTCTAATTTCCAGCCTGAATTTGTTCAGTTTATATCCTTTTGTTCTTGTGCTAACATTGTTCTTATAGCTCTTCACTTTCCTTGGTATTTATCCCCCTAATGTATTTATAGAGAGTAATCATATCCCCTCTCAGCCTTCTTTTTGCAATAGTCAAGCTCTTCCAATCTCCTTTCATTACATAGGTCCTCCATTCCCCTGGTCATCTTAATAACTCTTCTCTGCACCTCTTCCTGTTTAAATTCATTTTTCTTGAACATGGGTGACTAGAATTGTGTCCAGTATTCAAAATGAGGTCTCACCAATATCTTGTACAATGGCATTAATACTTCTCTATCTCCTACTGGAAATTGTTGAACCTTTTCCATGGCTGCATCACATCGATTGCTCAAGGTCATCCTATAGTTGACCCACACCCCCAGGTCTCTCTCCTCCTTAATCACTTCCAACTGATAAGTTCCCCAACTTGTTGTAGACCCTAAATGCATGACCTTGTGCTTTGTACTATTGAATTTCATCCCATTTCTGTCACTTTGTTCCTCAAGGCCATCCAGATCTTGATGATACAAAGTTGGAATGCATGATCAACAAATTTCATTAGGACTTCTACTTTCTATGGCAATATCATTTAATAAAATAATTGAATAAGATTGGTCCCAAGACCAATCCTTGAGAAACTCCATTAGTAACTCCCTCCAATCCAGTAATTCACCTTTCAGCATAACCTGTTGCCAACTCCCCTTTAGCTAATTCCTTATCCATCTTCCAGTTCTTGTACTGATCCAACTTCCCTAATTTAACTAATGTGTTCCCATGTGGTACTGTCACTTTACTGAAGTCCAAGTACACTAGATCCACTGCACTTACCTTATCAGTTATTTTCTTAAAGGAAATCAGATTAGTCTGGCATGATCTATCTTTGGTAAACCCATATTGCGTTACATCCCCTTTACGATTATCCTCCATGAATTTAATTATTCTTTCCTTCACAATTTGTTCTAAAATCTTGCATATTACTGATATCAGAACAACAATCTGTAATTGCCCAGATCACCTTTTTCCCCTGTCTTAAATACAGGTACAATATTACCTACTCTCCAGTCTTATGGTACTACACCAGAGTAGATTTATTAAAAATCCTTGCTACCAGACCGGAAATGTCATGTACCAGTTCTTTCAGTATTTTGGGATGGAAGTTATCCAGTCCTCTTCATTTGAGTGCATTAAGCTCTTTGTTTCTCTTCCCTCTTAGATGTGGTGATTTCTGCTTGTAGACGTTAGACATTCCATCAGCTGCATGGCCTTCATACACACGTTCCATATTATCATCCTTACTGAAAACCAAGGCAAACTATTAATTTAGTTTTTGGGCCACATCTATATTATCTTTAATCTCCTTCCCACCCACACTGCATAGCAGGTCAAACTTATCTTTCCTTATTTTTTTATTTATAAGCTAAAACCCTTGTATTTTAATATCTTTGGCAAAAGCTAATTCAGCTTGACTTTTAGGAGTTCTCACTTTATTCCTCCATTTTTCTAACCTCCACAATGTAGTGCTTTTTTGTTGATAAATCCTCTTTTCCATTCCTTATAGGTTCTTTGCTTACTCCTAATATTTTTGAGGTTGTTATTCACCCAGCTGGGTCTGGACCCTTTCTCTACTAGTTTTTTCTCCTTGCTTCAGATACAAATTTGTTAGATTTTTAGATAGTTGTGTTAAAAAAAAATTCCAAGCCTTCTCTACGTTTAGGTCTTGAGCACTTCAGTCCTATTGACTTCTCTGACTAATTCCCGTATTTTCCCAAAGGCACCTGCCCTTTTGAAATACAAAAAAAAAAAATCAGTTGATGAGCTGGTTTTGATTATTCTTCCACTTTATTTAATCTGAATCAACTCATGATGACTCAGTCCAACTCATGATGACCAACTCTATGATGTCCTTGCCTCTTACCAAAATAAAGTCTAAAATTGCATCCCCTCTTGTTGGTTCAGTGATAGTTTGATGAAGAAAACTCATCTAGGAATAACTGGGTCCTACCAGTAGTAGTAGCATTTATTCACCAATCTATATCCGAGAGACAAGGTGTGTGAGGTGATATCTTTTATTTGACCAACTTCTTTTGCCTTGAAACTTGTCTCTGTCATCAACAGAAGGTGGTCCAACAAAAGATCTCACCCATCACGTCAGTCCCAGGATATTAGAGAGACAAGGCTACAACTACACTGCATACAATCTATATCCGGGAAGTGAAATATTTCTCTCATAATGTTAATGAGATCTCGGTCCATATCCAAGTTTGATTCTGGGGGTCTATGTTCCCTAGGAGTATCCCAATAGAACATCTTATACAATCCTTCCCCAAAATAATTTTGACCCAAACAGGTTCTGTTTTGTCCATATCACTTTTTTCATTACAGTGTATAAGCAGTACTATTGATGTACAGCGTTACCCTATCACCTTTATTCCTATCTCTCCTAAATAGCGCACATCCTTCAATAACAGCCACGAGTGCTATTCCTCCATGTTTCTGTAATCCCTATAATAGCTGGTTTGACATCCTGCACCAATTCCTATATGTTATTGCCCAGACTCCTTGCATTTGTATACAAGCATCTCAGTTGTTTCCTTCGGACCTCACCCAGTTTTCTAGCCAGATTAGGTATAGTTCTTTCACTAGCTGTAACCCCTATAAACACCTACCTGACTACCATTCCAATAAATGTGTGTATTTTCTTTTTTCCTTGCTGTCCATACTATTACCTTGTGATCCCTTACTATATCTTCATTTAGCTGATTTTTTCTTCTCTTTTGTATTGTAGCAAGGCATGGAGATTTAACAAGACCTCTCAAATTCTCCCCTCATCTCCTAGTTTAAAGCCCTTCTTATCATTTGTGCCAGCCTTGATGCCAGGTGGTGCCCCAGCTATTTGAATGGAGTCCTCTTTCTGTGAATGCTTCCCGGTGATCTGTCATCCCAAAAAGCTTTCCTCATAGCACCAATCCTTGACCCATCTGTTGATCTTCATTATCTTGTCACACCTTCACCCACCTTCTCTAGGTATTAGAAGTATTCCACTGAAAATATCCACTTCTTTACGCATCTTATCCAGGCTAGCAAAGTCATCCTTGATCCATGCCAGTGGGAATCTAGCAGTGTCATTCATCCCAACATGCAGTTCAATTAATGGATTCCCCCCACTCCCATCAGGATCCTTCCATGCCTTTTCAGCCTCCATGTGCACATCTCAGATCCTTGCTCTTGACAGACTGGACACTATTCTGTTCTCTGGATCTGATCTGACAGGTTTTTTGATTCTTGTGAATATGTACTCCTCTGTCACATAGACCTGTTTCTTCCTGGTGTTGGTATGAATATGTCATCCTTGTCTTTCCTTAGGCTCTGGTAGCTGGCTGTTTTCATGATCTCTTCCTCTCTTCTGTAGAGACTGGCTTCCTTTTTGTTCTTCCTTGCCACCCACTCATCTGCTTGTTTCTTCTCATCTCTATTTCTTGGACTAGATGACCTCTTGAAGTCTCTTCCAACCCTAATCTTCTATGATTTTATTATCACTCCCCAGTGCAGAAAACCTGTTTTCCCAATTGATTTAATCACCACTACCTGGTCTCTTACCCTGCCTTGTCCTAATAATCACATTCTTCCATAGATCACCCTTCTCATCTGGCAGTCTGCCAGAAAGTCCAGGTCCTTTTATTCAGCGGGCATCTGCTAATATTGAGTTCTCCTCTTTCCTTGTCTGCATTATACCTTCACAGCCCCATCTGAATTTCAACATTTTCTGCAGCTGCATCTCTTATCCTAATATATTCTCTGTCATTAGCTTTATCAGGTGACATTTCATGCATAAGTAGCTTCCATCAGATACCCAGTCAAGGATGCTGTACATCCTGCAGTTTTTGCAGCCGATTACCTTCTTTGTGTCCTTTCCTCCTCGGGTCACTTCTAGTGCTGCCTCAGTAATCATCATTATCTCTTCCTAGAGAAAAAGAGAAGGGGTAGGGGTATCACTGGGTGCTGCCACTGAACCCTGGCTCCAAGCATTTGTTGCCACATTCAGTCTCAATTAAGGAGGTTTATTTTATAACAAAGATTAAAAAACAAACAGAAGGAAATCTTAAATCAGTACCTGGATCCCTGGCTTCAGGGACACCCCTCCTGGGGGTCTCTGGCTCTCTAGATCCTAGCAGCATCCTTGCCTCCTCCAGCTCTCTTCCCTCTTGGAGCCATAGCCACAGATTTACTTCCTTGAGCCCCTGGCTCCAGGGACTCACCACAGGAGTTAGTTCCATTCCATGTAGCCTTTGTGGCCCAGAGATCAGCCTGCCTCAGTACTTCCCTCCAGGGCTCAGCCTGTCTCTGACCTTCCTTCCCC
This sequence comes from Eretmochelys imbricata, assembly GCF_965152235.1. Taxonomy (NCBI): domain Eukaryota; kingdom Metazoa; phylum Chordata; order Testudines; family Cheloniidae; genus Eretmochelys; species Eretmochelys imbricata. The sequence goes on from NC_135572.1 coordinate 98,743,510, forward strand.
ATAGCTGCTTCCTAGCAGCCCTTTATGGTCCCAGGTGTAGGCCGGACCTCTTCAATTATCTGGATTAGGTTCACCTGCACCAGTCCAGAGGCGCTGGGCTCAGTCTACCCACTAAGACCAGCTACCCTGTGACGGGGGATAAAAGGGGGAATATCCCCCCAAACTCCCACCTACTGACCCCCACAGAAACTCTTCTGTTAGTTACTAACTGTTTGTTTGCTAATACCAATGTTTGCTAGTGTCAAATATAAAGGGAAGGGTAACCACTTTTCTGTATACAATGCTGTAAAATGCCTCCTGGCAGAAGCAAAATCCTTTCACCTGTAAAGGGTTAAGAAGCTAAGGTAACCCCACTGGCACCTGACCCAAAATGGCCAATGAGGGGACAAGATTCTTTCAAAGCTGGGGGCGGGAATAAAGGGTTTGGTCTGTCTGTGTGATGCTTTGCCGGGAACAGATCAGGAATGCAAGCCTTGCAACTCCTGTAAAGTTAGTAAGTATTCTAGCTAGAAAATGCGTTAGATTTTCTTTTGTTTAATTGCTTGTAAAATAAGCTGTGCTGGAGGGAATGTGTGTTAAGGTTTTGCCTAGAGGGATTCTCTGTGTTTTGAATCTGATTACCCTGTAAGGTATTTACCATCCTGATTTTACAGAGGTGATTCTTTTACCTTTTCTTTAATTAAAGTTCTTCTTTTAAGAACCTGATTGATTTTTCATTGTTCTTAAGATCCAAGGGTTTGGGTCTGTGTTCACCTGTACCAATTGGTGATGATTGTTATCAAGCCTTCCCCAGGAAAGGGGGTATAGGGCTGGGGGCGGGGGGGGATATATGGGGGGAAGACATCTCCAAGTGGTCTCTTTCCCTGTTCTTTGTTTAAAACGCTTGGAGGTGGCAGCATACTGTTCAAGGACAAGGCAAAGTTTGTACCTTGGGGAAGTTTTTACTGTAAGCTAGTAAGAATAAGCTTAGGGGGTCTTTCATGCAGGTCCCCACATCTGTACCCTAGAGTTCAGAGTGGGGAAGGAACCTTGACAGCTCGTGACTGGCTTTCAAATCTAGCCAAACTAAGTCAGCACCACACCATTACTAAGGGATTTAAGGAAGCACCGAATCAAGCCACACACCTGGAACAAATCACACACACACACAAAAAAACCCCCACAAAAAACTACCTCCAGAACAGAACACAAAATCATCACTCTCCTCTTGGGCCAAACTCCCACAGAAACTCTGCTGTTAGCTGCTAGCTATATAGTATTAGTTACAGCAGAGGCACAAAGATGCTGCTTCATATACTGTTGAAATTAATTGTCCTCCATGGGTCATTTTTGTAACCTTTCTGCCAGGAGGTTAACAGAAGTAAAAAGCATGGGGTTCATTACATCTAGGGTCCCTCTTGACAAATAACTGTACCCCACTCAGCAAACTAGGAAAACTAAGCCTCCGTAGGTGTCCTTAATGGGCCGAACTTCCCCATTTGCAAGCACTCTGAGACTATGTGCGCACAAGGAAATCTTTATTTGAGGAGAGGGAATACAGTTGCATTCTGTTCCTGTGTTTTTTCCAAGTGTATCTCTCCCCGCTGCCCCTCCCCACAAAAAAGTAAAACATCCCTGCCTTCCAGGTACATTGTCACTAATTAATCGAAATCCCTTCCTATCCAGCAGTGAGAATGTCCTTTAGCCACACAACATCATCCATCCACCCAGTCAGTCACCCAGCAGAAGTTCAAGTGTCTCTCCCCGACCCCCACCACACACTTTAACCTATCTTAGTGATTCAGTTTTAGTAAGAATCTAAGTAGGCATGGACTTACCTGAGTCCACTCAGCCGTTGCTGTCTCCCTTCTGTGTCATCTGTTGCAGAAACTGTGATTTCTCCCTGGGAGAGGAGCCAAGAGCACTAAGGACCTTTGATTGGAGTCCTGGCTGCTTGAAAATGAGCTCTTGGCCACAAGTTAAGAACTCTTTGCACTCTCTGGTCTCCCAGGGAGCCCGCTACCCATCAAAGTCCAAGTCCCATGTAGTTATGAAGCCTTCCCAAATGTCAGTAGAGGAATTATGGGTAGCTTTTGGCCATAGGGCTTACACTGTGCTGGTGTGGATGTTGGGATGACTTGTTTCTCTGCTACATGTGCAGACTGATTTAATGGAGGGTCATGTGTTTGTTTAATTGTGACACCATTTTAATCTCTCAATTGTTTGACACTTTGATTTACACTCTGAAATAAACTTATACCTTTCAATGTGTGAACACTCACTGTTATTTATTTGTTTTTATATTAAGGAAATTAATTATCAATCTTCTTCATCCCCAAATGGTTAATTGAATGTTAAATCTGAGATGAGTTAACTAACTCTGACACATTGCATGTAATGTAACCAAAGTGGTAAAAATATGAAAATATAATAATCGAAATAGGCCATATTTAAGTTGTCCCCAACTGTCCAGAGGTTGGGCTTAATGACCTTACTACTTGAACAGTAGTGAAACTATGAGGGATGAAAATTAAAGACTAGGCACTTCCCCTCCCCCCCGCCCCAAAAATAAATCTTTAAATATCAGGTTAGTGTAATCTGGGACTACAAACACTTATGGATGAATCATAACAGTATGGTTATTGCATTGCATCACTATAGGAGGAGTTGTTTGAGTGCCTTAACTGTGCCTTTCCATACTTTAACATGTTTAGATTTCTTTCCATTTAAACCTAACTCTGAATGTCCTGGGTTTGTAATGCTTTCCTTTGTGATAATTACTATATCCTTCTAATGTTTCTACTCTTATTACTAATATGTACACCACCTTATTTCCAGTTTGATATCATTTTATCTGGGAATATAGTAATAGTCTATACTTTATGGGTCATATTTTCAAGCGCTCAGTTTCCACTTAAGCACATAGGTGGTCTGATTTTCAAAAGACCTAAGCTCCCATTCAGGTACCTGGACAAAGTGGTCAGGTTGCTGCAGTGTTGGAGCAATTCTGAAGACCTGTCCACTTCATTTAGGTGCTTTAATGGGAGCTGAGCTCTTTTCAAATGTTGTCCCCAGTGTTGGTGCCGCTGGTCCTGCAAGTGCAAGAAATTGGAAGTACAATTGTTTTGGCAACCTTCTCTTTCATGTTCCTAACTTTTGTATGTATAAAATCTTAATCATAATTATACTTTTTTTTACATTTAATCTAAATAACTTGTCTTATGGTGATATCATGTTTTGATGGACACATTGAAATTATTTAATAGCTTTTCTTGAACTAAAAAGGATTTTTAATTACTTCCCTTTTCATCTTATTTATCCATATCCTATGTGGGGGGGGGAATACTGGCTTATAAAAGAAATAAATTGTTTCCAATATGTCTTTAACAAATACCATAAAATAGGAGAGGAAAAGGTTATTTTTTCAGGGAATTGTTTACATAAAATAGTAAGAAAGTGATAAAGAATAACTATTTTCCAGCTGCTAAAAAACTGAGTATGTTCTTCAATTCCCTTATGTTTTGTAATGCAGATTCATTTTAAAGTACGTCTTTTGCTAGTGCACCTTAAATATATTTTAGAATTATTTTACCATGAAATTAGTTTTCTCCCTCATTGGCTTAGGTGAATCCTTCTTTTTGATCTATGCTGGGACATTAAAAGTGAAGCCATGACTGCACATACGGTTTTTGTAGGTTTCTATCAAAATACATTCTGCACCAGACGGCACCCATTGAGATTGGAAGTTATTAGTGTAGCATGGCTACTGTGTAGCATGCTTCTCCACCTCTCACCAAGGGTCTTAATTCCCCACCTTATACTTCTGCCACCAAAACATATTTACTAACCAGAGGAAGTGCAGGGGGAGGAATTTCAATCTCAAGAAGTGCAAAGAAACACAGGGCTCTTTAGGAAAGAACTTTAAATTAAACTCTAGCCCCCTGAGTTTCTTGCCCTACTAAACAACTCCTTACAAAATATTTCCTTTCTTTTGTCTTATAAATTAGAAATTGGGAGACAGGCTTTTTATGTGCTAGTTAAATGTGGCACTTAAAGAAATAAATTGTCCTGGATAGAGAATTTGGCCTCTTGGTACTTCAGTGTCCCTGGCCCATTAATGTTTTTTTCCATCTTATCTGCAGGTAGCTCATTTTTTCTCTTTTTTTTTTCTTCTTTTATTTTGCTTATAAAAAGTAATATAATAGTAGTGAAGAAAATTGTCTTATGCTTCTGATTTACACTGCCAGTACAAGAACTTTCACAGTACAATCAAAGGGCTCTTTACTACTTTTATTAGGAAGTTAAGGTTACATTGGAGGAGTTGAACTTTATTTTAGGGTCATGAATTTTTTTTAGGAGAAATTATTGTTCCTGAACCTCCATGGCTTTTCCTTGTTGCTTTTCATCAGAATATTCTATATTGTTTTTAGCTGATATTTTTTTTTAACTTCCATCTGTTTTAGATAAAAAAAACCTAGTTTCTCTTTAAGTTTTTGCACATCACAAGTAAGTAGAGTTGTGTAAATCTTCAGAGATACGGTAATTAGATTTTAGGCATTTGTGCATTCCAAATGATCTCCATAATTTATTTTTCTAAAATAAAATGTTACTTAAAATGTAATACAACTAAAATAACTTTGTTTTACTAAAAATAAGTTTATTCTAATGAGCAGAACATTTCAATACATTAGCAAAATGCTACCCATAACTAGGTTTAATGGAAGTCAGGAGGTTATGGGTCAAATTTTCAGTGTAGTCACCAGCAGAATCTGGTCCATATCACTGAATTCTTCATACCCTTCTGTATGTGCTTAATGTTACTCATGTGAGTAGTCCATCTGAGTTCCTGTGCAGAATTGTTTGCAGGATTGTGGCCTGAATGCGTCACTTTTTGTTGTAGGCTTCACTCTTCTGGAAAATTTAAAGAAAACAACATTACAAATGAAAAAAAGAAATCTCAACTCCCACCAAGTAACCCCCTAAATAAAGAAAAACCAACACTATTTTAAACATCTTTTATTTTTTTAAAAAACACCTTTTAGTGCCTTGCACCAGCCAGGTAACACTCCTGGCTAAGGAGCATGGAACACTATTACTTCTAGAGCTTGTTAAAAATGCATTCTATTACTCAGCAGGAGGAGAAGAGAACCTTTGAGAGAGGCACAACCAGCATCCCAAGGCTGAGCATGGTGTCTCCATATTGCATTGCAGTACATGTCTATATAGTACTAGTCTGTGCTTTCTTAAGGAACAAGCAATTCAGCTCATTCACAGACAGGGCCCAGTTCCTGCGTTGTGTATGGACAGACTTCTGCACCTGTGTGGAGCACATTGAAATCAGTGAGACTCCACAAAAGCAAAGTATTCTGCTTGTGCACTTTGCAATGCAGGACTGAGGCCTAGGAATCTCCTTATGATTGCTTGAAGCACAAAAACAGTTCTCGGAGGCTTATTCAACACTTCTGAATTTTAGAAGTTGAAGCTGCCCCTACCCTCCAAAAATCAGCACAAACTTCATTCTTCTCATTTCAGGGCAGTCTGTAGAGAAGGTGCTGGTGTCTGCAGATGTATCATTTGAATTATTTAAATGACTGAGCTCCCATAATAAAATGGTGAGTTGTTACAAATCTTGTATGGAGGAATGCAAGCAGCTATTAAAGGGAAGTGCTTAGTTCATATCTGCCCCCCAAATTTACATTTTATAAAAAAAATAATAAAACCAAAACCAACAGTTTTTACCATTTTAAAAAAAATGAATTAGAATCTTTCTGTGAATTTAAAACACAATTCCTGATTTTAAAAAAATCTTTTAAAAACCAATAAACATTGCCTGTAGGATTTGCCATCTAGATATTACAGCATTGGGCCAGTGTCTGAAAACCTGAAAGGGGAAGCCAACTAGAAGCTGATATTGACTAGTCTGTTTTCATTATCCAGTCTTGGAGAATTTAAAATATAAAAATACAGCATAAATAGTGAAGAGTAAACTGGATTTTTAAAAGTCTTTCAGGTATTTACAAATTTTAAAAAATCATTAGTAACATATGTAAGGAAACATATTTTTAAAATGATTTATAACCTGTCAGTGTCTCTCTAACACTGTATGCAGTACATATGCTGCATGATTTGATAGTTTAATACGCTGTAAAATAGACTGCCATTATAATGGAGGCCACCATCAGCTCTGTAGTTCAGCGTGTAGCATTTTGCCCTGATACGTTATGCAATTAAAAGAATGTTCATTGATATTTTTAGAATGTGTGCCCTTAAAAACTAGTGGGGAAGTACACCTGCTGGGTGCCAGCCAGTTGCTGCTTCTGTCTGGGACCAATGTTTCCTGTTCTCTCTGCTCTTTAGAAGTAGCTTCATGCTGCAGTATCAATATATGATGTGCAGGTGTATAACATGGAAAGAAGATGGATATCTTTAGTCTTTGCATCTACTGCCTGGGCAACCTTGGGCCATGATCCTGTATTTTGATCTGCTCAGGTGGACCTTTGACTTCATTGTGGGGTCTTTTAGCAGGCACAAGGCCTCTGCACATATAAATCAGTGTGCAGGATTGGAGCTTCAAATTTTATAGGCTTTGTTTGTATACTCCTTGCTACTATTACTGTTTCCCTCCTCTTTCTAGCTACTTCAGGCTGCCACTGCTAACCCAACTCTTCTGCCAAATATACTTGCCTACCAGTTGGCATTCATCCCTTCTTCCTCCATTTACTAGAATAAAAAAGAAAAGATCAGGAATAAAGACTTCAGTTCATTTCTAGACATATGTGAAACCAGATCAGCAAAGCATTAACTGTGGCCAGTATTTGTGGGTTTAGATTATTTGGCCATGTATTCCTTCTCTTTTGCAGATAGGAACTAGAAGTTCTGATCAGTGATGCTCATTTTGTCTAGCCCATCTACCTAGTAGATAGCATTTGAGATGCTGGTAGCTAGGTATTCCCTCTGACCTCTAGAGTGGATGAGGGAAGAACTCTTGCTGTCTCTCCTCTGTTGGGTCCCATGTGGCTCAGTAAATATTTTTCTCTTCACCTGTACCCTATCATAGTTGCCAGCGTGTCAGATTTTGCGAGGGACAATTCTTTAAATAAGTTGAAGATTTGGAGTCATCTAAGTGGTATCCAGATGCCTGATTCATGGTAATTGCTTATGCCATGAAAGTGCCTATTCTTATGCATAGATTGGCCTCTACTTTGTTAAGAGATGAGCTGTGATGTCACACAGTATGAACAGGGGCTCACTTTTTAAAATTCAGAAGGCTTCAGTAGAAAATCTGATAATGAATATAAATCTAATGTTAGGAATTGTAGAAAATGTATAAGGTTAACTAAGGGACACAAGGAGAAATCTATCATCTGCGGAATTGAGGACAATAAGGAGTTTTTAAAATGTTAGGAACAAAAAAAAAAATCCTGACAATGGTATTGGTCCATTACTAGATGGAAATGGTAGAATTATCAATAAAATGCAGAAAAGTCAGAGTTCAATAAATGTCTGTTTATTTGGGAGGGGGAGGAACAGATATAGTTTCATCATATGGTGATAACACTTTTTCCATTCCACTAGTGTATCTGGAGGAGGTTAAACAGAAGCTACTAAAGTTAGACATTTTAAAATCAGGAAGTCCAGAAACCTTGCATCCAAGAGTTCTAAAAGCGCTGGTTGAAGAGCTCGCTGGACTGGTAATGTTGATTTTCAGTAAATCTTGGATCACTGGGGAAGTTCCAGAAGACTGGAAGAAAGCTAATGTTGTACCAATTTTTATAAGGGATAAACATGATGTGATTATAGGTCTGTCAATCTGACATCAATCCCAAACAAAATAATGGAACAGCTGATACGGGGTCGATTAATAAAGTATTAAAATGGTAATATAATTAATATCAATCAGTGTATGTTTATGCAAAATAGATCCTGTCAAACTACCTTGAGATTTTTTTTAACAAGATTACAAGTTTGGTTGATAAAGATAATAGTGTTGAATGCAGTAATCTTAGTCTTCTGTAGTACTTTGATGTGGTATATTTTATTTTGATGAAAAAATAGTGCAATATAGAATTACCATGGCACACATCAAATGGATTAAAAACTGATTACCTGGTAGGTATCAAAATGTATCTGTAAATGGGGAATCATCATTGAGCAGGTATGTTTCCAGTAGGGTCCTGCAGGGATTGATTCTTGACCCTATACTATTTAACATATTTATCAGTGACCTGGAAGAAAACATAAAATCATCACTGATAAAGCTTGCAGATGATACAAAAATTAGGAGAGTGGTAAATAATGAAGAGGACAAGTCACTGATTCAGACCGAACTGGATTGCTTGGTAAACTGGGCACTAGCAAACAATATCCATTTTAATATGGCTAAACGTAAATATATACATCTAGGAACAAAGAAACAGGCCATACTTACAGAATGGGGACTCTATCCTGGGAAGCAGTGACTTTGAAAAAGTTTTGGGGTTGTGGTGGATAATCAACTGAGTATGACTCTGTGGCTCAAAGAGCTAATGCTATCCTGGTATGCATAAATGGGGGAGTCTTGAGTAGGAGTATATAGGTTGTTTTTCCTATTGTATTTGGAACTGGTGTGAACACTGCTAGAATGCTGTGTCCAGTTCTAGTGTACACAGTTCAAGAAGGATGTTGACACACTGGAGATGTCTGAGAAGAGCTACAAGAATGATGAAAGAATTGGAAAACATGTCTTATAAAGTTAGACCCAAAGAGCTCAATGAAGAGGACAGGTCTTAAGATTAACCTTCTCTTTGTTAAGCTAATAGATTTGACTTGTTACAAGCTATAAATATCTACATACAGAACAAATATCAAAAAGGGACTCTGCAGCCAACAGATAAAGTATAAAATGATCCATTGGCTATTAGATGAAGCTGGACAAATTCAGACTAGTAATAAGATGTACATTTTTAACGGCGTGAATAATTAATCATTCCAATAATTTACCAAGGGTTGTGGTGGATGCTTCATCACTGACCATTTTTAAATCAAGATTGGAAATTTTTCAAAAAGATATGCTCTCAGAATTATTTGGGGGGAAGTTCTATGGCCTGTGTTATATATAAGGTCAGACAAGATGATCAAAATGGTCTTTTCTGGCTTTGGAATCTGAGTGAAATTGCATGGGACTCAATTTATGAATCCTGGAACAATGCAGCTATGAATCCATTTTGCTAGGATTTGAACCTGTTGTTTAGACCATTAGCCCAGTTAAATCAATTCTGCACCTAAATCATTTCTGTTGCCCAAATCAATCGATTCTTCCCACAATCCAAATAAATCAATTCTTCTGCCCCCAAACCCCTTAATTTTCCCTGCTATATTTGGCAGTATTGTTCTGCATTCATTGCCCTCTCCATCTTAAAAGAACCTCGGACTCCAAGCTCCTCATCCTGCAGCTGGGCCCTCTGCTTCTCACTCCTGTTTATCCCACCTGTCTTGTGAAAAATGTTACAGTTCAAGCTGCTCTGCTCCTTCCTGAAAAACTAGTGTGGCACCTCAAACATCTCCAGTTAAAGGAGCTGTGGTGTTGGATGAGGGTAAAGGACAGATCCTGATGTGAAGGTCCCCTGCAGCCCCGGGTTATGAATGAGGGGCACCTCTGGAAACCAGGAGTAGAGATTGTGGAGCCTATCAGATGCCATCATCCCAGGATATTTGCTAAGGCCACCTCCAGTTCTTCAAGGAGTTGTGAAAAATTTACAGTTGAGCCTATCAATGTGAGACCATTGGTAGCTATGTGGCTTCACCGTCCTATCTGGCAGTTGAGAAGCAGGTCAGCTCGGGGAGTGAGAGACATTGTGTGTGTGTGTGTGTGTGTGTGTGTGTGTATTGCTGAGAGGAAGTCAGTGAGTGAACCTGTAGGAAGTTGGAGGGGCTGACATGAGTAAAAAGGGGTGGGCAAAACAAGAAAGTGCTGTGAGCATCTAAAACAAAGATAAAATCAAATTCCTCATATCAAGAATAGAGGCCATAACCCCTCCTGATTAATTTCAAATCCATAGTATCTCACAAAGTCTCCCCAAACTGATAGATAACAAAGGTAGCAATAGCAACAACAAAATTAACTAACCAACCAACTAATTAAAAGCTGCCATCTCCACACTGGGCGAGACAGGACAAAAAATAGGCACTGTTGAGATACAGGTTGTCAAGGTTCCTCCCCCACTCTGAACTCTAGGGTACAGATGTGGGTACCTGCATGAAAAACCTCCTAAGCTTATCTTTACCAGCTTAGGTCAAAACTTCCCCAAGGTACAAAATATTCCACCCGTCGTCCTTGGATTGGCCGCTACCACCACCAAACTAATACTGGTTACTGGGGAAGAGCTGTTTGGACGCGTCTTTCCCCCCAAAATACTTCCCAAAACCTTGCACCCCACTTCCTGGACAAGGTTTGGTAAAAAGCCTCATCAATTTGCCTAGGTGACTACAAACCCAGACCCTTGGATCTTAAGAACAATGAACAATCCTCCCAACACTTGCACCCCCCCTTTCCTGGGAAATGTTGGATAAAAAGCCTCACCAATTTGCATAGGTGACCACAGACCCAAACCCTTGGATCTGAGAACAATGAAAAAGCATTCAGTTTCTTACAAGAAGACTTTTAATAAAAATAGAACTAAATAGAAATAAAGAAATCTCCCCTGTAAAATCAGGATGGTAGATATCTTACAGGGTAATTAGATTCAAAAACATAGAGAACCCCTCTAGGCAAAACCTTAAGTTACAATAAAGATACACAGACAGAAATAGTTATTCTATTCAGCACAATTCTTTTCTCAGCCATTTAAAGAAATCATAATCTAACACATACCTGGCTAGATTACTTACTAAAAGTTCTAAGACTCCATTCCTGGTCTATCCCCGGCAGAAACCCGCATATAGACAGACACACAGACCCTTTGTTACTCTCCCTCCTCCCAGCTTTTGAAAGTATCTTGTCTCCTCATTGGTCATTTTGGTCAGGTGCCAGCGAGGTTACCTTTAGCTTCTTAACCCTTTACAGGTGAGAGGAGCTTTCCCCTGGTCAGGAGGGATTTCCAAGGGGTTTACCCTTCCCTTTATATTTATGACACAGGTTTAAAATTTTTATTAAAGCTAATGTTAAAATATATAGAACACAGGTTAAGAGGAGAGTGTCTGTACATCTGGGTATAGTGCTTAGATTATCCACAAATACAAACTTTGTTTTTAAAGTCATAAGATACATATAGAACATAATAAGCAATAACCCAAATTTAGGTGAATAAATTTAACACAGTTTAGATATTAGCATCAAAGTATTCGTGTACATCACTCATGAAAGAGTGAAGATGGTCCCTCAGTAATTGAGAATTTAGGGTAGGTTGTCCATTTAGAAAATACAATTCATGAGGAAAGTATTTTAGATACTTTCCCAAGTGTGTTTCTCATTGGCACTCCAGCTCGTCTCTCCTGGTATTGCCAATGTCTGATGATGTGTTCTATGTAGATGTCCTTCAACCACCTGATGGTGCTCTGACACCATGAGTTTCCGCATCAGCCGAGTGTAGGGCTGCCCAATTCCGCACTCTCTCAACACTCACTCGTTACTGGGGTCCCATGCACCCAGGGCTCCGACGATCAGTGCATGTACATATCAAACTCAGCCAGAAACTCAAACCATCTGCACATTTTAGGTAACTTTTCACAGACCGCAAAATCCAAAACCAAACAACTTCTTGTTAGAGAAGATATAATAGAAATGAAATGGAAAAGATCTATTAGGTCCATCTTCCCACTCATGTAGGTTGTTCCCTCTTGTACATTTACTAGTTCATTCTTTGCATGTATCTGTTTCTTGCTGCTGATGTGTGCCTCAAGCATGAAGCAAGTTTGACCTGGAAACAAGAAAAAAAAAACAAACCACAACACAATTTTTACTTCCCTGTGAGGTTCACAACTCACAAAAAGTGTAAATAACCAAATAATTTCCCTGGATAGTTACTGTCAGCCCCAGTAGCCATTAAATGGATGTGCTGAAGAGGAGAACAAACTCTTTGATTTAGCCACTCAGGTTCAAAAGTATAGTGTCTGCACAATAATAGGTACCCAATAAATAGTGTGGAGCAGCACTAATTTGGATGTGGTATTTTAAGAACTTGGCATCCATATTATAATTGTACACTGAAACCAGTCTATGGTATTAATAGAAAATAAATCACTGTTCAAAATCAAATAATGTCAGGTGAATTGGAGTAGTGCATGTGAAGTAGTGCATTCTGAAGTGTGTAGTGTTATAACCAGAAAACCTATATGCGATCTTGCGTATTTGTAATATAACACAGCAGTATCTTACAGCTTTATATGAGTCATTTTAAAAAGTCTAGCCCTTAGCTAATGAATTTTTAGTTGGAAAAGTAAACAGTTCTCAGGTTTTAACTTTTAATCACTTTAAAAGGCTTATTTTCTTCTTTATTTTTGCATTGTATTCCCATTGAAGCTATGCAAGCTCACAAATAAAAAACGTAAAAAGATGATTATCCAAGCTTTTTGTAAAACTGAAATATTGTTAGATAGGGTGGTAAGATTATTTTATTTACATTGATATGATTATTAAGTGCCAGCAGTGTGCTTGGCCCAGTACAAGACACCCATCAACTAAGGACAGACCCTGCTCTGAAGAGCTTACAGCGCAGTAAAGAATTTAAGCATGTGCTTCAGACCCATTAACTTCAGATCCAAGTGGCCTAAAAGACCTACAGAGAAGACATAATCCAGTGGGACCCTCCAGAGGAGGAAGTTCGTTTAGATTTCTCATTTACTCTTGAGCAGTTCCTGAATTTCAGTGTTCCATTTGCATGGGGTAAGGGAGATGGCTTTTCCTTGTTTTGTGTAGAAAGTTGAAGATCTGTGCACCAGAGGGACTTGGGGTTTGATCCAGCTCTGTGGGAGGACTAAATTAGATGATTGTAATCCACTAGGGCTTTCAGGTTTTCTTGATCTGGGCATTTTCCTCTGCTGTGTGTTTTGGCCATTGGTTGAAACAAGCCTAAACTTTGCACTTTCTCTGTTCTCAAATCAATAATATAGTATAATACAGTTATTGCTGCTTACATGAACATTGTGTACCCAAAACCCTCTATAGATTGAAATAAATAACACAACTGTAGAGTTAAATAATAGCAGAGGAGGGGAAAATTAAGAACCGTAGAGGCAAGGGAGCACAAAGTTGTTTTCTGCTGACATTTGAAATGAGATGGAGAGTCAGGCAGAGAGAAACAGGAAGGTTGTTCCAGATACAGAACCTTCAGAGGGAAGGCTGTCACCAACAGTGCCAAAATGAGGAGAGAGGATTAATGGAAGACCAGGTTTACGAGGTTGACTGTAACAAGCCTGGGGAGGATTTTAAAATGAAATGGCAATTTTGAACTGGATTTTAAAATGAATGGGGAAGTAGGAGCATTGTGTGAAGATTGGGGCAATGTCGTTATTCTTGTCTGTACACGTGAGACAGCAGGCAGCGGCATTCTTTATGTGGTGGAAGAGAGAGTTGGGCCTTAGATATGGCATAGGGCAGGTGTTCCCAAACTTGGTTCGCGGCTTGTTTAGGGTAAACCCCTGGCTGGCTGTGAGATGCTTTGTTTACCTGAGCATCCGCAGGTACGGTCGCTCGCAGCTCCCAGTGGCCATGATTTGCTGTTCCCAGCCAATGGGAGCTGTGAGAAGCGAAGCAGGCTGAATAAGCCGTGAACCAAGGTTGGGAACCACTGGCAAAGGGAAAGGTAAGTGGGGATAGTAACAGATGGAGGATTTCAGCAGAGGTGAAGCTGAGGTACAGATAGTATTGCAGAGGTGGTGATAGCATGAGGAGAGTTCATGATCCAAACAATGGATTATAAAGGGAAATGGCTGTGTCTTTACATTACAAATGATATACGGTGTGTGTGTGTGTGTATGTGTGTGTGTAATTATCTATTACTGTGGCTCTTTGGCAATGTACCAGGTTAGCCACCCCAGCTTTAGTCTGTTGGGGTCTTAGTCAAGGAGGGAGATAGATGAGCTGTGTTTGACTCCCAGTTGGTACATTACATTTAATATTAACCAGTGCAGTTGAACAAAATGTCACCCCTGCAGTCTCACAGATGGGGGGAAGTCTTTGTGTGGGCAAGCAAAGGAAATAAAAACCTTGGCATCTTTAAGGACTGTGTCCCCCTCTTTTCCTTATGGGCTTAAGGGAGGAGGTGGCGCTGAGGCTGATTGGTTGAACAGAAGGGTACAGCATAAGCCTGTTGGCTCCTGCCTCCCAAGGTGAGGGCTTATAAACTCTTCTCTCACTGAGGGCACTATTCTGCTCTGGGAAGAAAAGCTGCTGCAAGGAGGCAGGCAGCAGAGGCGATTGCTGCGTTGACATGTGGCTGTGCCCTCCATGCCCGCTCCCCTCCCCCACCCCCCCGCAGGGTTGGGTGTCCCTAGGGTGACCAGTGTGGTTTCATCCAGGACAGGCTGTTAATCACCCTAGGGTTGCTGCAGAAGCAGCCAGGAAAGTAGTGAAGAGCATGCGCGGCTGGCAAGCAGCCCAGAGGCTGAGTCCAGAGCTTTTCCCTTGCAGGGGAGACATGTACGAAGTGGAGGAGGATGGAAGTGAGTGTGAGTGTTTTCCCCCCAGCAGAGATTTTCCTTAGCTGGGAGTGGCTGAATGGGCCCTGTGTAGGGGCAGAGTACTTGAAACTTCTACCCCAGAGCTCCGAGGGGTGTGACAGAGATCTGGGGGAGAGACGGAGACTTTCCAGGTGCTGGAATCACTGAGATGTTGGAGGCCATATGGTACATGCACAGTGACCTTATAGGGCTGCCAGGCATCCAGTTTTCAACCGGAATGCCCGGTTGAAAAGGAACCCTGGCGGCTCCAGTCGGCTGTTAAAAGTCCAGTCGGGCATCCAGTGGGGGCTCAGGTCTAAGGCAGGCTCCCTGCCTGCCCTGGCACTGTGTGGCTTGTGGAAGCGGCCGCCAGGTCCCTGCAACCCCTAGGCACATGGGCGGCCAGGGGAGGCTCCGTGTTCTGCCCACACCCCAAGTGCTGGCTAAACAGATCCCATTGGTTGGGAACCACAACCAGTGGGAGCTGCGGGGGCGTTCCTGTAGATATAGGCAGCACGCGGAGCCTCTCTGGCCATCCATGTGCCTAGGGGCTTCAGTGACCTGGCGGCCGCTTCCTGGGAGCCACAGTAAGCACAGCCAGGACCCCGCATCCCCATCTGTACTGCAACCCCCTCCCACACCCAAACTCCCGGAGGCTGCACCCTGCAACCCCAGTCCCCTGTTCCACCCCTAAGCCCCCTCTTGCAGCCCAAACCCCTCATCTCTGCTCTGCCCCCAAGACCTCTCCCCCCATGTAGCCCACACCCCCATCTTGAGCCTGCACCCCAGCCCCTGCCACATCCCTGAGTGCTCTCCTGCACCCTGAACTCCTCATTTCTGGCCCCACCCAGAGCCCGCACCCCAACGCCCTGCCCCAGTGTGGTGAAAGTGAGTGAGGGTGGGGGAGCGCAAATGACAGAGGAAGGGGGGATGGAGTGAGCAGGGGTGGGGCCTCGGAGAAAGACAGGGCAGGGGTGTTCGGTTTTGTGCAATTAGAAAGTTGGCAACCCTATGACCTTATGAGGGGGATTTTCTTGGGCAGGGAGTGTAGACATGTGCCTGGAGAGACATGATGGTTGGATACCCTGACCATGCCTCCCTTCAGCCTCCTCCCACCCCTTGCTTCTGAGCTGGGATCGGGTTAGGAAGGAGAAGTGAGGGAGAGTTGAGGATTTTCCCCAGAGGCTGAAACCACTGACCATGGTAGGAGCAGAAAGTTCCTTTTCAGGGACTTTAAGGGATGGCCCTTAAGGTTTCCCTTGGACAGGGAGTTAGGGCCTCCTCTGTATAAGGATCAGGTGTTGGAGAGATTCTTTTTTCTGGATTTCCCAAAAGCAAGCAGTGGCCTGGTGTGCAAGGCTCCGTGTGCAGCCAGTAGCTGGCTGCCAGACTAGGATTGCACTGTGGATATCCTGGTGCCCAGACATTAGGGTGTAGGCAGAATAACCCCTGAGTAGAGCAATTTGGGAGTTGCTCCCCTGCAGACCATCCATGGATGTGTGAGTGGGGAAGTGGCAGCGGCCAACAAAGTATTACAGAGCAAGCATCTTTGAATCCAACTTAGAGAGGGAATGTAGGGACAGGGGCCAAGGCTATTGCGGCTGCTTCCCCTGCATGAGGGTGAGGTGCGTATGGTGGGGTGAATGCCCCAGCAAGTAACCTTCCCAGTCTTTCAGCGAGGCAGATTTAAACAGTAATAGCTGCTCCAATCATAGTGCACCTTCTTAAAAACAATAGAGATAAATTTATTTTCCTATTCAAGGCAGACATGGATTTTGGCTCTTGTGGTAGATGAATGATCCATGTGAACGTGAAGCTGGCTTTCTGGAAGTAGAACATTTTGTAAAAGTACGTGTATACAATCTGGTAGAAAGGTGTAATTTTGGTACAAAGATCTAATTGGATAATTATATTCTGCCTACCAGAAATGTTTTCCTGTAGTTAGAAATGGCATTATACAAATAAGTCATTTGATTCATATAGTGTATTTTGATTTTATTGTCAACATGCTAAATGTAGTTTTTATTGTTATTTAATAATTATGTCTATGTCTATCTAGCTAGATAGAATAGTCCACTAAATTGATTGTAGATGCGTGGTTTAGATGAATTCTAGCAAACGAGGTAGGTTAAATATACTTTGATGAATAATACATCTGGGAACATTGCCATCCGTTATGCAGTGTAAACCCAGGGTGGGTTGAGAACACGAAATCCTTGTAGTTGGAATGCATTATAGTATATCAGGGGCTTCTCTGTTGCCTGATTAGTCACAGATCTCTTTAAAGATTAATGACTCAAGGGCATTTCTCCTACAGTGTAAAGACGGTTTGTTATCCCTCCACAGTCAGTCATAGCTGAGCATTGCCTCACTTTGTCACATTTTGAGGTTGGTTATTGTAATATTGTGTAGTTCCCCAGGATGCAGTCTAGACTGATGAACAGCTGTGTCCCCTCAATTCTCCAACCTGGGGTTCCTTTTACACAGCTTCACTCTGAGAGCCACCACTTCTGATCTGCTCATACACAGCCTGCAAGACATAAATCACCCCCAGCTATACTGTATGAGTGCTCTAGGCAGGTTGTATATAAGTTTTAAGTGTGGACTAGACCCTAATCTTTTCAATCTCTTCTCTTTATTAGGAAGTTTTACATGCCTTTATTTATTTTCATTGCCAGTCTTTGGAGTTTGCATCCAAAGTTCCCATTTTTGAGAGGTGACCAGAACTGCCTACTGTTTCCTCCTCCAACAGGTCCTTTGAGCATAGTGCAGAAAGATAACATTGCAAAAAAATGTTTAAAAATACTGCTCTCTTCTCAAAATGTTGAACTATATTACAGAATTCACCGTAGGTATACCTTGTTCTAGTGAGCAACAAACTGACATGGCCTTATGAAGCACAACTCCAGAATGTATTAGAAATATGTTTGAAAGGAGTGTCAGTTAAAGGAACCATTCTGAAGTTGGGGATTTTGTATATCATGAGAAAGAAATACCTATTATTTCTTTGGAAAGCTGTAAATTTTAAGGATGAGCTGGAAACACCAACTTCATTGTTCAGTTAGTTTGTGTCAGGATGCTACATGAACTTTCATCTATTTCAAAAAGGAAATTAACACTGTAATATGCACCTGAGGCTCCACTTCTGTAGGAAAAGTACCAGAGTATGGTGGGATTTGTTTCCCTGTCAGAGCAGGTTCCCTTGTGGCAATGAAGCAAAATACAAGCAGGTTAGCTATGGGCTTGATGTAGGACTTGCCTGGAGAAATTCTGTGATCTGTGTTACTCAGAGATCAGACAGGATGGTCAGAATAATCTCTTCTGACCTTAAAAATCTACGAATCTATGAGGAGAATAGAGACTAGTGGGCTGCATGCAGATAGATTGCTGTGCAAGAGCAGCAGGAAAGAATTCATAGACTGATTCGTTCTTTCTGGCTGACCTTGACTTCCCTCTGTCTTTCTCCAAGAAATACTCTCTCTACCTCCGGGATGACTGAGTCTGCCCCTTTCCACTGTTAATGTGCACTGCCCTTCTCCCTCAGCAATCATTGTTCTGTGGTTTTGGATTGTTGCAGACCCATATCCAAACAGTATTAATCTTACCTCCTAAACTTTTGCTACTGCTTTGCCAACTTTCCATCTGGTCTTAGGGATAGACGTGCTCCTCCCCTGCCTATTAGATACCCCTTCCTGGCTGGTAGATATAGGGGCGTGCCCCTCCTCCAGATACCTGTAAGCCTACCGCCGATCTTAGACGCAGCAATACCTAGATCTTTGTCAGGAAATAGCTTCTGCTATCTTGCTGCTGGTCAGGACCTTTACTGATTACATGAAACAGCTCGCAGCAGAAAGTGGACCTTCTCCTTAAGAAGTGGGGAGTGGGAGCCTGAAGAAAACGCAAACCATAAATTACAATTTAAATTAATAAAAGAAAACCCATGCCAATACTGCCTCTTCTAAACCCCCGCGCCTCACCTTTCTGAAAAGTGGTAATAAAATTCCAGATCTGCTTTAACTGGTCACCCCTAAAAATCAATATTTCCCTTGAATATAGAAAATAGTGCAAATGCTGTGGTGAATTATATAGTGTGAGAGGGTAGTTTACTTTATGAAGTGGGACCAAGTGCTTTGAAATCTAGTTGATGAACAGTATGGTATAAGAGCTAGTTAGTTAGTTATTATGTTCACAATTGATTTTATTTCTTTTTCTTCTGTTTCCTTTTTGACCTACTTCCTCTGATCTGCTAACCCATCATCTTATGTCTGAATGCTGGGAACGTGGGATTTCTCTTGGGATTTGTTCAAATTAACAGGTAAGATGTTTATTTAGAATATTTGCCCAACATCACTTTCACTTGTGTTCTGCTTGTAGTAGTCCCAGGTATTTTTATGTTGCAGTACAGGAAACACTTTTCATTATGTAATATGTATATGCTATGACTCAGTCACTCTCCTTGAATGTAAGAATTGATGGCTATCATTATGGTACTCTAAAGCAGTCTGAAAAATGCTGATGAACTAAATAGCTGTTTGGATGTACTTATCAACCTTGTTCATATATCTGTTTCAGTGATAAAAAAAATCCCTCTTGATTTGTTTTTACGTTTACATCGAGATCACTGTTTTCTATATCTACCATATATGTGTATGTGTTTATGCACAGTCAGGTTCCCCCTGTAAGGAAAGATATAATATGATCCAGGGAAGGCATGGTTAGTACCTGACACGTGGGATGATGAGTTTGTGATATATTAAGTGATGATAAGCAAAAGGTTGGAGTTCTTCTGATCCATGATAATAGAAACAGATTCCATTCTAAGAATATTTCCCAGATGTTTTTCTTAACAGGTTCCCTCAATCTCCCAACTTGAATACAGTGTGTTTAGAAATATACCTTGGCCACTTTGAAAGTGATTGATGTAGTGCAAGACCATTGGGCAAATGTGATGTGATGTTAACTCCTTAACTGTAACTTTGCAGTGAAGGAAAAAAAATTAACTCCCTGTGTGACACTTCAAGCTGATATCTTTCAAGTTCATCTTTGCTTTTTGGAAAAAGAGAAGCATAAAATGTGGTTTTTTTTTTCTAGATTACAGTTGGGTCTACACGCAGAGTTTATAGCCTGATCTGAATTTTGAATCACCACAAAGTTTTGGGTGGTATTTACATATGTTGTGGTTTCCAGCCATCTTTTAAATCTAAACTAATCCTAGGAAAGTCAATAGGTCTACGAATATAAACTTAAGAAATAATCATGTGATCTACTTCACTAAAACAATATTGACTTCTTTATGAAAAATGTACTTTAATCAAATAATGAAATCAAAATCAGTGTGCTCAAAATATTTAGAGAAATGAAAATGATTGAAACTAAGTCAGCATAGGAATTTGAAAGAGTTATGATGTATATATTTGGTATGGACTGTCCATACAGAGATGAATGCACATAAAATATTAATGCATAATGCTACTGATAGTGATTACTAATATCAAGCATATGTCTGTGTGTATTTATTTTACAGACATGGCCGCAACCCACCTACCCAGTAGTTACAAAAATAGCTGTTTTATAGCTGTGATGTCACTACAGAGCTATATTTCACTAGAGCTCAAATACACCATCTTTCGGTATTAGAGCTATGAAGTATAGTTGATTTCAAGCGTAACATAAAGAGGAGAGGTGAAGGTAGGCTTGTGAGGGATGTCTGTATTGCATTGTTTAAGGTTATCATATTAAAAAGCAAAAAACAAACCAAAAAAAAACAACCCTACCAGCAGGACTATCATGGAGTGTACAAACCCCAGACTGGGCAACAAGGGGTTAAGTGATTATTTTGGACTCAGCCGGCCCCGCCCCTCCACACCTGCAGCAAATGCTCCATCTACTGGAGGAATTAGATGGCAGGGAATTAGCTCAGTTGGGTGGCAGAGCTGGAGGTGCCCACCTGTTGCCCACAGCTTCAGCAGAGCAGAGCAGAGGGAAGCCTAAGACTCTGACACAGCTGCCCTGAGGGGCCCTTCCCGAGAGAAGGGAGGACTCACCCCAGAGACAACGTGAGAGGGAAGTATCCTGTGGAACTTGGAGGTTTGTAATCCTCTTTATTTATTGTGGTTTGGGTTTCCACACCAGGGAAAGCCTCGGACTAAGCTGACCCCACGGGGAGGTAATGGACAAGAGGAAGAGGCCCATGGAGGACAGTCTTAAGCAGCCTTGATTACTGGTACTCCGAAGGGCCCTAGGTTGGAGCCCGGTGGAGTGGGAGGGCCCAGCTCCCCTCCACTCAATCTCCTTGGCAGTCAGGAGTTGCAGCTATGAGCACTAGGCCACGCTCCCCAAGAGAGGACCATTACGAGGACAAATGAGCATTAGAGAGGACCTTTGGCTGTTCACCAAGTTACTCCTGGGTAGTACAGCAAGTAACTGATATTTGGATATGGAGGATGAGACATAAGTCCTTGTCTTCTCCGACATGCCAGACTCCACCCATTTTTCCTTCACACACTTGAGTACCAGGGAGTGGTTGTGCAAGAGGTTTGAGATGTATTCCTTCTTAGTGTAGAGAACAAAACATAGTGCTTACAGTTACTTGTCGCTAAATATAGCCTATGTCCACATTTGTGCTGGAGAACAACAGCCTTGCACTCTTTGCTGTGCACTGTGCAGTGACTTGTAAGATGAAAGTTTCAGAGTGCTGTTGTCCCAGTAAATATCTGGTAGTCTCTCAGCTTGAATTATAAAACTATAGATAGCAATTTTTTGTAGTCCTAAAATGCTGGATGTACTGAATTCATGACTGTTTTGGGAGCTACAAAAGCTTTCTTCTCACAATAAACTATTAATTTTCATATAAATAACCAGAAGCTCCAGATAATTTGCATCCAAGAGTTTTAAAAGAGCTGGCTGAGGAGCTCATTGGTCTGTTGAGGCTGATTTTCAATGCATCTTAGAACACTGGGGAAGTTCCAAAAGACTGGAAGGAAGCTAAGGTTGTGCCAATACCTCAAAAGGGTAAATGGGATGATTCAGGTAATTATAGGTAATAATATATTAGAAGTGTATGTCAGGTGTTTGTCTAACCGGTTTTAAAAACCTCCAGTGATGGAGATTCCACCAGCCTCCCTAGACAATTTGTTCCACGGCTTAACTATTCTGATAGGAAGTTTTTCCTAATGTCCAACCTAAACCTCCCTTGCTGCAATTTAAGCCCATTGCTTCTTGTCCTACCCTCAGGGGTTAAGGAGAAAAAATGTTTACCTCCTTCTTGTAACAAAATTTTACATACTTGAAAACTGTTATCATCTCAGCCCTCAGTGTTCTCTTCTCCAGAATAAACAAACACAAGTTTTTGAATCTTCATAAGTGATGTTTTCTAGACCTTTAATCATTTTTGTTGCTCTCCTCTGGACTTTCTCCAGTTTGTCTATATTCTTGATCTGTCAGTCTGCCATCAATCCTGTGCAAGGTAATGGATCAGCCAATACCAGTCTCAGTTAATAAAGAATTAAATGAGGGTAAAATAATTAATGCTAGTCAACCTGGATTTATGGAAAATAGATCTTTTCAAGCTAACCTGATTTTTTTTTTATGGGATTACAAGTTTGGTAGATAAAGACAATAATAGTGTTGATGTAAAATACTTCTGTAAGGTGTCTGATGTGGTACCATGTGACATTTTGATTAAAAAACTAGAACAATATAAAATTGACATGGCACACATTGAATGGATTTCAAGCTGGCTAACGGGTCTCAAAATGTAATTGTAAACAGGGAATTGCCATTGAGCAGGTATGCTTCTAGTGGGGTCCCACAAGGATCTGTTTTTGGTCCCTACACTGTTTAATATTTTTATCAGTGACCTGGATGAAAACATAAAGTAAAAATTATAAAGTCACTGATAAATTTTTCAGATGACACAAAAATTGTGGGGGTGTATTAATAACGAAGTGGAGAAGTCACTAATACAGAGCAATCTGAATCACTTGGTAAATTGAGCACAAACAAACAATGTACATTTTAATATGGCTAAATGTATACATATGGGAACAAAGAACGGAAGCCATACTTACAGGATGGGAAGGGGGGGGTTCTATCCTGAAGAACAGTGACTCTGAAAAAGATTTGGGGGTCATGGTGCATAATCAGCTGAACATAACCTCCCAATGCAATTCTGTGGCTAAAATGACTAATGCAATCCTGGCAGGCATAAACAGAGGAATCTTTAGCAGGAATAGGGAGGTTATTTTACTATTGTATTTAGCGCTTATGCAATCAGGGCTGGAATACTCTGTCCAGTTCTGGTGCCCACAATTCAAGAAGGATGTTGTTAAATTGGAGAGGGCGAACAGCCATGAGAATGAGGACGGTAATGACAACATTTCTTATAGTGATAGACTCAAGGAGCTCAGTCTAGTTAAATTAACAAATAGAACATTAAGGGGTGAATTGATTATAGTCTGTAAGCACCTACGTGGGGAATAAATATTTAATTATGGACTCTTCAATCTATCAGAGAAAGTTTTATAACATGATCCAATGGCTGAAAGTTGAAGCTAGACACATTCAGACTGGAAATAATGGTGAGAGTAATTAACCATTGGAACAATGTACCAATGGTTAATTAGTTAGTGGATTCTCCATTGCCGGGAATTTTTAAATCTAGTTTTTCTAAAACAGATGCTCTAGGAATTATTTTTGGGACATCCCATGGCCTGTTTTATACTGGAGCTCAGACTAGATGATCACAGTGGTTCCTTCTGGCCTGGAATCTCTGACACCCTCTGCCAGGCCTGAAACTGTTGGGTATTGACAGTATCCAGTTGGAGTCAAAGGCAGTAGTGTGCAAACTTCAGTCACATGCTGGCCCTGTAAGAGAGATGAAGATGCTAGGAGATCCATTTTCCTATCTCCACAGCTTGAGCTGCAAACCCAACCTTTTTTGTCTTTGTTTTTCTCCTTCTTTGACAACCTGTTCATTAATAGGACTTTATCCGAAATGTTTCAGGCCTCTTGGTGTAGGCCTGCTGATTGATTTCCTGCTTTAGCACCGAACCCTACATATCTCAGCTTCACCAGGGCTCCTCCCAACTGTTGCCTCCAGTGATCTGGCTATTTTTGCTTTCTCTCAGCACGTATGAGCCACTGTATAGACACACACGAAGCACTCTTGCTGCTGTGTAGCCTGTCAGCCTGAGCCAAATCTCCAGTAAAGAGATCATCCACCTAGAGTGTGATATGCTTCACACAAAGCTATTTGTGCTGATCTCTTCCACGGAGGGTATATGCAGTACCAGTATATTGCATTTCTATTGTGTGATGTTAATGATTATTAGTAGCTTTTTACTCTGATATTTTTAATTTGGTATGTGCTTGACACAGTCTTTCCAGTCACTCCTTTGATAGGTCTAAACTGCAAGCTACAGTTCTTTCTAGTGTGACGTCCAGTGTTCAGAGCACCTTGGAAAATAGCTTTTCTGTGGTAAAGGAAGTAAGCCCTGCATGGGTGTTTAGTCAAAGACTGGTTCCTGAGCTAGAGGATCTTATCTGTCCTGTACTGATTGTATGATTAAATATTTCGATAAGAACTGTACGACTGCACTGAAACTGTACTTGGGAGCTGCCTACAGAAGTTGTACAACCTATGTGAGTTAATATTTCCCACATAAGAGCATACAGTTTGCGGGTGTAACGTATCTTGTCATTGAGAGTTGAGTTCCATTTAGTTGATGGCAATTGTCACCTCAGTACAAAATGAAATCATTCCAAGACAGTGAATGTGAGAGGTCTACGGGAAGTTCCTGTTCCTGTGCGAGATTACTAGATTAAATTGCCATAACCTATTACGATCATTGGTACAGCTTATGGGAGCACCAATAGGCTGCTTCCTGGGCTATCTGTGGGTTGTTTCAGCTTTTATGATTTTCAGATAAATTCCACATGTAGAACTGTGTAAAGTATGACAGTCTTGCGTCAATCCACTCCAGTGACACCTTCAGCTCTATTAGGAGACCGAGTAATGAAAACAGTAAGATACAACTTTCCTCATTGTCCAGTGAGAGATTAATACATAAGAATTTTCCGTTTTGTCTGATTGTTAAACCTTAATAAGGTTTCTGGGAATTAGTATGGGGGAATCTACTGCCCACGGATTTGTTTATATCCGTATTAGATGTATTGTGCATGGATTTAAAGATACGTGTGAGTTTGCTAGTCTTGGACAATAGACGAATTTATTGCAGCTGCTAAGTGAAAATGTACATTCATAATTAATATAATGGACTGAAAACTGTGTGCGTGTGTAGCACTTCCTTGTGGGGTTGTCAGATTTCCCTTAACACAAATAACCACTGGTACCAGCAATTATCAGGATGTAGCTTGTATCTGTTTATATTGTGTGTAATGTGATGCATAAACTCTGTGGAATATGTTCTTTAACTTTTCAATCTATGAGATAATGATGTATGTCATGAGCAGATTATGCTGTGGTTGGCAACAATATTTTTGTGACAAGTTTTCCATTCAATGTCTGTTGCAGCTCAGGCTCTTTGTTAATGGCTAGGAACAAGGTATGACCTTGATAGGGACTTGCCTCGCAGAATTGTTTGGATGCTTAGTTATGGTCAATGAGAGAGGAGCGAACAGGCATCTAACATAGATTGTAAACTGGGGTATTAGTCAGACTAACATTGTATCTTCAGGTTGCTTCCTGATTTATATAGCAAAAGTCAATGACACTCTTCTTATTCATCACTGATAAACTGTTCCTATACACAGCTGTTTTATATTCAGTCTCCCACTGCTGTGGTCTTTCGATAACAATATGATTTATATTTACACACACCTTTTTCTTGACTGTAGTTGTATAACAACAAAAGCCTTGTTGCTTTTGGGAAGTGGTTTTAAAATCTCAAGTTACTGCTGATTTATTCATCTATGTCACATATCAAAAAGTTTGTGTGAGTTAAAGCAAAAATTCGTATAGAACTTATTTTATCTTGTAGAATGTCGTAAACGTGTGCTAGGTTTCCTTATCTGTAGTTATGTACTTCTGTGGGTTATTTCTTATTCATAGTCTTCTGTTAATCTGTAAATTATTTTATTATATATTTTAAAAAGAGCATATAGCCTAAAACCAATTTAATATTTGGTAAATGAGCAAACTTCTCTATTTTACTGGATTAAAGTATTCCTGTTTTTCCAAATGTCTGGATTTGTTTGGTTAGGAAACTACTTTCTAAATTTGATAGTCATTTTCTGAGCCAAAAGTTGGATAGTATTATTTTAACTTTTATTTATTATAATGACAACAGCAATTGAAACTTATGCATGAATTGTGGCTCACAAAGCCAATAACACCGCTAATTGCATATAACCTTCCCAGCTGAGCACTTGTGCCAAAGTAGAATCAGGAAGTAAAATAACTTCCCTACCCCTGCTAAAGATTCCTCTGTTTACACATCCCAGGGTCGCATTATCCGTTTGGGCCACAGTGTCACACTGGGGGTCATGTTCAGCTGATTATCCACCATGACCCCCAAATCTTTTTCAGAGTCACTGCTTTCCAGGATAGAATCCCCCATTCTGTAAATATGGCCTACGTTCTTTGTGCTTAGATATGTACATTTACATGTAATTGTATTAAAACAGATATTGTTTGCTTGTGCCCAGCTTTCCCAAGAATTCAGATTGTGCTATATCAGTGGCCTGTACTCTTCATTATTTACCACTCCCCCAATTGTTGCATCATCTGCAAACCTTATCAATGACTTTATAACTTCTATATTGTTTTCTTCTCAGTCAATGATAAAAAAGAGAAGATCTTTGCAGGACCCACTAGAAACATACCCACTCAATGATAGTTCTATTTAGAATTACTTTTTGAGGCTTATCAGAAAGCCATCTTGTAATCCATTTAATGTCTTGTGTTAATTTTATGTACTAGCTTTTAATCAAAATGTCATGTGGTATCAAGTTAAGTATGTTATGGTAATACTACTTCGTTTATTAATCAAACTTGTAATCTCATCAGAAAAGATATCAGGTTATTTTTACAGGATCTATTTTCCACAAATCCATGCTGATTGGCATTAATTATATTACCCTCTTTTAATTCTTTATTAATTGAGTCTCATATTATCCAGTCCATTATCTTGCCCTGGATCAGTGTAAGGTTGGCAGGCCTATAATTGCCCTGGTCATCACATTAACTCATTTTAAATATTGGAACAACATTAGCTTTCCTCCAGTCTTCTGGAATTTCCCCAGTGTTCCAAGAGTCACTGAAAATCAACATTAACAATCCAATGAGTTCCTCACCAGCTCTTTAAAAACTCTTAGATGGAAGTTATCTGGACCTGCTGATTTTAAAATGTTTCACTTCAGTTTGACATCCGCTGGAGATACTATTGGAATGGAAAGAATTTTATCATATGATGAGCCAACATCATCTGTTTTTCCCCCCCAAATATGGAACAGAAATATTTTTTGAACACTTCTCCCTTTTCTGCAGTATTACTGATAATTCTACCATTTCCATCTAGTAATGGATGAGTACCTTTTTAGGATTCTTTTTGTTCCTAATATACTTTAAAAAAACTCATCTTTATTGTCTTTAACTCTCTTGGCCATATATTTCTTCTTGTGTCCCTTTGCTTCCCTTATAAGTTGTGTATAATTCCTAACTTCTGATTTATATTCATTAGTATCAGCTCCCCCTTTCTTTCATTTGTTATATATTATGTTTTATTGTTAATAATGCTTTCACTTTCCCTTTTGCCCCAGATTGGTTTTTTACCATATTGGCTTCTTCATCTATTGTGGCTTTGTGGGCAAGTACTATAGTATTCTTAAACAATTCTTAAGAATAAAAATTATACACATTTTTATACTCCAGAAGTCCTGCTCCTATTCTCCAACCAACCTTTTTCTCACTAATATCAAACTACTAAGTACTTTGTCCTGATGTGCATTCTGTTTATAAAGCTTTGGTCATTCAATCAGGAAACAGAAACTATACAATCTGAAATATGTGACCAATCACGAAGCACAAAGAGTGTATATAATGAATAGAGAAAAACTATACTGGATGTTTTCACAGACAATTCACAATCTGAAAATTGTTCAGTCATATCATTTTGAGAATTCTTACCAATAGTGAATACTGGAGTAGAAATGAGGATCAGTTCACAAATTTAAAGACCAATAGTCAACGTATCCATTTTTTGTGAATAATAATTTGACCATCTCCAGGAATGGTGACTAATCCTATCTGTTTGCTCATGAGTCTCCGGACAATCCTCGTTGCTATTTTCCTATCACAAGTTTAAGTAACCCTCAGTTAACTTCAGTGTGGTAGGTGTCCTGTGGTAGAAGACCATTGGCTCCTGTGTTTAGAGGTTTTCATATTTTTCTAAACCTCTAGAACCATTCTATGATTCTTTAGTTGAGTCTCTCTCTGTACTGCCACTTTCATGAAAATGTGTTATTTCTTCTGTCTTTTAGAGCCCTGTGGGACTCTGTCTATATTTAGGAACTGTCATAAACTTCAAAAATTAATTTGAGCTATTTTAGATCATGCCTTGCATTTGTAATGTCAATGGATGTAACTAATCTACACACACACACATAAGTTACACATCTTTTCGTATACATTTTTAAGATGATAAAATTAGTTTTCCTTGACTCATTTGCCATGTTGAGAGTTGCACTTTTGGACTAGAAGATGGAAAATAATTTGAGTTAGATCCAAAATTCTTACCACAACAATCTTCTTTTGTTCATATTCTGTGTTTTTTCAAACAATGATCAATATGCTGTCCTAGACAGTTTCCAGATTGTGGTAGGGATTTCAAAGACTTTCCTATTGTAAACACTTATGTCCATGTTATGATTTAGTCAAGGAGAACTGATTTATAGTGATTTTTATACTACTTAAATATACAATAAGTTTGGTTTCCCAAAGCTAAATTAACATTAATTGTTAATACTTTTGTAGTTACCTTGATAGATTTACCGTTAGCTTTCTCTTCTGAAATGTATCAATTGTGCTTACAAAAAAAGTTAATAAATAACTACTTACCAAGGTATGAATGCTTGCTATTCACTCATGTTTCTTATTGTTTCAACCTGGATTCAATTGGCTCTTTTATCATTTAGTTTGTAATTCTGTTTAGTCTAGTTTGTACAAGACCAAATATTAGAATATTTTAAATCTTTTTGGTTTTTGATTCTACTTAATCTATAAATGATGTGCAGTCTGTTATAGTAATTTTCTGCCTCATTGTTTCTCATGTTTGTTTGCTTTTCATCTGCAAAACTAACCCAAAGTTTGCTCATTCAGGAATAAAGGGCTAGTAGACAAACTGTGTACATCAGTTAGCAGACCAGCCATGTGAGAGGCCTCTGCACCCTCTCTTTGCCAGGGAAGGTATCTCTGCACCAGTCTCTGCTGTCCGATGTAGTTTTAAGCATGCTACTTGCAGTTCCAGAGACACATTATATAAATCATGCTTCTTGTCAGGATTTTCACAGGTAGAGGATTGAGCCACATTATTCCAAGTCTGATCCTCTCATTCTCGGGTTCAGTTTAGCCATGTCGTTTCTCTAATTTCTCAGTACAGATTATGTGCAAGAATGTCAAAATAAGTCTTAAAGCTGTTTCTCTTAATTCAAATCATACATATTGCCTCAGGTACCTTGCAACTAGATGAATTATAAATACTTGTAATTATCACAATGATAGTTCCTGATATGTATGTCACTGTGGATTCCATTAGGGGGAAAATATATTTTGGGGGTGTGGTTTTGGGGTTTTGTTTTGTTTTTCAGTTAAGTGGCTCAATGGTAAGCTTTGACATAGTACTTTTTGTGATTTTTGTTAGATCTGTGCCTTTTTTCCCATAGTAATTTTATTTTGTTTTTTATTAAATGTTGTATTTCCTTCTCTAGTTATGAGTGGTGCTTTTTACTTTGCTAAAGATAAATACCTTAGTTCTATTTTTATTGGTGTTGTGAGGAATGCTGTTACTTCATGTTTCTTACTTAATTTATCTCATAGTTTCAGTACTAATCCTGTTAAGAGATGGTCAGTAGTGTTTCTCGGGTCTCTTTTTTTCTGTCCAAGAGGCATTTGCTAGTTTGAATATATGCATTCTTATTTGCTGTATATTTATCCAGTGCAAGTTTGGATTTTGTTTGACCCACTCTGTCAACACTTTCAGTGCTTCAGCTCAGGAGTTCTCACAGGAACACAGTCAGGTATCATTGAAAGCACTTTGGTTGTCAACTTTTCTCTTCAATGTTTGTAATCTGCATATTACACAATGTACAGTGCTAGTAGTGCATGAAAACCAATGATGCCTCTTGTTAGAGCCAGCTTTTCAGCAACTCTAATGAGTTCTGTTGAGCCAAATTCTTAAGTGCTTACTCGTGCTAAACTTGCACTGAAAACTTTACAGGAGATTTGCATCAGTCAGGGTTGCAGAATTTGGCCAACTGTCTGTGTGTTCAGTATTCTCCAGATCATCCTTATTTCCAATTAATTGCTACTATGATTGTTTTAGCAGTTTTTGCACTCAGCATGATATCAACTTGGTCCCTGAGGCCATTTTTAAAATGTGCAGTTTTTGAGTGTAATTTTTTAAACCATCAGGGTTTATTGATGATTCTCCTAGTTCTGGTCTTAGTAATATAAATCCACTTGCTCTGCACTGGCTAGCGCTATTTTTATTTTTTCTCTGAGATTGCAAACAGTGAGGAATATCAGTGGTTCTCAACCTATTTACCATTGTGGGCCACATATGCAGCCCACAACATGTTATGTGTTATATCTCTGTGGCCCTGAGGACATGGGCTGCAGCTCTTTGCAGGTTGAGAACCACTGCGATGTTGTGTGAGTTATCCTTTGAGCG
Source organism: Eretmochelys imbricata (assembly GCF_965152235.1). Classification (NCBI taxonomy): domain Eukaryota; kingdom Metazoa; phylum Chordata; order Testudines; family Cheloniidae; genus Eretmochelys; species Eretmochelys imbricata. Next base: position 98,774,031 of record NC_135572.1, read on the forward strand.
ATTGTACATATGCACATTCCTCTATGAGTATGCATGTGCTTCATGGGCCAGAACAAAGTCTTTTGGCCATCAGTATCCACATGGTGTGCATACACCCATAGTCTCTTTGTGCTCCACTGTTAGAGAGAGGTGCTCCAGTCACCATTAGTTCTTCTCAGTCTCCTCGCAGAGTCAGCACGCGTTCCATCTCTAAACTGTAACGGCCAGCAGCCTTTCTTACCAGTTAGCTAGTTGCATAGTTAGTAGTAGTTAGTTTGCCCATTGGCAAATTGTTAGGTATTAGAATTTTATACTCTTAGTAAATTTTGTAATTTTTGTTATAGTTAATTTGAAACCCAGGAGGATCTCTTCTAAGTCTTTAGGCTTCAAATACAGCCCAGGATGTGATGAATCTATGCCAGTACAGGACGGGCATGTGAAGTGCCTATATTGTCCTGGAAAATCTGTTCAATCTGTAAGTCGTTCAACTCTTGAACTGGAAGGACAGAGAAGGATGACTTTAGATCTCCCTAATTAATTAGTCCATAAGAATGGAGTCTGATCCACCCACATTAGAGACTCCCCTGTTTGATACCCATTGGAACTGAAGCCCTTATGGAAGACGATATCCAGATACACCTACTGATACCAGCAGTACCGACAGGTGTATCATCCTCAACTGAGGAGGCCATCACCCCATCTTCACCATCCTTCCTGATGACCAAGGACAATACCAAGAACTTTTGCAGAGAGTGGTGACTGAACTTCAGATCCCACTTAAGGAGGTCCATTATATGCAGCATAAGCTCCTGGACATCCTACAACCCATTGGTCCCAATTATGTGGCCCTCCCAGTAAATGAGGCCATTGTGGTACCAGACAGGTAGGTATGGCACACACCTGCATCTTGCACCCATATATCTAGAAGGGCTAAGAGACAATATTTTGTACCTGTGAAAGGAGCAGCAATTTTGTTCACCCACTGTACCTCCAACTCCTGGTAGTAGAAACAGCCACAGAAAGATCCAGGCTGCTACACCCCAAAAAGGGCACTAAATGTTTTGACCTTCTAGAGAGGAAGGTATTCTCATCTACCAGCCTTCAGTTTAGAATTGCTAACTACCAAGCCATTTTAGCAAAGTATCATTCTGCATACTACTCCAAATTCCTGGAGTTCAAAGACAAACTCCCTGAGGACAACAGGGCCTAATTCCAAGCCCTCATCAACAAGGGTAAACTAGTAGCAAAGACCACACTTCATGCCACAGTGGATGCACCAATACTGCAGCTCGAGCGATAGCAACTGTGATAATTAAACAGTGTGAATCGTGGCTTTATTTGTTAGGGCTCTCCAGGGAGGTTCAGAATACCATTGAGGATCTGCCCTTCGACAAGTCTAACCTCTTTAACAAGAAGATGGATGGGTCCTTAGACTTGTTAAAAGACTCCAGGACAAACCCCCCACTCCCTGGGCATTTGTACCTTGACCCAAAAGAGGAAGCACCATAAACAGGTGTTCAAGCCAAGGCCTCTCCCATAGCTTTTCAATCACTGACACCATTAAGAACTTCCATGTAAGCACCAGAAGGTGGAAAGACCAAGGTACTTAGTGTCAGCCACCCAACCCCATCCACAAACCAAGGGTTACTTTTGATGGCACACTTGAAACCAGTGTACCATAATTAATGCCATCCCCAGCTGTTTCCTGAACCATTGGTGGCTGCCTGCCTTACTTTGCCCACAGCTGGAGGGCTGTCACAATGGATAAGTGGGCTCTAGGTGTCACCCAGTCTGGCTACACCATTGAGTTTCTTTCCCGCCTCCTTATGAACCTTCTTTCTGGCCCCTCTTCAGTGGCCACTCTTTCAACTACATCCTCCCACAGGAAGTGGATTCTCTCCTCAAACAAGGGGCTAGAGGCAAATGCCACCTCAGATATCAAGGCAAAGTGTTCTACTCCCAATATTTCATAGCTCCCACCCCACAAAGAAAGGAAGGATGGAGACCCATTCTTGACTTTTGTAAACTAAATATTTTTATTTGCAAATTAAAATTCTACATGGTTACCTTGACATCAATAATTCACTCCCTGGAAAAAGGCACATGGTTTGCATCTCTCAACATGAAAGATGCTTACTTTCATATGGACATTCACCTGTCCCACAGGAGGTTCCTCAGAGTTCTTGTAAGACAGGGACACTACCATTTCCGAGTACTCCCTTTTGGGCTGGCAGTAGCACCTAGGGTCTTCACAAAGGTCTTCTCAGTGGTGGTGGCACAGATGAGATGAAATGACTATATCATCTTCCCATACCTGGATGACTGGCTACTAACAGGCAGATCTAGCTGGGAAGTTCAGATGGCAACTTAGCCATGCTCCGCATTCTGTCATCTTTGTGAGTCTGCATAAACATGGAGAAATACACCCAGACTCCCATGCAGACTATAAACCTTCTAGGAGTGACCCTAGACTTGACCTAAGCAAGGGCCTACCCCCATATGGACAGATTCCAGGCTATGAAAAGTCTGAGACAAGACCTCCAACCACTGTCAATGTCTGTCTTCCCCTGCGAACTCACATGGCCCCTTTTACTTATATAATGCCATTAACCATTTCCATTTCCTTCAGGCCTAGTTTCAAATCTAGTGCAAGGCCAGATTCAGAACCATGCAGCTTGGTACAATCAGGTTCAAATTAAGTCATAAACAGCAAGCATCAATTTGGAAAAAGCCCTATTTAAGTCAGCCACTTAAAAATATTCAGTTTTTTACATACTGCAAAGACTGTAAGTCTGTGACTCATCCCAAAAATCCAGACATGTGAGACCACATTTGAGGAAACTGAAATGATCTTTTGCAGCTGAAAAAGTCTTGAAGTGACATTATGGCACAAAGTTACAGAAAGTGATATACAAAAATCCTATCAAATAAGTGCTTCCTAGGGTTCTGGTTCACATATTAGTCACTTAACGTTCATCCACCAGCAAAATTAAAAATAAATTGGAATAAGTTTGATCAATGTCTTCATTCTTTTCTTGCAAATAAGACTATTTACAGCAATCTTATTATTTTGGATTTGGGTATAAGTAAAACCAGCTTATCTTCCGAAATATTCATAATCACTTTTTTTTAATTAATTCTCTATCAAGATGAAACCCATAAAACAATTATTTAAAAAAAAATTATATAAGGTCTATATTCTATATTTACTATTTCTCTCACATGGCCTCTGTTGGAGGCAAGATACTGGACTATGTGGACAACTGATCTGATCTAGTATTGCGATTCCTTTGTTATGTTCCTAAATATTAGTAATATAATGCGCACATTTGGCTATGCTCCATAGAGCAAAAAATGGAGAGCAAGACTTTCAAGTAATGCAGATATTGATGAGCCATCTGCAAAATGGCCTAAGCTATCGTCTTTCAGGCTTGAAGTAAATTTCTCCAAAAGTACATTTTGAATGTGTTTTTCTACTAGGAAGGTAATACAAGTTCAAGGCTTCTGCTTTTAGTGATCTTTTCATTCAGTCTCCATATTAATTTTCGTGCATAACCTGCCATGTGGATCTTTGATCTTGATGATGATTGAGTTTCTAATTACTGCTCTGCTCAGTTAATAATTTTCAATGTTTTGAACTTTCTGTTGACAATAAACCAATCAGTTCCAAGTGTGACAAACATTAAGGGATGGAAAAGTTGTGTGGATGTCTCTGTGTTTAGAGGTCAGAGATAGGGTAGTGTCAGTGAGAATGAGGACTGCCTTAAATTTGTCTATCACTTGCAGGCAATGCAAGTTCACAGGCAAGTATTGTTTTCCAAGCCTGTAGTAACTACTGTGTTTCTTCATTTTCCCTATATAAAATAGCATTATTTATTTCACAGTCCTTGCCTGATACAACCATGTGACTGTTGCGTCTCCCCTTTTGATCGCAGGGCATGGCAGTGAAGGCATTCAGCTTTTTCTCAGTTTATATTGAGTTAGACTGTTGGTTGATGGGATGGGTTTTTTCTTTCCCCTTTTGGAGAAAGAAATAAACTGTGTTAAATTTGACTATTTTTCACTCACACACCCTGCGCGCCCTCTCCGCCCCCCTCCCTCCCCGACGGTTTGATTCGGGGAGGAAAATCATAGCCTTTGCTAATGCCTATTAGCATGTTTTACTATTAATCAAAGTTCAGTTAAGCATAACATAACCATTCTAATTACTGCTCTACTTGGGCCTGTCAAAAGGCCAGAGGGTGGTTTTACTATTTAGATTCAGAGTTACTTTAGTTCTAGATACCTTTCGTACAAAGAGGGAGTCCTTAGGCTGATTCCTTAGACATTTTACAGGAGCAGTCAGTAAATACCACTTGCCACACCATGTTGATTTGCTATGTGGTGAAGAGGCTGAGTGCTGAAAGCAGAAATATTAGGAACATCATGCCAGTGTGTGGTTATGACAGCTGACAGAAGAATTTAGGCACTGCAGAGAAAGTAGAGATGTCCACAGAACGCAAGCTGATGAAGAGCAGTGGGCAATATCCCAGTTTTATCTACATGAAGGGTGAAACGAAAGGGAATAAATCAACAGCTGGGATCCTTGCCAATGCTGATCTCTTCTATCTGTAGCTCTTCTGCTGTAACTACAGTACCCTATCAATCAAGGCATTACGATGTCTCTTTTCTGGAGTCAGAATAGATACAGTATTTCCAGGAATCAGGATAACCACCCATAAATCAGCTGTGTTCTTAATGTGATTTTCTGCTTCATTCTTCCTGAAAGACAAGCCCGGAAGGGAAAGTGTCAGTAATCGTATCTTTGATCTTTGGCGTAATTGGATGATGTCTCTTAAATCTGAGAAGATTGCTGGGCAAACTGAAGCTGAAATCATCTGATGCACTTGTTCAGGGGCTGATTGGAGTTGCTGGAACACCAGCAGAAATAACCTTTGACACCTTCTACTTTATTGACTCTATTTACTTTTAAACAGCTTCCTGTTTCCTCGGTTTACTTGTTATGGACACGTAATATTTTAATGGGTGCTTGATTAGACTGGCACAATGAATTAGTCATCAGCTTGACATCTATATAGCATTAGGCTCTGTATCTGCTTAGTTAGCACTACATGAAATGCAGGAGTCTATTGAAAATCAGATTTCCATGCTGCTTTGTCAAAGCAAATTTAATCACAGCCAGAACATGTGGCATCCATCATTTCCACTTCAGAAGGCATCAGCTGGCACAGATCAGCCACAGGGAGCACTGCTGCCACTGCGGTCTTTCACTCTCTCATAAAAATTAAATTTAACTATATATCTTTGATAAATGAAGCCGTCTAGACCATCAAACATGATGACTAAGTGTTGTGCATTAAAGAAATCCCCAGTAGTTTCACAATTGGAAGTAAGGTCTCATTCTGCCTGGCCTTGAGACCTGCCACCTGAACTGGGTTGGCACAATAAGGGCTTTTGGACTTTTCCCTACGGTTTAGGAATGTATTGTTTTCTAGAAATCCCAAATCTAATATTCTAGTTATTTTTACCTGCATTCCAGTGACCTCTCCAAATTCTCTCTCTCTCTCTCTGTTGTTTTTTCTAGTGCATTCATTTCATACAGAAAAGACTTTGTGCCCATATTTTCCCGCTGTTCCAAAGGAGAGAAAATAGGCAATTCCCTGTCAGAAATGTCAAACCAGGTAACATAATGTAGCTTATTATTGTTGATTTCAGATATACTTTTACTTTCTTGGTTTTGTTTTATTTGCCCCCATCTTATCTTTTTAGGATTGAAACTTTCTTAGCCCTGGTCTACACTAGGACTTTAGGTCGAATTTAGCAGCATTAAATCGGTGTAAACCTGCACCAGTCCACACGATGAAGCCCTTTATTTCGACTTAAAGGGCTCTTAAAATCGATTTCCTTACTCCACCCTGACAAGTGGATTAGCGCTTAAATCGGCCTTGACGGCTCGAATTTGGGGTACTGTGGACACAATTCGATGGTATTGGCCTCCGGGAGCTATCCCAGAGTGCTCCATTGTGACCGCTCTGGACAGCACTCTCAACTCAGATGCACTGGCCAGGTAGACAGGAAAAGAACCGCGAACTTTTGGATGTCATTTCCTGTTTGGCCAGCGTGGCAAGCTGCAGGTGACCATGCAGAGCTCATCAGCAGAGGTGACCATGATGGAGTCCCAGAATAGCAAAAGAGCTCCAGCATGGACCGAACGGGAGGTACGGGATCTGATCGCTGTACGGGGAGAGGAATCCGTGCTATCCGTTCCAGTTTTCGAAATGCCAAAACCTTTGTAAAAATCTCCCAGGGCATGAAGGACAGAGGCCATAACAGGGATCCGAAGCAGTGCTGCATGAAACTGAAGGAGCTGAGGCAAGCCTACCAGAAAACCAGAGAGGCGAACGGCCGCTCCGGGTCAGAGCCCCAAACATGCAGCTTCTATGATGAGCTGCATGCCATTTTAGGGGGTTCAGCCACCACTACCCCAGCCGTGTTGTTTGACTCCTTCAATGGAGATGGAGGCAATACGGAAGCAGGTTTTGGGGACGAAGAAGATGATGATAGCTCACAGCAAGCAAGCGGAGAAACCGGTTTTCCCGACAGCCAGGAACTGTTTCTCACCCTGGACCTGGAGCCAGTACCCCCCGAATCCACCTAAGGCTGCCTCCTGGACCCAGCAGGCGGAGAAGGGACCTCCGGTGAGTGTACCTTTTAAAATACTATACATCGTTTAAAAGCAAGCATGTGAAAGGATTACTTTGCCCTGGCATTCGCGGTTCTCCTGGATGTACTCCCAAAGCCTTTGCAAAAGGTTTCTGGGGAGGGCAGCCTTATTGCATCCTTCATGGTAGGACACTTCACCACTCCAGGCCAGTAACACGTACTCGGGAATCATTGTACAACAAAGCATTGCAGTGTATGTTTGCTGGCGTTCAAACAGCATCCATTCTTTATCTCTCTGTGTTATCCTCAGGAGAGTGAGATATCATTCATGGTCTCCTGGTTGAAATAGAGTGCTTTTCTTCAGGGGACACTCAGAGGAGCCCATTCCTGCTGGGCTTTTTGCGTGTGGCTAAACAGAAATGTTCCCCGCTGTTAGCCACAGGGAGGGGGGAAGGTTGAGGAGGTAGCCACGTGGTGGAGGGAGGCAAAATGCGACCTTGTAACGAAAGCACATGTGCTATGTATGTAATGTTAACAGCAAGGTTTACCCTGAAAGAGTGTAGCCACTGTTTTATAAAATGTGTCTTTTTAAATACCGCTGTCCCTTTTTTTTTCTCCACCAGCTGCATGTGTTTCAATGATCACAGGATCTTCTCCTTTCCAGAGGCTAGTGAAGCTTAGAAAGAAAAAAAAACGCACTCACGATGAAATGTTCTCCGAGCTCATGCTGTCCTCCCACACTGACAGAGAACAGACGAATGCGTGGAGGCAAATAATGTCAGAGTGCAGGAAAGCACAAAATGACCGGGAGGAGAGGTGGCGGGCTGAAGAGAGGGCTGAAGCTCAAATGTGGCGGCAGCATGATGAGAGGAGGCAGGATTCAATGCTGAGGCTGCTGGAGGACCAAACCAGTATGCTCCAGTGTATGGTTGAGCTGCAGCAAAGGCAGCTGGAGCACAGACTGCCACTACAGCCACTGTGTAACCAACTGCCCTCCTCCCCAAGTTCCATAGCCTCCACACCCAGACGCCCAAGAACTCGGTGTGGGGGGCCTCCGGCCAGCCAGCCACTCCACCACAGAGGATTGCCCAAAAATCAGAAGGCTGGCATTCAATAAATTTTAAAGTTGGAAACTTTTAAAGTGCTGTGTGGCATTTTCCTTCCCTCCTCCACCACCCCTCCTGGGCTACCTTGGTAGTTATCCCCCTATTTGTGTGATGAATGAATAAAGAATGCATGAATGTGAAGCAACAATGACTTTATTGACTCTGCAAGCGGTGATTGAAGGGAGGAGGGGAGGGTGGTTAGCTTACAGGGAAGTAGAGTGAACCAAAGGGCGGGGGGTTTCATCAAGGAGAAACAAACAGAACTTTCACACTGTAGCCTGGCCAGTCATGAAACTGGTTTTCAAAGCTTCTCTGATGCGTACCGCGCCCTCCTGTGCTCTTCTAACCGCCCTGGTGTCTGGCTGCGCGTAACCAGCAGCCAGGCGATTTGCCTCAATCTCCCACCCCGCCATACACGTCTCCCCCTTACTCTCACAGATATTGTGGAGCACACAGCAAGCAGCAATAACAGTGGGGATATTGGTTTCGCTGAGGTCTAAGCGAGTCAGTAAACTGCGCCAGCGCGCCTTTAAACGTCCAAATGCACATTCTACCACCATTCTGCACTTGCTCAGCCTGTAGTTGAACAGCTCCTGACTACTGTCCAGGCTGCCTGTGTATGGCATCATGAGCCATGGCATTAAGGGGTAGGCTGGGTCCCCAAGGATACATATAGGCATTTCAACATCCCCAAGAGTTATTTTCTGGTCTGGGAATAAAGTCCCTTCCTGCAGCTTTTGAAACAGACCATAGTTCCTGAAGATGCGAGCGTCATGTACCTTTCCCGGCCATCCCACGTTGATGTTGGTGAAACGTCCTTTGTGATCCACCAGAGCTTGCAGCACTATTGAAAAGTACCCCTTGCGGTTTATGTACTCTGCGGCTTGGTGCTCCGGTGCCAAGATAGGGATATGGGTTCCGTCTATGGCCCCACCACAGTTAGGGAATCCCATTGCAGCAAAGCCATCCACTATGACCTGCACATTTCCCAGGGTCACTACCCTTGATATCAGCAGATCTTTGATTGCGTGGGCTACTTGCATCACAGCAGCCCCAACAGTAGATTTGCCCACTCCAAATTGATTCCCAACTGACCGGTAGCTGTCTGGCATTGCAAGCTTCCACAGAGCTATCGCCACTCGCTTCTCAACTGTGAGGGCTGCTCTCATCTTGGTATTCATGCGCCCTAGGGCAGGGGAAAGCAAGTCACAAAGTTCCATGAAAGTGCCCTTACACATGCAAAAGTTTCGCAGCCACTGGGAATCGTCCCAGACATGCAACACTATGCGGTCCCACCAGTCTGTGCTTGTTTCCCGAGCCCAGAATTGGCGTTCCACAGCATGAACCTGCCCCATTAGCACCATGATGCATGCATTGGCAGGGCCCATGCTTTCAGAGAAATCTGTGTCCATGTCCTGATCACTCACGTGACCGCGCTGACGTCGCCTCCTCGCCTGGTATCGCGTTGCCAGGTTCTGGTGCTGCATATACTGCTGGATAATGCGCGTGCTGTTTAATGTGCTCCTAATTGCCAAAGTGAGCTGAGCGGCCTCCATGCTTGCCTTGGTATGGCGTCCACACAGAAAAAAGGCGCGGAATGATTGTCTGCCATTGCTCTGACGGAAGGAGGGGCGACTGACTACACGGCTTACAGGATTGGCTTCAGGGAGCTAAAATCAACAAAGGGGGTGTCTTTACATCAAGGAGTATTTCAGGCAGGACTTCACGGAGGGTTCCAATAAGAAATGGTGCACCTAAGTTATTGTTCTTATTGGAACAAGGAGGTTAGCCTGGCCTCTGATTGATACATGGCTAGATTTACCTCGCTGCACCTTCTCTGTGAATGACTGCAGTGTGACCTAGAGGAATGAGTCCCCTAGACGGGGGAGGGGGAGAAGCAAATGAATACAGAACAAATCTGGTCTATTTCTTGTTTTAATCCACTCCATCTACCTTTTACATCTTTGGCTGGCAGCAGACGGTGCAGAAGGACTGCATGCCATCCACATCTCATGGCTGCTCGGCAGAAGATGGTACAATATGACTGCTAGCCATCCTCATCTCTTGCCTGCCCGGCAGAAGATAGTACAGTACGACTGCTAGCAATCCGTATCGCCTGCCTGCTCACCATAAGACGGTTCAATAGGACTGACTGCAGGACTAAAGAGAATGACCTGGTCAAGTCACTCCAAATTTAGTCCCTGCGCCCATGATCCTGTAAGCCGTGTAGTCAGTCGCCCCTCCTTCCGTCAGAGCAATGGCAGACAATCATTCCGCGCCTTTTTTCTGTGTGGACGCCATACCAAGGCAATGGGCAAATTTAGTCCCTGCGCCCATGTCTGCCCAGGCGCTCCCAGCCGACGTGGCCAGGAGCACCTCGGACATGACGATGACGGCTACCAGTCGTACTGTACCGTCTGCTGCCACAAGGCAAGGGGTTGCTGCTACTGTGTAGCAATGCCGTACCGCGTCTGCCAGCACCCAGGAGACATAGGGTGATGGTTATCTGAGCGGTCTCCATGCTTGCCGTGGTATGGCGTCTGCACAGGTAACTCAGGAAAAAAGGCGCGAAACGATTGTCTGCCCTTGCTTTCACGGAGGGAGGGAGGGAGGGAACAGGGGCCTGACGATATGTACCCAGAACCACCTGCGACAATGTTTTAGCCCCGTCAGGCATTGGGATCTCAACCCAGAATTCCAATGGGCAGCGGAGACTGCGGGAACTGTGGGATAGCTATCCACAGTGCAATGCTCCGGAAGTCGACTCTAGCCTCGGTACTGTGGAAGCACTCCGCCGAGTTAATGCACTTAATGCACTTAGAGCATTTTCTGTGGGGACACACACACTCGAATATATAAAACCGATTTCTAAAAAACCGACTTCTATAAATTCGACCTTATTCCATAGTGTAGACATACCCTTAGATTAGCATTAAAAACTTCAGTAGATAAAAGTAGACTTCAGTAGATGAAAATTAGATCTAGGGCCTTTTTCAGGGGGTTCTCTCTCTCTCCCACCCTTATCCTCTTTCTATGGAGAATGGCCAAGTATATAATAATATTACTGTTTAAGAATTCTCTTGATCTGATACTGTAAAATCTCCATTACCACCACTGTGTCTCAAACTCTGTTCTACTAGATACTAACAGAAGGGAATTTTTTTTTCTTTTGCCAGTTCCCAAATATTATGACACAAGCTTCTTTACACTTTAATAGATAATTAATGTCCTTCAGGACCCATCATGAAACACTAATGGGGCATTAAAAAGATTATATCCAATTACTAATTTGATCTGTAATCCTGCTCCAATAATAATGTGTGTCTGGACTGTCCTACCAGATAGCAGTTAAGTTTCCTATATTCCCACTTCCGCTCCAGGATTGGTTATTGAGGGTTTATAAATATTTTTAAGTACTATTGATATAAAATAGTTTCTCTCTGTAATGACATAAAGAAGAAGCTGATCCACCGAACCACATTGATAACTATCCTCTGTTAACATATTTCATGTCTTCATTAAATTAGCATTCTCCTTTACAACCCCATTGAGCCAATATTTTTGCAGGGTGGTAGCCTTTAGCTAGTGATTTAAAAATGTTATTTTTTTATAAAGCTCTGTTAAGTTTTATGAGAAATATAACATCAGAGTTATAAATACTGGGAGACGGGTAGTCTTGGGTGTCCAAAACAGTCTTTAATTTTTAGAAACCGCCATAGTGTCTCCATGTTATGTGACCTAATCTGTGTATTCCATAATCTTCCCAGATTTCAAAATTCTCCAATTTTGTGTATGTGTAAATTAAATGTAGGTTGCCTTCTACATGAATTAATGTTGTGGAGAAACTGTAATGTCTTATTCCTTGCCAGCAAAGCAGTTGTTGTGTTTTCAGAGATGGATTATTCTTGCAATCCAACGCACTTTGTTAATGTTTAGTTCTAAAGAGTTCTGCTGTTCTAACTGAAATAGAATGTATGCCTAAGTTTGGAACCCAATTAACAGTAGCTCTTAACTGTCTGGCTTGGTATTATACTTCAGTGTTTGTGACTCCCAGTTTGACAGGTCTGTAAAGTATATTAACATTTTTGTGGAGTTTCGTTTTTTCCATGTGAGGTGAAATTTCTTTTTGCATTTGCATTCCTGAAGCAGTTTCGCCGATACCATAATTAGAAGTTACTGAAATAAAAGGGTGAGTTGAGGCAGAAAATTAATTTTGATGTAACTGTCCAGTCTATCCAGGAAAAATAGTTCTGTTCCATATCTCCAAATAATGGAGTACAATTAAGATAATATAAGCTGATGTATATTACTTAATAACTATACTCCCAACTACTTAATTGAATCTTACCCCTAAAATTTGGATTCAATGGGGGGAATCAGTTGTATTTTCATGCCAAAATTTTCCAGACTTCGTTTTGTTTTGTACCTTTCCAAAACTATTAAATTACATATTTTTTTACTCAAGGTAATTGTGGGGATTGGTTAAGAAAAATACAATTTTATTTTGGATACTTGCTATTTTTATTGCATAAGCTCAGTTATTGCCTCAGATTCTTTGGCTGAATGGTTTCATGGTCAGTGCAGAAATCAGGAGGACATCCTTGCCTGGTGCCTCTAGATAAAATGAAAATATTTATCTTCACCTTTGCAGTAAACTAGTGATATAGTGCTTTTATTATTCTAAGAAAGTTCTGTCCAATTCTATGTTGCTCAAAGGCAGACAGCAAAAAAATCCACGTTTACTCAAGAGGTTTTTCAGCAGCTAATGTTAATACTGTACATGGATTTTATCTGACCAGACAGTATGGATCGCTACCAACAGTAGTTTAACTTTGTCTGTTAACTCTCTGTTATGAAGAATTCTCATCTCTCTGTATATACGTAGACAGGGTTTTTTAACCATACACAATTTTTTTTTAACATCATGGTTTAATAGGGGGAATAAGAGGGGCACACACAGCAAGATCTTTAGCTAGCTTGGGCAGAACTCTTATGTATCCTTATCTTATTGATTTCTGAAGCTTATTCCCATCAATACAAAGTTGAAAAATCTGTCCGTGGGCCTAAAAATATCATTTTGATGTCTTATTAAATTCCATTGGATGCATGTCTGGGCTGGGTTTCACCTGATTTTAAATATGAGGTAACTGTCCCTACCTCTTCATTCAGAATGGCTGCTGCTAATAAGCTTTTTCTATCCAAGTCTATAAATATCGAGATGTTAGCTCCCCGTAGATAGTGGGTATCTTTTGCCTGTTTCTGGGTTTTCAGACTTGTACAAATTGTGGTAGTACTCTGCAAAAACAATGCTCGTTTCTTTGGAGCGTGTGGTAGTTCTTGGCTAGGTATGTTTGAATTGGGGATTTTTGCCCCACTTGCATCCATGCCAAAAGTCTGTCCCCTGTATTCCCTTTCTTGTAATATTTCTGCTTTGTATATATTTGCTTTTTTTCAGTTTGATCTGTTAATAAGGTATCTAATTTCATTCTTCCATTTTGAAATTGTTGAAGTATTTTTTAATCAGTTTGTTCGGGTGACTGCCCTAATCTATTTTTTTTCCATTTCAAGCTATTGTGTCTAGTCTGTTTTGTATCTGAAAGGCTCTGCTAATTAACTGACCTCTTCTTATTATAGCTTTCCCTGCATCTCTCAGCAGGTCCTTCTTAATGTTATTTTATTATTAAGTTTAAAGCTTTAAAGGATATAATTTTAATAGCTTCCATTCTTAGGGCATCTGCTGCAATTCATGAAGAAGGAGGAAAAGGATTGACCACCTCTTGCAGAGCCTTATTGCTACTGGTGGTCAGGCCCAGCATCTGTTACAGGCAATGGGAATTTTCCCAGCGGGGGCACTCTTGTAAGAGTGTCCTGAGAGGCATGGCACAGTAAGGGCCAGAGCATCTTTATTTCCTTGGTTGATGATTTGATCCTTTCTGAGATCTCAATCTATCAGCCCAGCTCACAGTTCTGCAGGGTGGAGGCTGAGGTGGTTAGAGCTAGCCTCACGAGGAAATGTGAATATCTGGAAGAGGTCCTTGAACTGGACTCTACAACCAGCTGCTTGATGTGTTCATAGTTGCCGGTGCTGCTTTGCAAACTGTTGTTGTTTTTTGTACCAGTTTAAGCTTTCTTCATTTGTGTGTCTTCTTTTCCTGAACACACAGAGGAAAAGTTAGGTTATAGTTGTGGCAGAAAAATATTGACATGAATCTGCAATCTTGATGAAGTCAAGGGAACTACTATAGACCACAGGATCAGAAGGATGAGGTAGGTGAGGCTTTCTTTGGACAACTAACTGAAGTTTCCAGATCAGAGGCCCTGATTCTAATGGGGGACTTCAATGACCCCCATGACAGCTGCTGGGAGAGCATTACAGCAATGCACAGACAATCCCAAGAAGTTTTTGGAGAGTGTTGGGGACAACTTCCTGGTACAAGTGCTGGAGGAACCAACTAGGGGCTCTGCTCCTCTTGATCTGCTCTTACAAACAGAGAAGAATTGGTAGGGGAAGTAGAAGTGGGTGGCAACCTAGGCAGCAGTGACCATGAGATGGTTGAAGGAAGGAGAGTAGCAAAATATGGATCCTGGACTTCAGAAAAGCAGACTTAGACTCCCTTAGGGAACTGATGGGCAGGATCCCCTAGGAGGCTAATATGAGGGGGCAAGGAGTCCAGGAGAGCTGGCTGTATTTTAAAGAAGACTTATTGAGGGTGCAGAAACAAACCATCCTGAAGTGCAGAAAGAATAGCAAATATGGCAGGCGACCAGCTTGGCTTAACAGTGAAATCTTCAGTGAGCTTAAACTCAAAAAGGAAGCTTACAAGAAGTGGAAATTTGGACAGATGACTAGGGAGGAGTATAAAAATATTGCTAGAGCATGCAGGCGTGTAATCAGGAACACCAAGGCACAATTGGAGTTGCAGCTAGCAAGGGGTGTGAAGGATTACATAAAGGGTTTCTACAGGTATGTTAGCAACAAGAAGAAGGTCAGGGAAAGTGTGGGACCCTTACTGAATGGAGGAGGCAACATAGTGACACGTGATGTGGAAAAAGCTGAAGTACTCAGTGCTTTTTTTCCCCTCAGTCTTCATAGACAAGGTCAGCTCCCAGACTGCTGCACTGGGCAGCACAATATGGGGAAGTGGTGAGCAGCCCTCAGTGGTGAAAGAACAGGTTAAGGACTATTTAGAAAAGCTGGACATGCACAAGTCCATGGATCCAGTTCTAATGCATCCAAGGGTACTGAGGGAATTGGCTGATGTGATTGCAGAGCCATTGGCCATGATCTTTGAAAAATCGTGGGTGATCGGGGAAGATCCCGGACAATAGGAAAAAAGGCAAATATAGTGCCCATCTTTAAAAAAGGGAAGAAGGAGAACCCTGGGAACTACAGACCGGTCAGCCCCACTTCATTCCCCAGCAAAATTATGGAGCAGGTCCTCAAGGAATCCATTTTGAAGCACTTGCAGGAGAGGAAGATGATCAGGAACAGTCAACATGGATTCACCAAGGGCAAGTCATGCCTGACCAACCTGATTACCTTCTGTGATGAGATAACTGACTCTGTGGATATGGGGAAAGCGGTGGATGTGATATATCTTGATTTTAGCAAAGTTTTTGATACGTTCTCCCACGGTATTCTTGCCAGCAAGTTAAAGAAGTATGGATTGGATAGAGCTAGGCTGTTCTCAGAGTTGGCAGATGACAGAACAAGAAGCAATGGTCTCAAGTTGCAGTAGGGAAGATCTAGGTTGGATATTTGGAAACACTATTTCACTAGGAGGGTGATGAAGCACTGGAATGGGTACCTAGGGAGGTGGTGGAATCTCCATCCTTAGAGGTTTATAAGGCCCGGCTAGACAAAGCCCTGGCTGGGATGATTTAGTTGGGATTGGTCCTGCTTTGAGCAGGGGATTGGACTAGATGACCTCCTGAGGTCTCTTCCAACCCTGATATTCTATGATTAGCATCATACAGAACTTTTGGTATTTGTATGTGCCCAAAAATGCCTCTTTGCCATATGCTGATAGTGATAGATAACTCAGTCATGTGATCTGTCTCTCTTGGAAGAGAGACACAAAAAGAGAGGTGGAAGGAGAAGACCTATGATGAGAAAATGTGCGTCACAGTTTAAGATGTGATAGATTATTTAAAATGATGATTGGCTTCAGTGTGTGAAAGCAGAAATATGAAATAAATAAAATGTGACCTCTTTTCTGGTGTACCCTGTCTTATTGTTCCATTTTCTCTCTTCAAAGGAACGAATCTCCTGCTTTCATTATTTTTTCTTTTTGTCTGCACACCTTCAATCTTTCTCTTCTCTGCCTGCTGATTCTTATTTTGTCTCTTCTTTTCCCATCTCCAGTCTTCCCTTGAGGGCTCCCATACACTGATACTGTCACTCCATTTCTAAACTTCCTGTCTCTGACTCCTCAATCTGTTGCTCACTCATCTTCTTGTAACCATAGGCACCTCAGCCACCAGGCAGTCTTCCCTTCTGTAAGCCCTCCTACTCTGTCAGTGTGTCTGTGGGACTCAGAGAATCTCAGTACTTCCCCTTCAGCAGGACTGTGTCCCCTGCCTCTTGCATAGGCTACATGCTGAAGCAAGCATCTCTAGTTCCGTGCCCTGGTCGCTGCTCTCTTAGGGCAAAATGAAGCTTGTGGGTTTCCAGGGCTGGTGGTTCAACAGGAAATTAAGACAGCATTTTAGGAATATTGCAGAAGTGGAGGCCCTCACCATTTGCCACTCAGGGAACATGAGTCAGATGATCCTCTGCATCCATGCTGGCTTTGACCCATCTGTTTGGTTGCTTCCCATTTGTACTCACAGAAATACCAAAAACTCAGTGGGGATTATGGTACACCCTAGTACATGGCATCCTAGTTGGGTGCATAGTTCACCTAGGTCTGAGCTGCAACAATTTCATTAATGACATAGGTACAAAAACAGCTTATGAGTGTACAGTGGATCAAAACTGCAGAAATATACAGGAATCAGTAAAACTGTATCCAGATGATATTGCATCAACCGAATAGGAGAGTGTAATGGAAATAAGAAAACTAATTTTGCTGTGCAAATTGTATTTCTATTCAGTACTAATATAATATGTATTTTCAGTAAGATCAGCTAAGCATTGATCACAGAGCTTCAGATTACCCATCCCATGGTACTAAAACAGAGTATCTACAGGACCTCTCACCCAAAATGTGTCATTAGATGTTCTGGTGAGAAGTCATATTTTATTATGTCACTAGTCTTAGTCTCTGAATAATTTATACTCCAGTCCTAATGGCATTTCTGGGAAATAATAGGGACTAATAATACTACTTATGCTAATTCTTTCTTTTAATGTTAATTATAAAGATCAGTCTTCTTCTTATTTTAAATGTATAACAGTTTGGGAAAGGAATGGTGGTTTGTTTTAACCTCTTGCCTGGATTATTAAACAGGCAGAAATCATCTGTATTTTAGAAAAATAAAACCCAAACCACTTTCATATTATATGATCAATTTGTGCACTTTTTACCGATTCTGGATTGTGTTCAGATTAGTAGGATGATAATATATATAATGCAATAATATTCAATATATTGGATATTTAATAATTTGATCATTAGATTTCTCAGTTTTTCCCATTATGATATCTTCAAACTTTTGAGCCATTAATACAATAAAATAACATCCCTGCACAAAGAAGCAATTGTGGTCGGAAGGATTCAATGTGTAGTGGAAGAGGCTCAGTGATTCTTTTTGCAGTGTATTTTTGACAGGTTCGGTCACAGAGACCCCCTTGGGACTGTCACCTGATGTGCTGAAACTACCCTTGAGGCCACTTTCCCTGCCAGCTTGGGACTCCAAAACCCTGTCTTGGTGAGCCAGACATGCTAGCCTGCTGCAACACAGACCCAGGGTCTGAACCACACTCCTAAAGCTGCAGACTTAACTGAAAACAGCTCATCACCCAGACACCCAGCTCCCAATGGGATCAAAACCCCAAATAAATCCGTTTTACTCTGTATAAAGCTTATACAGGGTAAACTCATAAATTGTCCACCCTCTGTAACACTGATAGAGAGATATGCACAGCTGTTTGCTCCCCCTGGTATTAATCACTTACTCTGGGTTATTTAATAAACAAAATTGATTTTATTAAGTATAAAGAGTAGGATTTAAGTGGTTTCAAGTAATAACAGACAGAACAACGTAAGTTACCAAGCAAAATAAAACAAAAACACGCAAGTCAAAGCCTAATACATTAAGAAATTGATTACAGGTAATATCTCACCCTCAGAGATGTTCCAATAAGCTTCTTTCACAGACTAGACTCCTTCCTAGTCTGGGCCCAATCCTTTCGCCTGTTACAGTCTTTGTTCGTTTGAGCTCAGGTGGTAACTAAGGGATTTCTCATGACTGGCTTCCTCCTTTGTTCTGTTCCACCCCCTTTTATAGCTTTTACACAAGGTGGGAAACTTTTGTCTCTCTTTTGTCACCCCTCCTTCTAAATGGAAAAGCACCAGGTTTAAGATGGATTCCAGTACTAGGTGACATGGTCACATGTCCAAGCCTCCATTCTTCCCTACCTGACTCACAGGAACACAGGAAGGCTTGCAAGTAAACAGAGCCATTTACAACCAATTGTTCTAGTCAATGGGAGCCATCAAGATTCTAACCCACCAGTAATGGCCCACACTTTGCATAATTACAATAGGACTTCAGAGTTAGACTTCATATTTCTAGTTTTAGGTACAAGAATGATACATACATACATACAAATAGGATGAACACACTCAGTAGATCATAAGCTTTGTAATGATACCTTGCAAGAGACCTTTTGCATAAAGCATATTCCAGTTACATCATATTTACACTCATAGGCATATTTCCATAAAACAATGGAGTGCAATGTCATTATGGTATATGGCAGAGAAAATAAATGAAGAGTACAGGAATATGGGAGGATAGAAATAACAGTAATACTGAGAACTAGATTACATATTATAATGCCAAAACTCAAAGGCAAAGATGACCTTTTCCAGAACTAACTTGCTGTAGAAGAGTCTGAATCCAAATATCCATCCTCTTACACAACAAAATATAACAATGCAGCATTTCAGGTGATCTAACAGTTATACTAATTGTTCATCAGATGATATTACATGCTATTTTTGAATTAGTATAGAAATAGTTGAAAAGATGATAAAGTACAACAACCACAAAGTCAGAGACATTGTAAAGCATTGAAATGCAGAATTAAGTTTCCCCAAATAACCTTATCTTATTACCCTGTGCACACTCCAAATAAGATTGATACATATTTGATTAGTACCACTGTTGATATGTTAAATCCTACTGCACTGACATTTGTCAAGAAACTCTGGTGTCTAGAATCCTCTTGATCCCTGTATAACTTTAGTTAGGGTGACCAGACGTCCCGTTTTTAAAGAGAGAGTCCTGTATTTCAGCCCTCCTGCAGGTGTCTTGACTTTTTCTAAAAACAGGCATTGTCCCGTATTTTCTATCTACCCCGCATCAGTACTAGTGGGTCCAGCTGCTGGTCAGATCCCTCCTCACCAGCCGCCCACCCACCAGTGGTGAGTGGAGTGGTCCAGGGGCCAACAATGCAGGTGGATATACAAGGCTGGCAGTGGGGCGAAGATGCAGCGTGTGGGGCCTGTCAGCATAGCCCCTGCTGTGTGCCAGGTCTCAGACAGCAGGGCCCTACCACCCTTTCCCACTGATACTGGCTGTGAGCTGCGGTGGTGGGTGAGTGCAGACAGGCACCAGATGGTGACTGGTTACGTGTAATCTCTGCTGTCCACCCATCAACCCTTTATGTGCTTCCGCTCTTTCTGTCTTCTCCCTGCTTTGCCCCTTCACTCCCCCCCCAGTCCCGCCACTACTCCATATTCCCCCCGATGGGGCACATCTTGCTTCCAGCGCCCATGGTCAGAGTGCTCAGCTCACCACACTCTGGCCGGCAAGCTCCTTCCTTCCCCCACTTCCTCTGGCTGGGGCACTGACCAGGAGGAGCCAAGCCCTGCATGTGCCAAAGCCCTGCACAGCGCTGGGATGGGGAAGCCTCACCGCCCTTCAGTGGCTGGAAGCAGCTCCCGTCCCTTCTCTCCTGCACAGTGCCATAAGCGCTGCTGGCCACATTCTGGTGTGAACCCTGGCAGAAATCTGAGGAGAGGGGGCATGTTACCCTGCGTGCCTGCCCAAGTGTTGCCTTGGGAAGATATGGCACCCAGTATCAGGAGAGGTGGGCCCATCCTGGGGGCCTAGCCAGGCATGGAGGGTGGAGAGTGCCTGGCAGGGAGGGGAGGGTCAGTCGGTTATCCGCCCTGTGTGAGACAGGTATAAGAGAGTGGGTGTGTGTCACCTCTCCCTGTGTGAAGCCTTAAAGATAAAAAGCTAAATAAAAAAAATCCAACTACACAGTATTTCTTTTTAACGTGGGTTCAGTCAACTTGATGTTAATTTGAACATTTGTACTGTATAGTTCTGATTGGTTGCCATGGAACTTGCTTGAATACAAGTAATTTTACCAGGTGTCCCGTATTCAGCATAAGGAAATATGGTCACCCCAACTTTAGTGGTTCATCTATAGATTTTCAGGAGTCTGCAGCCACAGAAAAACTCATGTAGCAGAGTATATGTAGTCAAACAAAAGAGGATATGTGGGACATAAGGTATCCATGGCCACTGCTGATATTAAAGGGTTAAAATGGTTTCAGAATTCCCATGTTTAAAGTAAATGAACAGTACTGGAAAGTTTGGATGGTAACGTTAGTATCTTGTGAATAGAGCAGTGGTTCTCAAACTTCAGTATTTGTGATCCTTTTTCACACAGCAAGCCTATGAGTGCGACTCCCCCCCCAGATAAATTGAAAACACATTTTTTATATTTCATACTATTATAAATGCTGGAGGCAAAGTGGGGTTTGGAGTTGGAGGCTGACAACTTACATTAACGCTCCACATAATAACCTGGTGACATTGTGAGGGTCACGATCCCCAGTTTGAGAACCCGTGGAATAGAGTGAACTGGAGGATGATCTGTTGTCATGTCAGGGGCATATAATGGATGAGTGGTGAAAATTTATTA
The DNA here is from genome assembly GCF_965152235.1 of Eretmochelys imbricata. Taxonomy (NCBI): domain Eukaryota; kingdom Metazoa; phylum Chordata; order Testudines; family Cheloniidae; genus Eretmochelys; species Eretmochelys imbricata. Next base: position 98,794,887 of record NC_135572.1, read on the forward strand.
GGGGAGCAGTGAATGTGTTGTTTGTGGTACAATATGGTGACGATATGTGGCTCATATTGTCAGTGAAGATGTATGGTGTACTGGTGTAAAGTCTCCTCCAGAGTATGAATCTGGAAGCAGAATCTGTTTGGGATTGTAGTGAGATGGAGTGGCCTCCCACTGAACCAGAAGGGGAGGAGCCACTCTGTGATCCCTGGTGGAGCCAGGCCAGGCTCACCCCTTCTGCTGGAAGCTAAGGGGTGGGACAGGAAGTATAAAAGGCAGGGCCTCTATCTCGGTTGACTCTGAGCCAGGGAGCAGACATCTCCAGGGCACTGCAGATCCCTGGAGCGGAACCTGTGCTGCACTACGCCCTGCCTGAGGGCCTGAGCCCTAGATTGATTTGTCCTCTGCTTAAGGTTGCCAACTTTCTAATTCCAGAAAAAGAGAGACTAACTTCAGTTAGTTGTCCGAAGAAAGCCTCGTCTACCTCATCCTTCTGATCCGGTTGACTATAGCACATGACCACCATAACATCACACTTGTTGCTCTTGCCTCTAAACTTAACCCAAAGACTCTCTCAACAGGCTTTTCTCCAGTTTCATACTGGAGCTCTGAGCAATCCTACCGCTCTCTTACATACAATGCAACTCGTCCACCTTTCCTCCCATACCTGTCCTTCCTGAACAGTTTATACCCATCCATGACAGTGCTCCAGTCATGTGAACTGCTGCACCAAGTTTCTGTTGTTCCAATCACGTCATAGTTCCTTGATTGTGTATATGATACATTGGCTCGTCTGCAATTACTAGTCAACAACATTCACTTTTTAATAATACATTTCTTTTAGAGTTCCCTTCTCTTTTAAAAACTTGTTATGAAATGCGTACACACACATTTTAGGTCATAAATATTTTTGTGCACAAGCCAGCAAAAGGAATAAAAGTCAGAGTTACACTGCAAATTTTATTCACCCAGGTATACACACATGCGGCAATACACACACCTCCCTACACAAAGACATACAGTCTCTTATACACATACAATGCATGAATGCACACACTTGCCTACACAGAGACGCTTTTTCATATGCTTTTCCAGGGGCTGCCTGAATCATCCAGCTGGGAAGGGTGAAGGGTGGACTGGAGGGGAAAAGATGGGGGTCGGGGGGTGGAGGAGAGAGGATGGGGAGGGAAAGAGGCCAAGGATGAGAACAGGGCTGTGGTGAGAGGGAGCAGTGAAGGAGAGAGGGTATGTGGGGTGGATGGGGATGCAGTGGGAGGCAGAAGGTTACAGGTACATGAGGATGTGGAGTGCACAGGGGTGTATAGGGACATAATGGGAGTGCAGCAGTATATGGAGGTGAATGGGGTGCAGGGCTGTGGAGGGTGAGGGACATGGGGGTGGCGGCACTAGGTAGAGAGGATGGGTGGGAGACTGCTGTAAGGGGTACTGGGATGGGTAGGTGTCGGGCAGGACAGGATCAGTTAGGGGAGGGATGCAGTGACGGAGATGGGGGTGCAGCCCCATTCCCAGCACTCAGAGATGGGGATACACATACCGCAAACTCCTGGGTGCTGGCGGTGGTGTGGCAGATGGACCGCGGTTTGCCACAGCTCGAACCCAGCCACACGAGGAGTGGGAGGAGAAGAGGGCTGGGCAGCAGTTCCTCCCCTGCCCTGACCCAGCTAATGGGTGCTGCACCTACAGGTGCGGGGTGAGGTGAACTCTCTCCATAATTCAGCCCCGAAGTGGCCTCTGTGCAGTAGGAAATTCTCCAGAAGAATTTCAGGTTTGTTCAAAACCATACAGGCTATGGTTATCTAAAGTTCTGAGAACATTTTAAGAGGAAAGAATTACTACTTCCCACCATTGATGTGGTGTTCGGCCCAGCACGTGGAACACTGTTTACATGTGTATGACTGCCCACTTAGCAAGTTTCTTCTTAGACAATTTCTACCTGAAGCAGGAAAAGTCAAAGGTACAATAGAGTCAGCATGTTCAGAAAAGGACGAATCAAAGCATCTTTTAAATCCTCTTGAACATTTTTCCTCTTTAGTATTAATACCACTTTTTATGTGGGTTGTCAGGGGTTGAAGGTGATTTTTACACAATGTTTACTCTTTCTAATTCTGTATTAATTTTCCAGTATTTTGCCTTTCCTTTCTATTTTTTCTGCATTTCTAATTTATGTCTACGCAACCATTTCCAATGTCTTTTGTTGTTTTATTATGTTTTGCATTTTTCTTCTTCTGTTGTTGTTGTTGTTAGAAGATATCCAGTGAAATACAGAACAGGCAAAAAACAAAGGCTGGATTCTCAAAAGAGCCGTAAAACCATCTTAGCTGGCCTGTAGGAGATTGTCCCTGTGTAGAGGAGGTCTCCAGTAGTGTGTAGAGTCACCGTAGGAGTTCCTGTGGCACTCTCTCCCAGTTGTTGGCATGGCTGGGGTGCCCCTGTTTCTAGCTCATTCCCAGCTGGGGGAAGGCCTCTCTGTAGACTGTTTGCAGCTGGCATAAAATCCTTCAGGAAATCCAAGAAAAAATGATGTTATGTCCTGCTAAGAAGGTCTCTAGATTTGGGCACTGAGGGACTGTCAAGTGCTGTGAATTTCAAAACCTGAGTCCACAACTGAGAGCCCTTCCTTCAGCAATGAAGTGTTCAAATACAGGAATTGACAGCAGGAACTCTCAGGTGATATTAATTACAGTGATATTAGGGGAGGGTGACAGCTGGTCTCATGTTACTTTGTCCCAGAACTGTCCAAAGCTTTAGAGATCATCACAAATGCTTCAGTCTGCACCCAGAAGCAAACAGAAAATCCGTATGGAGACTTGGGCACAGATGTGAGTGACTGACTCACATATTCAGGTAGTAGGACATTTCATCACACTCTAGATGAGCCTTGAAGTGTGGCAAAATATTTATATTAAAAATTGTAAATCCAAGATCTCTGGGTCCAATCACTTTTTTAGTAATCTCGAAAAAATTCATTATCTTATTTTGTGGCCTTCCCCCAAAACAATTATTTTGTTTCATGAGCTACTTGCATTGTTTTTTCTTTTACAGTAAATCTGAGAACTTTAGCAATCAGTGCAAAATGTTTGGCATTTGGGGCCAGTTTAGGAGCCAGGGACTTGTGTTCTCCTTCTACATCAAATTTAAAGTCATCCAGCAGGCTGAGCACTCCTGACAGGAGCTGGGGTCCAGATTCTAGGGGTTTGCCTTTCTCTGCTCCTTCAGGTACTCTTATAATTCTCAAATTATGGTGGAGAGATCTCCCCTTGAGGTCTGCCGCTTCAGATTTAAGAGAAGATAAGTCTGTTAGGCTTCTCTGCACCTGGGAAGAGAGCCCTTGTGCTTGATCTTCCAGTGATGATATTTTTTCTCCCTTCTGCTTCATTCACCTGTCCTGTCAGTGCTTTTAGAGAGGAGTTAATTGAGGTAACAGTCTGTTGTATTGTGGCCTTGATATGTAGTGGGTCTGCAGCAACTTTCTCCAGCAGGGCCATCAGCCATCTTGTTCAGGAAATATGAGGAAGTCTCTATTCTCCTTGTCTTTCCAGTGGTGCTGGAACTAGTGCTGCTAGGGGTGCACTATAAAATTTGTTCCAGCATCCCTGTGTCTTACAACCACTTTCAGAGCCCATAGCAATTACCTGCTGACATTCCAGAGATTTGGGGATACCCTGTTCCTGTTTCTTTTTGTAGAGGGGATTGGGGTATGGTCAGAGGCCCTGGGCTCAGAAAATAAGAATGGCCTTACTGGGTAATACCAAACGTCCATTTAACCCAGTATCCTGTCTTCTGACAGTGGGCAGTGCCAGGTGTCCCAGAGGGAATGAACAGAACAGGTAATCATCAAGTGATCCATCCCTTGTCGCCCATTCCCAGCTTCTGGCAAACAGAGGCTAGGGATACCATCCCTGTCCATCTTGGCTAATAGCCATTGATTGACCTATTCCCCCATGAACTTATCTAGTTCTTTCTTGTAAACCTGTTATGGTCTTGGCCTTCACAACATCCTCTGGCAAGGAGTTTCACAGGTTGACTGTGCGTAGTGTGGAAAAAATACTTCCTTTTGTTTGTTTTAAACCTGCTGCCTATTAATTTCATTTGGTGACCCCAGCTCTTGTGTTATGAGAAGGAGTAAATAACACTTCCTTCTTTACTTTCACCACACCAGTCATGATTTTATAGACCTCAATCATATCCCCCCTTAGCTGTTTCTTTTCCAAGCTGAAAAGTCCCAGTCTTATTATTCTCTCCTCATATGGCAGCCATTCCATACTCATAATCATTTTGTTGCCCTTTTCTGAACCTTTTCCAATTCCAATAAATCTTTTTTGAATTGAGGTGACCACATCTGCAAGGAATATTGCAGATGTGGGCATACCATGGGTTTATATAGAGGCAATATGATATTTTCTGTCTTATTATCTATCCCTTTCTTAACGATTCCCAATATTCTGTTTGCTTTTTTGACTGCTGCTGCACATTAAGTAGATGTTTTCAGAGAACTATCCACAATGAATCCAAGAACTCTTTGACCAGATCCTGTGCTCCACTGAGGACTAAATCCACAATTACCTCTCCTCTTGTGGGTTCTAGGACTAGCTTCTCCAAGAAGCAGTCATTTAAGGTGTCAAGAAACTTTATTTCTGCATCCCATCCTCAGGTGACATGTACCCAGTCAATATGGGGATAGTTGAAATCCCCCGTTACTACTGAGTTTTTTATTTTAATAACCTCTCTAATCTCCCTGAGCATTTCACACTCACTATCACCATCCTGGTCAGGTAGTCAGTAATATATCTCTACTGCTATATTTTTATGACTAGAGCATGGAATTACTATCCATAGAGATTCTGTGGTGCAGTTTGGTTCATTTAAGATTTTTACTTCATTTGATTCTACACATTCTTTCACATATAGTGCAACTCCCCCACCAGCACAAGCTGTTCTGTCCTTCTGATATATTTTTGTACCCTGGTATTACTGTGTCCCATTGGTTGTCTTCATTCCACCTGGAATGGAAGTGGGTAGTGGATGGCACTGAAGCTCAAAGGATGTGGTTCACCATGACACATGGTGCTCCTTGGAGTCCTCTAAATAGACATGTTTGAAAATTTTCCCCTACATCCTTGGATAAAAGACAGTATTTTAGGTCACTGATGACACACCCACCAGTTGTTGAAGCAAGTAAACAGCCTGAACGGGCTCTAAATGAGCAATATTGATCCCTCCTCTACCCCATAGATGGCCACTGGGGGCAGAGCAGAAAAAAGGAATATGAGTAGAAGAAACTGGAATCTTGGCAGTTGCCCACATCCATCCATAAAATGAAGATAAAATTTTCTATACTGTATAAAATAAATAGTCATTTTTCTATCATTCTGATTCACTATACAAAAAAGGGATTTCTTCTTTCTGAGTTTTATAACCCCAGTCAGCAGAATGTACAGTTTTTCACAATTACATGCTGTGTGGTGCAAATTCAGGTTTTTTTGCATGGGGAGACTGAGGATGGAATATATTTTCAAAAACATTTTTAAAACATTTGTGGAGAGCAGATGCATGCTGAGTCAGAGTTCAGAGGATTAGAATATTATACACTGATTATATCAGGCAACAGCTGTGACTCTGACTTGAGTGCCAAGTTTACATATAAATTGCATTTCTTCTGGGAGCAATCAAAAATACTAATATTTGATCAAGAAATTACTAGTTGAACCTTTAAATTGCATCATAAGAGGCTCAATGACCTTTATTTAAGACGATTCTTTAGGGACTAAAAAATTAGCTCATCTGACTTTGAGCTTCATTTAGACTAGAGTAGCCTCAGATACATCATTAGTGACTGAGGCTGGAATCCACAGAGGGATTTAGACATTGTAATGCTGAGCATCATGGGAGCCTAAATTTTAGACACCTAGAAAATCCTAGTAACAACATTGTGATCCACAAAGCTGAATTAGACACCTAGGCTCCCTGTACAATGAAAGGTCCTTAGAATGGGATCCATAAAAACAGCATGCTAGGCAGGGAGCTGCCTAACCTAGCCAATAGGGGATGCCAAAGTGCTAAGCCTTGCCGCTTTCTCAGAGATAGGCACCTAAATCCAGGCTGCAAAGAGGCATCTAGGTCTGCTAGTGATCCATGAATGGGAGCCCCTCTCCTGGATTATGCCCCTATGTAGTTTCTTGAAGGAATGGGTGAGGTTCCTGCTTTCCTGCGCACATAACCATCAGACTAATTAGGGTGGAATCCATGGAGCTAGATAGGTGCTAAACCCAGATTTAGGTGCCCAAGTTCCTCACTGTGATACACAGAACTTCTGCCGAATCCTGTAGGCACCTATATTTGTGCCTCTAGGCATGCATGCTACTTCCTCACTCTAGGTGTTTGGATGCCTAGGTCCCAGAGTGATTCACCAACCGGGGAAGACAAGTGTTCAGCCACTCAGCTTGCCCAGCGGAGCAATCCTGTAGCCATCCTCTGAGCATGCCTACCTGACTGGGCCCCATTCAAAAGAATGGAGAAGGAGCAGGTGGTGGTGCTTATAACTTTTAGCCTAATAGTTAGTGCACTCACATGGGATTGGAAGACCCAGATTCAATTCCCCTCTTCCTAGCAGAGTCCTAGAGTTTAAGGCCAGGGAGGGAGAAATTGAAGGACACTAGATTCTGAAGGAGTCCTAACTCATCCATATGATATAGAAAAAATGTATATGGAAAAAAGCATCTCTCCTCATTGGTGGCACATATTTGCAGCATGAGGTGTTCTACTGCTGTCTGGCAAATAGTTAAACACCCTTTTCCAGCACGCCTCCCTCATTGGTACGCCAGTTTAAAGTTTAACCCTTTGGGGACCTGATAGTTACAACTACAAACTCAGAGTTTTTGCAAAGTAACTTCTTTAAACACACACATGCTTTATTTCTACAGAGGAAGACCGCAAAAGGGAGTAAAGGAAAAGTGCCCTTCACTAGGACAGCATTTCAAGGAATCTGGAAAGTTGAACTATTTAGCAGTGTATGCAAGGGCAGAGGAAGGTCTCAGAAAGATTCAGTCAGACTTGTACAAAAGGGGGTTGGCACATCAGGCAGTAGTATTGACTCTTTCCTTGAGACCAAGAGCATATCAGGTGTAGGCTATTGGGCCAGAATAGCAGCAAGGGACAGTACCAATTTCCATGCATGCAACTATGTTAATGGGGAAACACCCTGTGTAATTTCAGCTGGATAGTGGGGCTACCTCTATTGTGATTCTTCTGGGTGAATTGGACTTGAACACACCTATTACAAAGAACAGGCACAACCATTTAATGTGTAATGAAATCATAATGCAGTCTGTAGGAAAATGTGATTTCCCAGTAACTAACCTGAAAAATAATAGATGGTAGCAGCTGAAGTTTGTGGTGGTAGGTGGTAAACACCAGAGACCTCTCTTGGGGAATACAGCCATCAGAATTGTATTGCTATTGCCCACGATGATTACTGATGCTAGCTGACACCCTGAGCCAGTGAGTTGGGGGAAGGGGATTAGAACAGTGAATCCATTAACATGCTGCACTATCTCCCAGTTTCAACAGCAAAAGTGATGGAAACCACAGAGGCTACAGAAAAGGACATCCAACTACAGCAGGCAAGAGAATGATACCAGCAGGGTGGCCAGTAAACAAAAGCCAAGCACTGGTAGGAGCAGAACCATATTTTCAAATTAAAGATGACCCAAGTATTGAGCATGGAATCATATTTTGAGACCAGAGAGCTGTTGTCCCTGCCTCATTACGTAAGGATGTAATGCAAAAAAATAAATAAATACATGCCTTACACCTGGGCATTGACAGCTGTCTGAGACAGGCTCAAGAGTGTGTTTACTGGCTGGAATGTATAGCCAACTACACTCTAATACAACGGTGTGACCCCTGCCAGCCATGTGATAACCACCAGCAGAAAGAGGCTGGAACTACAATATTTACATGGCAATGCAATGCACTGGGAGAACAGTTCTTAAAAGTATGGTGAAAAATAGACTCTGTTCACCAAGTTTCAGACTGTTGTATGTTTATGGTGCTTGCATTCGACATGTCTTCAGGCTGCAACTGACTGGATACTTACACAGTGTGCTAACATATATAGTTTGCAAAACTTCTCTCCAACTTTGGCCTTGAGGATTCTGTCTTTATAAAAAGCTAAGACTACAAAAAAATTAAGTGGTTTTAAAATGAAAATGGTAGATACTGTACTCTTTGTTTCTGACTTATGACCCCGATCTAGCCTTTTACTCCTAGGCAAAACAACACTATAATCGGTCATTTAAAGTACTTCTGACATCCAAAAGATGAGGGTGTGTTTCTTTCAATGATCAGCTGTTACTTCCATTTAAGTTCTTGCATAGTTAAAGTGTGTTTGACGGGCTCTTACAGATTCTCATAGCGATGCTTATAACAAAATTATTATCCATCTGGCTGTCAGTTGAAAGTGGTTTTTATACTAAACCACTCTAGTTGTACCACACACCAACTGGAAGCTTGTGATTTTTAGATGTCAGAAGTGGCTTTCTTTGTCAAATCCAGCAGCCAGTAACTAACTCTAATGATTGGTAGAGTTCACAGATTTCTTGGAAGGAAGTTTGTTCATTTAGCAGAACTTGCCCTTGCTCAAGTTTCTGTTAAGAAGGCAAAAGAGTAAAAGATTTTTCTTGATTTTAACATACTAAAAAAAATCTCTTATGTTTTCTTAAAGTGATGAAGAGAGATCCAGGTGGTAAATTTGAGAAGCATATGATACATTGTATATATCATGTAGATCCTCAAGTTTTCATGAACCTGACCTGTCTCTTTTTCCAACTACTCAATTTTCCTTGGGACATACTGTAACATTCCATACTTTTGAGCACCTTCAGACAGCTGCCAGTTTAAAGCAACAAGCTAAAGACATGTTTTATCCTATTCTCCCCATATTACACTGACCCAAGGGCCAAGACAGGTAATATTTAGTCCTCCATCAGAAAATGGTTTAAATTCTGCTATCACATTATCTCACTAGGCTAAAAATGGGAACCTTAGATCACCAGAAATGGAAGAATCCCAGCTTTCCATTGGTGAAAACACCACTTGTAAAGACTTGAGACACTGGAACTTAAAAATATGACATTTGGGGGCATAATAAAGCTACTTTTTTCATTATAAGTTCTTATGGCTCCCTCTGAGCAATATACAGTTGGACCCAAGGTAACTAAGAGAGTCAGATTTGCAGCTGAAAGGATGCAAAAGTAGTCCACAACATTTCTGTAGCATATACAGACTATATGATAGTGTAATAAAGGTTTTCACTGGTACTTTTTTGGGATGACATGCGTTACAGGCTTTATTTGTGAGAATTGCACCTATCCCAAACATATTTATTATATATGGCAAGAAATTGGAAGGAGTTTTTTGTTGGTTAATCAGCTTTCAAATTTTATTGGTGAGCATGGGTTTAGACTTTGTCCTATGTATATGAATCTATATTGAAAATAGTATGGAGCTGGAGAAGAAGTGTAAAGGATGTCAACGCTTACATCACTGGTGAAGCTTATGGAATATTGGAAAGGGAAGAGAATTGTGATAGGAGACAAAAGTGGTACAGGGCTTTGAAAATAAGAACAAAAGTTTGAACTTGGTGTGCCGTATTGGGCAAATTACTCTGTGAAGCGGTTTATTGTATGACTTTTTGTGTTTTCAGGGGCTTGACTCATAGATTGACAGATCCTCTTTTTTAACCATCATTTATTTTATAGATCTATTTGGCATGTTGCTTTCTTCATTTCATTAATTACTGTATCAACATTTGAGGACCTATTTATAAATTAATAATTAATTTGGTCACTAGAAAATATTTGTAGAGCGAAGAATATTTTAAACAATGAATGCTTTTGTTTGGTTTTCTACCCTTTTTCATTAAAGCATGACAGCTCATATTTACCATTTTCATCATGAGAATCTTGTGAAATTTGTCAGCTTTGACTTGGGCTCTAATCATATTTTTTTCAGATGGTTAAAGTTTCTTTGATTGTTTGGTTATGCTTGCTGCAATTTTAAAACCACCAACTTTTTCCGTTTTCCTACTGTGCCTATTTCTGTGACATTATAATACCAGTTTATAGTATTACACCCTTTCTCTTGCTGAAATAAACATAAAGATACAGAGTATGAAGAATCAACGTATTGCTGTATGCAGTGGTGTGGTGCTTTTAGTCCCAGGATGTTAGAGAGACAAGGTGGATGAGTTCATATCTTTTGTTGGACCAACTTTTGTTGGTGAGAAAGACACAGATTACACAGAGCTCTTCTTCAGGTCTGGGGAATGTACTCAGTGCCTCAGCTAAATATGAGGTGGAACAGATTGTTTATAAGCAGTTAATACATATTTCAAGGCACCATTCAAGGTGCAGTTAGTTGCCTGTTAAAACCCCCATACTACTGACTATTACAGATTTAAAACAGTGCTGATTATTTTCAATCAAGTTATTTAAATAACTCCGCCATATTTTTAATGTGGGTGCTGTAAAATGTTGACAGAATCTTATTATATTTATAATTACATACAAAAACTATGTTCAAGGAACATTATTACAGTTCCAAAGTCAAGTAGCCCTGCGTCATTCACTGCACAGAATGGATGGTGCTCACCTAATGAGCAGCCATTCCATATTTTGTTTTCTCCTCATTGTTCAATGGCATACTTTATGACACACTATTCAAACCTCAGTCTGAAGACAGAATTTTAATTTCCTTGTGGGCTTTTCTGAGGCACTTATCACAATAATATGTGATACATACATACAAGGGGGCTGAATTAAGGTTGCTCAGGAAACCTTTATCATGGTACTTCGTAACTTTGGAGTGCTTGACTTTGAACCTTAATAATGTTCTTTTATCATATGTTTGCATGTGTAATTTCCTGGGCTTTTCAAAAAGTAAACTTACAAAACCAGAAATTCCATCATGTGGTTTCTTATAAGCACACACATGGTTCATCACCAGGGCAGAGCCTTTAGATTCATTGTGCAGACCTTACCTACTTGAGCTACCTGAGTAATTGATAGCACCAGTAATAAGGTGTCATCTTCTATATATGGACCAGTAGTAGATGGGGGGTGAAATTCATGCTTTGGGTTTCACAGCTGTTTGCTGACAGCGGAGGAATGGTGAAACTCGGAGATCATGGGTTCCATCAAGGGAGTGTGATCTGTTAGGCAAAATACTCTGTCCATCCCTGCAAGCTTCTTGCTTCTCCCCACCCTCTCCAACCTGTTCCTTTCCCAGTTCTCTCTCTTCCCCACCACTGCCTGTTTGTCCCGGTCCTAGTCTCTTTGCTGGCCTAGTCTCCCCATCTAGGCTCACTGTTTGAGCCCCAATCTCACCCTTGACTCCTAATCTATCCCCCTCCCATACCCAATCCCAGTCTCAATCTCTGGGCTCCTCTTCTGATTTCAGTCTTCCCACCAGCCCCTCCCTGGCTCCTTTTTCCAGTCTCTGTCATCCCTGGCTCCTCAAGAAAGAGATCTTGGAGTCACTGTGGATAGTTCTCTGAAAAAATCCAGTCAATGGGCAGTGGCAGTCAAAAAAGTGAACAGAATGCTGGAAATAAATAAAGCAATCCCAGTTTCTCTTCCTCCATCTCTAGTCCTAATCTCCCCAGACTCTTTGCCCCAATCTACTTCTTTCCCTTCTCCCTGTGCCAATGTCAGCATCCCTTGTAAGAAAATATGATCTTAAAAGGACTAGACAACATGGTAATAAGAGCCCCATCATTCAGTAAACACTAGTGGTCTCAACCTCATTAACCCCAGTGGAGCTGCACTAGTGCAAGAGCAATGGTGAGAGATTGCAGAAGTGGGTCTCTACACGAGAAAATAATAGAGTGCTGAACATAGATTATAAACCTGAAGGGACCATTGTGATCAACTAGTCTGACCTCCTGAATAACACAGGTGATAAGACTTGCCTGAAATAATTCATCTTTGAAGTAGATGAATGAATGAAATGAATTGGTCCAACTTCAACATACAGCTGTTGGATCTTGTTATACCATTGTCTGCTAGATTGAGGAGCCCTTTATCAAATTTATGTTTCCCATGTAGGTAGTTATAAAGTGTAATCAGGTCATCCCCTTAGCTTTCTCTTTGTTAACTTGAATAGCTTGAGCTTCTTGAGTCTTTCCATATAAGGCATGTTTTCCGATCCTTTAATCATTTCCCTGGCTCTTCTGTGAACCTGCTCCAATTTATCAACATCCTTCTCGGATTGTGGACATCAAAACTGGAGACAGTTTTCTATCAGTGGTCACACCAATGCCAAATACAGAAGTAATATAACTTCACTATGCCTACTTAAGATTCCCCTGTTTATTGTTTACCAAGCAATCTAGATCAGTGGTTCTCAAACTAGGGCTGCCACTTGTTCAGGGAAAGCCCCGGAGGGCCGGGCCGGTTTGTTTACCTGCTGCATCCGCAGGTTCGGCCAATCGCAGCTCCCACTGGCTCCCACAGGGCAGACAGCACATCCCTCGGCCTGCGCCACTTCCCGCAGCCCCCACTGGCCTGGAGCAGCGAACCTGCTGCCAGTGGGAGCTGCGACTGGCCAAACCTGCGGATGTGTCAGGTAAAGCCTGGCCCATGAGGGGCTTTCCCTGAACAAGCGGTGGCCCTAGTTTGAGAATCACTGATCTAGATCACTCTGTATCCGTGACCTGTCCTCTTCAGTATTTATCATTCACCCAGTCTTTGTGTCATCTGCAAACTTTATCAGTAATGATTTTATGTTTTCCTCCAGGTCATTAATAAAACTGTTAAATAATGTAGGCCCCAAAAACAATTTCCATGGGACACCTGCTCCATGATGATTTCCAATTTAAAATTACATTTTGAGACTTTCAGCCAGTCTTTAATCCATTTAATGTGTGGTGTGTTAATTTTGTATCATTCTGGGTTTTTTTAATCAAAATGTTGTGTGTACTAAATCAAATGCCTTACAGATGTCAAATTTTATTACAAAATGCTATTACCTTTATCAACCAAACTTGTAACCTCATCAAAAGAAGATCTCAAGTTAGTTTGAAAGGATCTATTTTCCATAACCCTATGTAGATTGGCATAAATTATATTACCCTCCTTTAATTCTTTATTCATTAATGCCCATATTGGCCATTCTATTAATGTCAGGCTGACAGACTTATAATTATCTGAGTTACCCTAAATTAACCTTTTTAAAATATTAGCACAGCATTAGCTTTCTTCCAGTCTTTTGGAATGCTTGGAAATTCCAGGAGTTATTGAAAATCAATATTAATAATCCACCAAGCTCCTCAGCCTGCTCTTTTTTAAAATTCTCGGATGCAAGTTATCTGGATCTGCTGACTTAAAAATGTTCAATTTTAGTAGCTGCTATTTAAAATCTTCCTGAGTTATGATTGGGATGGAAAGTGTTTCATGATATGACAACATCTGTTTTTTCCCAAATATACAGCAGAAATATTTATTAAACACTTCTGCCTTTTCTGCATTATTATTGACAATTTTCCACATTCCGTCATTTGTGTTTTTATATACCCAGAAGCTATGATTGTGTCCGACACTAATTTGATAGATTGTCCTCAGAGAAAATGAAGCAGGGGAAGTGCAAATAGGAACATGGTGGAGTTCCATTTCCTCTTCCTTTATGGAAAAGGTATCAAAGGGTTACACAACATGGTGATAAAAACAGTGGCATCCTTACATACGTTATAACATTAAAAGGCAGTTACTACAGCAGCCTATGGACTCAACTTCACTTACTTTACAATGGGACATTTGCTATGCTTAAGGCAAAAGATTACTAATGTAATGTTTGTCCAATGGTCTCCCACCTTTAGATAAATATGCACGCAAAGCTCTCATTTTGTTTGATGGATGCTTATGCATTGGTGTCAAAGTTCCTCACTGTATCATTATGCAGTATATGCATTGTGATTAACTGAGAGAATAATCTTTTTCCATGTTTCAGCTAGTCAGGAACTAACCTGTACATAAAATTATAGTTGTTTGTAATGGATGATATAGATCCCAATTTTAATAGTATGGAAGGTTTTGATAAGATGAAATATTTTTGTAATATATTTATTATGAGAAGGGTCATTGATCCAGTAATCTGTTAACTATATTAAATTTAACATGCAACACTTTGGTTGGAGGATTTGAGAATTATTTCCTTATTAGTACCAGCAGAGGCAGTTATAGAACATGCAAAGTCATGAATATTTGCGTCCTTATTCCTCAGTTTGAAAAATATACTTGTGATGCAGTTTACTTCCTAAATTAATTTTAGATCAGTGATATATTTTAAAATCCTGATTCAGATGATACAAGCTAAAACTGCCTATCAGTAGTATATTTTGCTGACATATGTATATGACATTATACAAAGTAAAGATTTAAAAGGTATAATCCAAAACCCTTTTCAAAATGTTTTACTTATATTACTCCTTGAACCTGGAAAATTTAAAAAGATTTTAAAGATTTTAAAAGTATCCAGAACAAACATCTGCATTTGGTAGAACCATCATTTACTGACTGCATATATTTCAAATTATGCCAGTGTAGCTGAGATGTGGGAATAACTTGATATGAAAATGCATGGCTTTCCTTTAAGGAAAGATATAAAAATCATTGCTATAGAATATGTAATGTTTATGAGGTTATGTGAGTGCTTGCATAATGTACATATGGTGACAGCTATGCATTTCAAGCTGAATATAGAAATACCTGTGTACTGGAAAGAAGTAGTTAAAGATCAAAAGAACTATAAAATGTTCATCTGTGGTGTTCTCCATTTTTATTTGCTGAATTAAGCCAGTGCAATATTTTAATGAATAATGGATTGGAGTTCCATCTGCTCATTGATTTTTCTGTAATAACTGAAAAAAGTTGCTGTTTTGGGTGTGAGAGAAAAAACAAAATATGTACAGAAGAGTAGGATTTAGTACATCTTCCCATTAATTTTTGCTGTGTTTACTAAGCCTCTCCATGCCCATTTTTTCAACACCAGCCCCATTATGGTACCCTAGAGCAGGGGTGGCCAACCTGAGCCTGAGAAGGAGCCAGAATTTACCAATGTATATTGCCGAAGAGCCACAGTAATACGTCAGCAGCCCCCCATCATTTCTCCCACCCCGCTCCCAGCGCCTTCCACCCACCAGCAGCCCTGCTGATCAGCGCCTCCCCCTCCCTCCCTGCACCTCCCGATCAGCTGTTTCGTGGTGTGCGGGAGGCCCTGGGGGGGTGGATGGAGGGAGGAGTGAGCGCACTGCAGGCTCAGGGGAGGAGGTGGTAAGGGGTGGAGTAGGGGAAGGGTCTGTGGCAGAGCCAGGGGTTGAGCAGTGAGCACTCCCTGGCACATTGGAAAGTTGGCACCTGTAGCTCCAGCCCCAGAGTCGGTGCCTGTACAAGGAGCCGCATATTAACTTCTCAAGAGCCGCATGTGGCTCCGGAGCCTCAGGTTGGCCACCCCTGCTCTAGAGGTATAAATGGAGAGTAAATGGCTTCTGGGGAATAACCCCGAGATGAATGGGCTTCTTTATGGCATACAGCAGCCTGGTTGTCCCTATGTTGGGTTCCTTCCCAGTATTCCCCTGTTGAGAAATCGTTCACACTGAGGGTGGGAGAGGATGGGAGAGGGCTGAAGTGCTGCACTGAGGCTATTCTGAGCTGATTGTTAGGCCTAGTGTTGTAACCAGATTGTAAATTGGAGTAGCCATTAGGCAGCTCTAATTTTTGCTGAGGGTCATTTAGGGCCCAGGCAGGATTGAGACTTTGAGAGACACAAAGGTTGCTTAAAGCTTCCTTTTTGCCCCCTCCCTCTTCCTCACCCTTTCTGTATTGAATTCAGGAATAGAGAAATAGAAAATAAGTGCTTGTGAGTTGTAAGTGACTCTGATACTTAAGTTTTGTGCTTTGGTACAGTCACAGAAATTATTTGAGCCTCTCAGCTTTTACATGCTTTTTTTGTTGTTCTTACTCCTCTCAGAATAAGTTGTATAATTACTGAGGTGTTCTGGGGAAAGTTGTTTTGATGAAATCAAACAAACATTCCTAAATACTATGAAAATGGTATTAGATAGACCATAAGTCCTGGCCTAGAGCAGTGGTCACTAACCCGTCTATCGTGATTGACTGGTCAATCCTGGAGACTCTCCCAGTCGATCACGATCTCTGGCGGCCCAGCGAGGCTGCCATTAGAGCAGGCTCACTGCCTGCCTCAGCCCCAGCTTGTAAATTGTGATAGGACAGCCAACTCAAGCATCGTTACACTCAAGTTAAAGGTTTTTGTGTGGGGGTGAAAGTTTGAGGTAGGGGCAACACTTAAATAAGCCCCTCAATACCGATTGGCAAGTATCTAGAACAATGAATATTGGATTTTTCATGGATGGCACCCATTGTACCTACAAATAATGCTACTATCTTGCATTTATGTAGCGATATCCATCAGTCACTTAGCACTTTACAAAGGATTAAAAAATTAAACATCCCTGTACCTTTTAAAAGCAGCATAGTACCCATTTTGTAGATTGGGGAACTGAGACACAGTAAGCTTAAACTGAAGGATGGCAGAGCTGGGATTAGAACGCAGGTCCCTGACTCTTAGTAATGTGCTTTAATCTTATTTCTAGTGAATGTAATATATATTTCAGAACATTTTTAGAGTTTCTTTTCTTTTATTGTTACATGTTGAAAAGCATTTAAGACACTTCAGGCTTTGACTTTGTGAGATCATGCAATTCATAGCAGATGTTTGTATTAATGGTGTCTTCAATGTTTACTAAGCACACTGCTGGTAGACATACCAAAGTTGGATTTGGAAGGGTGGAAATCCAACATTAGAGATGGGAAGTGCTTTTTAGTGATCAGATACCAGTTCTGAAAAACTACAAACTTCCATCAAATTGAAAATACATCTTCCTAAAACAAAAAAGCCCTTTTATTTTTACTTCAGTGAGCTTCCCAAGCTATGTCAATTTCAAAGTGTGTGTTATCAGGTTGTAAAATAGAGGTTAAACAGTTGTTTCTGGTTCTGTACTGTGACAGCTGCTTTAGGGGTCTCCTTTTGACTCTGTATGTGTGCATAATTCCAGTTAACATAAGTGTGCAAATTAATAGCCCCATGGTTTTGGATTTTTGTAGGATTATGACGCCAGCAATATGTTCAGATTATTTTAAAAGACAATTCACACTAATAGCTTCTTGAAAATTGCTCAATTTTATGAACTAGTAAATAAAACATAATAAAACTTGCAATAATAATATATCATATAATGTACTTTCTGTTAACTGATTTGACAAATGTAGTTTAGTTATGATAATACTTCATAGCTTACAACAGCACTCTGCTCTTAAATCTGCTATTAATTGCAGACACTCTGTCATTTTTAGTGTGAGTTATGGTGGAGTGCAGATTAGTGACATTGTACTGAAAAAATAAAAGTAAGAAACATTTATAATATGTTATAAAATATTTAAGGAAAACACTTGTTAACTCTACAGCATACTGCATATGCTACTTAAAATGTGTTTTATCAATGTATTACAGCACCTGCTTTTAGTGTTTGTCCTAATGTTAAAATGTTTGTCCTAAAGCTGAAATGTTGCTTTGGAAGGCTTGGCAGCAGTGTGCATTAAGACTTGAACCTTGTACACTCATGATGTGGAGCTAAGCATTGCCATTTATACTGTTGTCTATTAGTTTTAGAGCCACTGAAAAATAGTAGGTAACTTTTAATTACCCTGAAAATCGCAGATTTTTTTAAAAAATATTTCATGCAAAATGCTACTGTATTTGATCCTGGCAACCCCCTGAATAATTTCATAGCATTGAAACAGCCCAGGAGAATAACTTCAAAGAGAAGTTTTCTTCCACAGCTCTGTGAGAATAGTACTCTCTTCCTCCTCCTCCTCCCAGAGAGGCTGGAGAAAGGTGTAACTCAAATCGTGTATGTAATAAAAACATAGCATATAATATTTAGAATCATAGACCTCATCCTTGGAGCCCTGCAAATCTGCAAATATCCACTTTATATCTGCGAATGCAGATGTCCGCGGACCACGTTTGTGGATCATGGATGGATGCGGATCCAAATGTTACTTCTAGAGCCCTGCAAATCTGTGGTTATCCGCGGATCATGTTTGTGGATCGGATGCAGATACAAATTTTGTATAAGAGCAGGACTCTACTCATCCTTCCTTTATTGTCCCCAGAGTATCCTTTTGTTTATCATTTCTTGCTATGCTACAGCTAACTTTGATGATAAGCTTATTAGGGTAGGGGACCTGTCTTTTGTCTTTGTCCATAAAGCATTCTCCGCACATACATGACGTCGTAGAAATAAATGCATATTAATGAAGGGTCTAAGTACTCGTCTCTACAAAGTCGGAAGATCCTGATGCATTGGTTCTCCAATGTGGCTTTTTGGCAGGACTCTGCATTGTAATGTATTATTACAATTCTGAATGTAGCCATTTAGGACAGATGTGGTGTGAGAACTTTTCATTCATTGTGGGGGGGAGGGGGAGGGACTCCAGGAAATAGGGGATTTCTGTTGAGAACAGTAAAATCCATCTATTTCTATGGTTATCCTATTCTGTAGGGATCCTTTAGTTATTACTAAAACATAATGTTAAGTGTTGGTGTTCCCACCTGTCCCAGCGCTTATATTTGCCATTCTATTCTATTCTATTCATGTTCTCGTGTTCGTCACCATAGTAGCTGAGTAGCTTCCAGTAGCACATAATGGTCTTGTAAATTATACTGTTTAATAACTGTTAATTGGTGTTTAGTTCTCTTTCTTTACCCATGATAAATAGTTTTGTATTTGAAATGTAGAAATAACTGAACTGTTCAACATTTATCCAGATAGAGATTCTGTTAATAGTGAATGTTCAATTCCTCAGCCTGCTACAGTGAAAAGATGTAGTAAATAAAATGTCAGTTCTTTGATATGTTGATGCATGTTTCTCCTTCTGTGGTGACTTACTCTGTATGAACAGTTTTCAGAGTGGCAGCCGTGACAACCCATCACTCTCACAGATCTTGGGAGACAGGCCAGTCCTTGCTTACAGACAGCCCCCCAACCTAAAGCAAATACTCACCAGCAACCACACAACAAAAACAGTGAGCTGTAGCTCACGAAAGCTTATGCGCAGATAAATTGGTTCGTCTCTAAGGTGCCACAAGTACTCATTTTCTTACAACAAAAACACTAACCCAGGAACCTATCCTTGCAACAAAGCCCGTTGCCAACTGTGTCCACGTATCTATTCAGGAGACGCCATCATAGGGCCTAATCACATCAGCCACACTATCAGAGGCTCGTTCACCTGCACATCTACCAATGCGATATATGCCAGCAATGCCCCTATGCCATGTACATTGGCCAAACTGGACAGTCTCTATGTAAAAGAATAAATGGACACAAATCAGACATCAAGAATTATAACATTCAAAAACCAGTTGGAGAACACTTCAATTTCTCTGGTCACTCGATTACAGACCTAAAAGTCGCAATTCTTCAAGAAAAAAACTTCAAAAACAGACTCCAACAAGAGACTGCTGAATTGGAATTAATTTGCAAACTGGACACCATTACATTAGGCTTGAATAAAGACTGGGAGTGGATGTGGCATTACACAAAGTAAAGCTATTTCCCCATGGGAAAATAGCTTTACTTTATTCCCCCACCCCGTACTATTCCTCACACGTTCTTGTCAACTGCTAGAAATGGTCCACCTTGATTATCACTACAAAAGGTCCGCGCCCCCACGCTCTCCTGCTGGTAATAGCTCACCTTACCTGATCACTCTCCTTACAGTGTGTGTGGTAACACCCATTGTTTCATGTTCTCTGTGTATATAAATCTCCCCACTGTATTTTCCACTGAATGCATCCGATGAAGTGATCTGTAGCTCACGAAAGCTTATGCTCAAATAAATTTGTTAGTCTCTAAAGTGCCACAAGTACTCCCTTTCTTTCTGTATGATCAATTTTTTACTTATTGTTTACTCTCAAAGTTTAACAATTGACTCTGTTATAAAATTGCTAGGCTGGTTCTGACTCTTTGCTTTGTTAGTTCAAATTTTGAATGATAAAAAAGTCTCCACAAATGGATTTGTACTCTCAGCACATAACCAGTGAGAACGCAGACATTTTTAAACTTCCTTATCAGCTAATGACATGTATTTGCCCTGGCTGAAGGGGTTTAGTTGATAGTACTGCGTTTAACAGTCACTGCCTGTCTCACCAGTGATACAAGCTCCATTTGCTGCTGCTGTCTCTGTTTCACAGCTGTCTCACCTTTCTTTGACACCTTAGTCACCTGATTTATCTTAGGTTTTATCAAGTTTTACCTGACTCTGCCCTTGATACTTCTATATTACTAATTTCCTACATAAATAATGGATGTGATATTGTGCATTGGCCTTGGGCCAGGCTTAATGCTTCATAGGCAGTTTGTTTCTCATAATTTTGAAACTGTTCACTATTGTGTGTCAGAACAATAGTTAAGAATGTTTTATAACCTAGAAATTGCCATACTAGATGAGACCAGTGATCTTGTCTAGCTCCGTATCCTTTCTCTAACAGTAGCCAATAGCAGATGCTTCAGAGAAAAGTCAAAAACACGTCATAGTGGGCACTTCTGAATTAATCTGTTCATAGATGAAGGTTCTTCCTGATCCCATCAGTTAGTAGTTGTGTTTATTATTAAAAGAAATAATTAACCTTTCTAATCTAACTGTGGATGTGATCATTACCCATAAAATCTTTTAATCCTGTTTTCGAAGTATCACATTATGCTCTTCTTTGCAGTGAGTTCTAAGGGGGTGTGTGTGTAGTGCTTAGAAAACAAAGTTCTTTTAATCAAATTTAAATTTATTGCTTTTCAATTTCATTGACTGTCCCCTTGTTCTTATATTATGCAAGAAAACAGAAGTATACAATTTGTTCTCTATGCCAGTTATTATTTTGTGTGCCCCTGTCATCTACCATTGTATTTTTTTCCTCTGTAAACTCCAGTCTAGATCCCATTTGTCTATCCTCCTACAGAAGTCTTTCCTCTTACCATTTTTGTTGCCTGTCTTTTGAATCCCTTCAATCTTTTTTTTAAAAAGGTTAATCTGAACTGGACCCAATATTCTAGATCATGTCATCCCACTGATGTATGAAATAGCATTTTAACGTTTTTCGGTTCAATTTTTCATCACCACTGCCTGTGGAACGACATTTAGCTGTCCACAGTGACTCCTAGGACTTCCTCCTGAGTGGCTTAAAGTTTAATTAAGAGCTCCTTGTCTATGAGTGGTTCAAATCATTTCTTCCATTTCTTTGCATTTGTCATCACTGAATTTCATCTGCATTTGTACTGTACATTCATCTAGCTTTAAGTCTTCTACAGTTCCCCAGTTGTCTAAGTCTTGATTAACTTAAATTGTTTGCAGTGTTATAGCCATGTTGGTCCATGGATATGACAGAGACAAGGTAAGTGAGGTAATATCTTTGATTGGACCAACTTCTGATGGTGGAAGGTACATACTTTTGAGCTACAGCGCTTTTTCAACTTTCGATCTGCAGCAACCGGAGCGCCGGGCCCTTTAAATCCCTGCCGGAGCCCTGCTGCCACTACCTGTAGCAGCGGCAGGACTCTGGCGGCGCTTTAAAGGGCCCGGGGCTCCCCGCAGTGGCAGGAGCACTGGGCCCTTTAAATCCCTGCCTGAGCCGGGCTCCAGCAGCCGCGGTCCAGCGGTGCTTTAAAGGGCCCAGGGGGTCCTGCCACTGTGGGGAGCCCCGGGCCCTTTAAAGCGCCGCCCAAGCCCTGCTGCCGGAGCTCCGGAGGTGATTTAAAGGGCCCGGGGCTCCCCGCAGTGGCAGGACCCCCAGGCCTTTAAATCACCGCCAGGAAGCCGGTCCGGTCCAGCACAGCGTACTGGCTCTTGCCAGACCGGACCGGCTTACTTTCACCTCTGGGTGTGGGAGAGGGTGAGGTTCTGGCTGGGGGTGCAGGGCTCCATGGTGGGCCAGAAATGAGGAGTTCAGGGTGCAATGGGGTGTCTCTGGGCTGGGGCAGGGGATTAGGGTGCAGGACGGGGTGAGGGCTGCAGCTGGGGGTGCAGGCTCTGAGGTGGGGCCAGAGATGAGGGGTTTGGGGTGCAGGAGAGAGCTCCAAGATGGAGCCAAGGGGTTTGGAGAGTGGGAGGGGGCTCCGGGCTGGGGCAAGGTGTTGGGGTGCAAGCTCCGGGAGGGAGTTTGGGTATGGGAGGGGGCTCAGGGAGTGTGGGCACGGGAGGAGGTGCGGGCTCTGGGCAGCGTTCACCTCAGGCGCCTCCCAGGAAGCAGTGACATGTCCCTGTGGCTCCTAGATGCAGGGATGGCCAGGGAGGCTCTGCACACTGTCCCTGAGTGCTGGCTCTGCAGCTCCCATTGGCCTGGAACCACGACCAATGGGAGCTGCGGGGACGGAGCCGGCACTTGGGAGCAGCGTGTGGTGCCTCCTTTGCCACCCCTGTGCCTAGAAGCCACAGGAACATGTTGACACTTCCCGGGAGGCGCCTGAGGTGAGTGCTGCCCGGAACGCACACCCCAAACCCCCTCCTGCACCCCAGCCTGCCTGGGGCCGACCAGACTTTTAACAGCCTGGTCAGCAGTGCTGACCGTAGCCTTCAGGGTCCCTTTTTGTCCCTTTTCAAAAACCGGACGCCTGGCAACCCTATGAGTCACACGTGGTATCAGTCCTCTGTAGATTCTTTTCAACAATCTAATCACCCTTTTTGGTTCTAACTCACAAGTTTCCTAGCATGGCCTCAAAGATGATTTCCAAGGAGGAGGAAAAGTCCATAGTGTAAGTCAAATATAAAGCTGAGTTTTCTTCTCTAGGAAGAGTTATTACAATATCCCTTTGTGTGTATGCTATTTTCATTTAAACTTGTAGTTGATTTAATGTTTGAGAAAGGTGTAGGTTTTGGCATCTCAGGACACACTGGAGAGACATTGTAAGAGAGAGTACAGATTAGCTCTGCAGACATTCAGTCTTGAGATCTTTACTGAGTTTGCCTGTTAATGTCAATTTTGGCTTTGTCATATGCACATTAGGAACTGGACTGAAGCTATGATCTCATTTGCCAAACAGCCCTCACGTAACAAAGACGTATGGGTCAAAACGGACCTGAATTGGATTTGAACTGGTGAGCTGGTAGTGAAAGACTGAATATAGCATTATCTATCCCTAGTGTTCT
Organism: Eretmochelys imbricata; assembly: GCF_965152235.1. Classification (NCBI taxonomy): domain Eukaryota; kingdom Metazoa; phylum Chordata; order Testudines; family Cheloniidae; genus Eretmochelys; species Eretmochelys imbricata. The sequence continues at coordinate 98,818,166 of NC_135572.1, forward strand.
CAAGTTCCCTACTATAGGTTTTCTTCAAGACCTTTTGTATCAAGCCCTTAAGTTAATTCAGTGCTGTTCTCGGTTGGCATTTTGGGAGATAGGATCTCTAAAAAGTCTATTATAATAAAATCCATATCTTCTTGATTGCTCTCACTGAGCCTCTAGCCACTGTTGGTGGTGTTGAATTTTTACATGGCTAATATATCTTTCATGTCCTTTGAGTGTCTGAGTGGGTCTACATCTTTAGATCCAAAGGGCCCAGAGTATTCTTCCATGTTTTGTGGCAAACTTCCTCCATTTCTTTGGAAAAGCCTTTTATCAATGAAGTAAATGGAATAGATAAATGCAGGATTTGTCTCCATTTCTTTAAGTATCAATCCTGCAGGATACTGTTTTATAACACATCAATATAGTTGCATTTTCAGAAATAATATCTCATTAATGAGCAGTGAAATATCACACAAAGACAGAGGCTGCCTTCCTATCACAGTAAGAGGGAAGACATCTTTCAGTTTAAATTTACCTAAAGCCTGACAAACATAATTTGCAGTGCTTTTTTATTATTTATTTTCTGGAAAAAGCCTTTTCAGATAAATATGCACTTGCTCATGATTCAAATGGCAGTTCCTCTGTAAAAGTCAGGTCATATTCTTTGCCCTTTTCTTGACAATGGTTGTAGTAAATGAACTGACTGTAGCCCACTGCTTTTAATTATATAAATAAAGATTCAGAGGGTATTCTTTTTTCTTTTTGAATGCAACTCCCTGTTCCCATAACTGGGAATTGCACAGCTAACTACTTGTGTACAGTTTTGAAATTACTACTGTAGCGAGCATGCTTTATACTTTTGTTGTTCATACTGTAATAATGCCAAGTTTTCCTTCCATGACTTCTCTTCTTGTAAGTTCATTCCAGTAACTGAAGTATATGAATTCATAGATTTTTTTATTGTGATTAAAGTAGTAACCGTATTTTCTGTATTTATTGAGTGCTGACTGGAACTTTTGGGTTGGAAAGTTGGTTAGGGAAATTACTGTCAAACTCATTTACCACTATAGTAACAGAATTGCAATACCTTCTGGGGATATAGGCATTTATATAATCTAACTCTGTGGCACTGAGGTATGCTGTATGTAGTATATTTATGACTGAACAGAAAGTTTTAAACAGCAGCCTGTGAAATTGGATTTTAGATGTAATGTACCATAAATAAATGCTATGAAGATTGCCTTTAATGCTATAAATCAGATTTTATTGGTTTCAGCTATCTCATTCTGGTTTATTGTATTACCCACAAAATCAGTAGGAATCAAGGTGCTGGAATATTTTTTATTTTAATGTCACATCTTCCATAGAAATGGCATACAAGCCCTTATAGCTACTTTTTCGGTAGGTTGGGCAAGGTGGGCAGATTACAGTCTACAAGAACATGTTCACAGAAGGGTCTGTGTAAATAGTAGCTGCTAAGACTTTAAACACTTCAATACAGTACTTCCTGCCCATAAAGAGATACTTAACTATCTTTGTGAATGTCCTTACCTTTTGTTGTTTTTGCAATTTTCCATACATGGTCTGATGATGGTAGTTGCTTTTTTTTTTTTTTTTTTTTTTTTTTTTTAAAGCTTTTAGAGTTGATGCTGTGGAAATGTATGGAGTGGACCTCACTAAGGCTGACTGCAGAATCTGGCATTTTTCAGAGTGGGGAAATTAGCTCCTGTAGTCTTTAAGCATTCATTGTAGGAGGTGCTGGATCATGGGAGAGAGTGAGATTGTTTTTGTTTTTTTTTTTTACAGTCGCTGTAAAGGGTAATAGCACATACTCTTTTAAAAAATATTATTCTGAACTAAGGCAAGAAAAGTAACGCATCATGATTCTTTGAATAGAATTTAAAAACAAAAACAGAACAATATAGCCCAGGAGTGTGTAATAATATAAAGACGAATCATTTTCTAATAGAACAGTTTTTGAGCTGTTTAAAATGTATATTACGTATGTTTCATATCTACCTCTCCTTTGATATCTTGCTTATATTAATCAGTCTCAGTAGGATGCAGTCTGGAAACAGTTTAACCCCTAACTTTGGTTGTTCAGGGTTGACATGGAAATAGTTTTCTTCAGTGCCACATGTTAGAAAGCTGAAATTTATCAAATATACTACACCTGGATCTAGGAATAGTGGTGTATGTCCTTTGAATAGTCACTGCTTCCTGATACTACCTATATCTTTTAGTAAATAAGATGGAAGAAGAAGGCCTATTGTACAGGTTCAGTTTGGGTAATTTACGCTGTGCTGCTGTAGGGCTTCAGTGTAGACACTCACTACGGCGACAGGAGTTCTCCCACCTCCTCTAGAGGCAGGAGGTTAATCCACCTCCTCGAGAGGCAGGAGCTAAGTTGGAGGAAGAATTCTTCCATCAACCTAGCACTTTCTATACCCATGATTAGGTCGACATAGCTAAGTATTTTTCTCACCCCAAGAGACGTAGCTATGCTTAAGTAAGTTTTCAGTGTAGACAAGCCCTTACACTGTTTTACACAGTATTCCTGAATTTGTATATCGGAGTACAAGATGATGTAATGTACGTGGCAAAGAACTGGAAGGGAGAGATGCATCAGAAAAAGCAATTAGCATTAGGCTGTTGGTAGATGTGTAATGTGAAGTAGGCCACCGTAGTAGGTGTCAGTATAAAAAAACCTGGCTATGTGGATTGATAATTTACATGTCTTCCATTTCAGAGGTGTAGAAGTTAAACTTCCTTTGTTTCTGACTCCCATACACCAACTTATACCCATATTACCCATTACCCCATAATTTGGCATGATGTTTTTGATATAAAGGTTAAGTGAATTAAATCACAGATACTGTTTATTATTTGTAATTGAGTAAACCAAGATTTTAATTTGTATGCAATGGTATCTGTCTTGATAGAAGGCAGATGTTAACAATTCACGTTGTGGAAACTTGTCTGTCTTTGGGAGTGGGTCTTGCCCCTTATAAAAGTGACAGATGTCAGACCTTGTGGCTTAATAAGAATGTAAAACATGAATGATAACATTGAGGAGGCAGAATAAAATGCATGACTGCAGCACAGATGGTTATGAAGTTCTCTGATTCTGCAGTAATATTACAGGCAGTGTTTGCTGGAGAGTTAATGAATTAATGCAAAATACAAAATAACTAAAATGTTGGATTTCATCTGTAATTGCTGGACTATAGTTCTTTTTCTTTTCACTTCATTATTTTTACTTATCTTGCTTTCTTCTTTGCTACTCCATTATGCCATTGAGTCGAATTTATCTGTGGTGTATCTCCATTGGCATCAGTGAAGCGAGACAAGGCAAAATTTGTTGTGTTGTGGTGTTACTGGTTTAGATCTGAAAGTTCAATCAGCTAGTTGATAAGAATGCAAAAATTGGTCCTGAACAGTTGTGCCAAACAAACAAAACCTTAATTAGAAGAAAAAGTGTCAAGATGAAGATAAGTTTAAAAAAAAATCTCAGGAGTAAAATCAAAGAGAAAGTCAACAATGACTTTGGTTTAATTGAAGGATCAAGTCAAAAAGTAACCCATTTGATTTGTAAGAAAAAGGAGGAGTACTTTAGAGAAATAAACTATGGACTCTCATTTCAAAACATACAATGTCATCGAGCACCCAGTGAACTGAAAATTTTGTTTCTGAACCTGTTACTCTCAGCAGCCACCAGTAGTTCAGCAACAGCAGCAGCCCTACAAAGAGTGTCAATGACTTTCAAACATCAGCACCTGCAAAATTCACATTATGCGCCAAAGCACAAGAAGCTTTTAAACATAAGAAAACGGTGAGGCAAGTGCTGCCATCCTGGTGTCTTGATTGTAGTAAACAAGATAGTCTGTTAGCTGAAATATGCAGAATTCATCAGCAGACCAGACCCAATTTGTTTTCAGAGAACAGAATTCCTAAACATTATTAAGCAAAGGGTTTGTCAAAGAAATAAAAATACCAGTGTGTACAGTCTTGGGAACTAAGACCCCTAATATTGCCTCTGAGGACTTTGAAACAAAGAAAGAAGTGACCTTAACAGGACTGGATTTACACATTAACCACTCCTCTGCCTACAGTTGACCTTTGTGTTTTCTATAAAAAATTAAAAGAAAAATATAAATGATAATTTAAATACAGTATTAACTTCTTAACTTTTAACCCACTTTGAACTTTTAGGCGCCCCTAGAATGCTGGTGCCCCTAGGCACATCCCCACTGTGCCTAACTGGAAATCCAGCCCTGGACCTTAACCAATGCAGGATTGCAGTGATCCCTTTGTCCAGGAACAAGGAACCATAAGTGACAGAAGCCACTTCTGACAAGTTTGTTCAAAAGTAATGTCTATAGCTTCACACTCACACAGAGACTCAGTGGGTCCTAAGAGATTTCTATGCCGTGGCTGCTTTGTCGTCTGCTCTCTTACTTCGTTATGCCACGGTCTACTAGTTGGCCAATATTTGTGCACTTTGGACTTTTTTGTGTAAATTAGTACTTAGTAATCCTAGTTAACATGTCGTGTGATGGGAGTTAGTCCTTGCATTGGGGAGCCATTCAGTGGGTATGTTTTGGAGGAATGTTATATGGCACTTGACTTTTTCCCTTTGTCAGGACTGTGCATTGAGGGTGGTCCATTGAAAGTTGGTAACTGTAAATGATATTATAATGGTGACCACTCTGCATATATTTGTAAACTGACTACGTTTCAGTGGGATGGGAGATCGAGGAGGAGAGGTTAGAGGCATAACATATGTTTTGGAACACAGATGGTGCAAGCAGAGGAAATAGGCTAATCACTACCAGTATTCCTATTCCTGCTTGCTCACTGCAGCTGGAATACTCTAAAAAGACACTTCCTTGCAGGGTCTTGGAATGGTTAGGCCTTGTCTTCACTGCTACAAAAGGTGTGGTTTTTGCCACAAGGTGACTAACACATGAGCTATCCTGAGGTAAAAACAAAATAAAAGCTGTGAGGTAAACCACACGGTAGATAGTCCTATATCCCCTCCAAGGGTTGATCTCAGTGAGTTTAGCGCATGGTAAACTCAAGTGCCTGGTCTTCACTGTGTTTTTACCTTGGGATAGCTCATGCTCATTAGTTATTCCAAAGAGAAAAATACCCCTTTTCTAGAAGTGAAGAGAAGACATAAGTTGTAAAATGTTGCCTTTTGGAAACATAGTCAAAACAATATCATACCAACATCAGATTTAGAAAGTAGAAGACACAAAATATGACATCCTAATACAGAACACTATAACATGACATATCTCTTAGTACAGAATAGCATCCACCTTGTGCTTTGTTGCCGGTCACTGTCATGAACTTCTGTGGCAAGGAAAAAACTGGATTTGTATACTCGGGGTGTTCTGTATAAGCCCTCTTGAGAAACCCTTTCTTTAAATTTCTCAAAAGAGAAAGAGGAGCAGAACTATTGATTTTTTTCCAAAATGCCACAAAGAACCAGTAGCAGTTTGGAGCCTTCATCATAAGGGAAGTTAAAAAATGCCCACTGCAAGCATATTGGTCTAAAAAATTTGACAGGGAAAAATTGTATCTTTTTGTGGCATATAACTCTGGAATATATTTGCAAGCAAGTGAAATGCTCAACAATAACAGCTTGACTGAAATTTTCACAGTAACAACATTCTGCTATCACCTCCCTCATCTTCCCCACCACCTGCTGCTAAACTAGTGAAACCTACTACAGAAATAAAATGTTTTCTTTTCTATGTTTACTTCTCATCCACTTTTATTCTCTTCCCATTTGTCTGTTCTGCTTTCTTTCACAACCATGTTTTCTCTTCTTTCTCTCCTTGTCCATCTTTTTTCTCTGTCAATAAAAAGTTAACATTCTCCTTTTTTCTTCTTTTGCAGGCCAGATCATTGTCTCCCTTTTTTCTCTTTTTCTTTGTTGTCGCTACCATTCTGCCTATTCCTTCTCTCTGTTCTGTCTCCCTCTGGTTTGAGATTGTTGATTTTGATCCAGCCCTGCTGGGCTCTTTCTGAGTATGTCTCTGTAACTGTGTCCTGCAGGATGACAGATCAGAGGACATGCTTCTGTCCAAGACTCACAGTCTCAGGACTTACACCCAGTTGGCAGTGCTGGGGAGAGAGTGCCACTCTTCCCCCTCCTGCTCCATCCACTGTTTGCTAACTCTCCAGTACAAAGAGAATTAGGACTATTCCGGTAAGTCAACTTAAGTTACACTACTCTAGTTACGTGAATAATGTAACTGAAGTAGACATAGCTTAGGTCAACTTACCGCTGAGTCTACACTGTGCTGTGTCAATGGGAGACGCTCTTCCGCTGACTTCCGGAGTCAACAGAGTGCTCTACCATCAACTTAGCGGGTCTTCACCAGATCCGAATAAATTGACACCACTGCATCGATCGCAACAGTGCCGATCTACCAGTAAGTGTGGAAATGGCCTTATTTTCCCTGCTGTTCCTTTTGACACAACTAACAGTGCACCCGGAGCAATGAAGAGTGGCTTCTCTGTGCTGAAAAGTCCACACTCAGATAAGTATAATCTCAAAAATAGGAAGCCCAATGTGACCACAACATACTCAGCATTTACCCCATTTCCTTCTTTTCTCGCAGGGTAGGTGGGAAGAGAGGACTAGCATAGCAGCCCTCTAGCCCTTCCTTCCCATCCACCTGAAAGCTGACATTCAGCAGCCATCATACAATTAATTACTTGCTAGTGTAGGAAAAAATGGATGAAACAAAATTGATCACTAATTGGACTAACTTTGGTTAAGTTTCTGAAATTGTGCAGTAATCAAAGGAGGCCAAGCAGGAGCTACAATATATGGACAGCTATCCAAGGGATTAAAATGAGCAACTTATATAAATGCTATGCACTGTGATTAAGAACTGCTGAACTCAAGTTTGCTGTGACAAGAGTCTCCAATTTATTGGGAGCATGTCACTGGAATCTGCCCTTTTTTTTTTTTTTTTTTTAATGCGTCTGTCTTTGATGAATGTCAGGGCTGGGAAATGAAGAGCTTTTACCCTTTTCATACTTTGCTGAATGCTGGTAAAGTTGCCGATTGATGCTGCTGTAATTTTTGCCTCAGGGTCAGCTGAGGAGAAAGTATAGTCCAAATAAGGTCACTGACTATTTGGGAAATGAGTGTATGTGATTTAATGAAACAAAATAGAGAGAAAAATGAATAGGCCGAGGGGCTCAACTGACAGTGACATGAAAACTGGCTGATACAAACATTGTAAAAAACGAAACTAAAATTAAATATGGAAACAATATGTTAAAAGGGTGGCTTAGTCAGCTAAAGTTCGTATCTGAGACAACAAAACTCCCTGAAACCACGGGTTAAAATCCTAGCAGGTTTGTCACAGCCTTACATCTGTTTAAATTAGCTAAATTGAGTGTCATCCAGTTTACCTGGGGTAGATATTTTGAAGAAGTCTTTAAAAGCTAAGATAGAAAATGCAGCATCTGTCTGTGGTGTTAACAGTCGCAGCAGAGATACGAAGTCTCGCACCCCAGGTGGTGTGTGGGATTTAGCCGGAGGTGGGGGGTCTCACCTGGGGCCTTCTCTCTGGCCCAGTCTGGTCTGGACATCTCAGGATTAAGACAAAGAAAGTTTGAGATACAAAGAGACGATGGGAGTGGCAGCCATGATGATGAAGCTCAGACCAGTAGCCAGCTTTTCTCCCCAAAGTCTCTTTTTGAGGCCCCCAAAAGGGGAGTGATGGATGGAATAGCCTGTCCCCTCATTATTTTGAGGAACAGTGAATTTGCAAACTGGATACAATTAACTTAAGCTTGAATAGAGACTGGGAGTGGATGGGTCATTACACAAAGTAAAACTATTTCCCCATGTTTATTTTTCCCCCCACCCTACACTGTTCCTCAGACGTTCTTGTCAACTGCTGGAAATGGCTCACCTTGATTATCACTACAAAAGGTTCCCCCGCCCCCTTGCTCGTAATAGCTCATCTTAAGTGATCACTCTCGTTACAGTGTGTATGGTAACACCCATTGTTTCATGTTCTCTATGTATATAAATCTCCCCACTATATTTTCCACTGAATACATCCGATAGGTTGAGCTGTAGCTCACGAAAGCCTATGCTCAAATAAATTTGTTAGTCTCTAAGGTGCCACAAGTACTCCTTTTTCTCCTCACTTAAAGTCTTCCTGGTTAAAATTGTTTAGTTATTAAATCACTGTTCCATTAGAAAACATGCTCTTTTAAAGTTGAGCAATGTTCTGTTATAACACCCTCCAACCCCCCCAAGCACCTCCTGCCCGCCAGCGGGCCCTGCAGATCAGCTCCTCCCCCCTCCCTCTCTGCACCTGCTGCAATTAGCTGTTTTATGGTGTGCTGGGAGGGTGGGGGGAGGAGCGAGGACCTGGCGCACTCGGGAGAGGAGGCAGAATTGGGCAGGAAGAGGCAGGGCAGGAGTGGAGGGGGAACAGGGGTGAGGCCCTACAGGAAGGGGTGGAGTGGGGGCAGGGCCTGGGGCAGAGCTGGGGGTCAAGCATCCCCCAGCAGTTTGAAAAGTTGGCACCTGTGGCTCCAGAAGCCTATGGTTGTCTCCAGCTCTGCAGGGATCTAGAGGCCCAGTGCCTCTGCGTTGTGTGTCCCGAGCATACCATACAATCTGGCAGACTCGTTCCCTTAGGAGATCACCCCAGGAGGTGGTGTGGGGGGGTGTTCAGTGACTAACTGGAGCAGGCATTTGTGTGATCTGCTGCTCAGAGGCTAGCAGACACATCCCCATCGGGTGCTTGGGAAGGATGCAGCACAGTGTCACTTCCTATGTGCTGCCGCTTGCCTGCTCTGCCTGGCTCCTGTGTTGAGCCTAAACCTGCAGAGCTTGCACGAGGAGGACTCTGTCGGCCCAGGAGTGGGGGTGGTGTTGGCCCAGACCCTCACCAGAGCTCTGGGCCCTCAGGATATTCACTTACCTCGTCACAGCTGTGAGTCAAACCGCATATAATGTCTTTAGTCTCGCGAAAAAATTTCCCTGGAATCTACTTCCCCTTCCCCTGCCATTTACATTCATTCTTATAAAAAGAAAAGGAGTACTTGTGGCACCTTAGAGACTAATCAAGCTCACAAAAGCTCATGCTCAAATAAATTGATTAGTCTCTAAGGTGCCACAAGTACTCCTTTTCTTTTTGCGAATACAGACTAACACGGCTGTTACTCTGAAACCATTCATTCTTATGGGGAAATTGGATTCGCTTAACATTGTTTTGCTTAAAGTAGCATTTTTCAGGAACATAACTACAATGTTAAGTTAGGAGTTACTGTAGCAGTCTTTGAATTTACATTTCTACATACAAGTGGAAATTAGAGCACTTCTGGATGCCACTTAATAACCATTTATTTGGTGCAAATAAAAAAGCTTTAAAACAAATAATACAGTAAATGTACTAGATTTTTCCTGCTTGATTTCTGCATAAAACATACGTGTGTGTGAGAGAGAGAGAAAATATATGTAATTATTGGCAGGGAAGGTTGCCTGGCACTTCCCATTATAAGACCCTGTTTTCAGTTGCTTATAAACTTTTGCCAGACTTGTACCACTTGAGCTGAAATTTTCAATTGCAGTTGGCTGTCTCAACCTTATATATAAGGTTTTAGCCAGAATGGTTCAGCTATTTCTCAGAACAAGGCTAGGGACAAATATGTTGTTTTGCCCATGTTAAAAAAATTGTTGAGATCTTTTCTTTGAAACACTCTAGATCCCCTATGCTTTGTAGCAGGGACTTGAAATATGACAGGGGAATGACCTTTATATCGGGGATGTGCCTTTGGCCATCTCCATGAAAATTTGTCCAAGTTGTGAGTCTTTGAAAAGCTACAGTTGCTCAGTAGAAACTTATTGGATTTTAACAGCTAAAATCGCCAGTGTCCATCCTGTCAGAGTATGTTCCAGCATCTCACAGCTCCTATGTGTGACCAGATTGTGCGTGTGTAACCCATGCCTCCTTTCTGTGGTGCTCTGTCCCCTTCTAGTGGCACCTGGATCATCTAGAGATTGATGAGTCTGAAACAGCTTTGTCCAAGAGCCATGTGGCTTTTAGCTCATACAGCAGAGGCTCATACGCTAAGCTTCAGAGGTCCCAGGTTCAATCCCACCCACTGTTGACCGGGATCTGTTGGTATTACAGATGCACCATCCCCACAGAGTGGTCGAGCATGCACCACCCCTTGGTCGCTCCATTTGTGACTTCACCATGCATGCACCATCCATCCAGAGGGACTCAGGATGTCCCAGGCTTCCCTGTAATTGCTGCTTCCAGCTACTCCAGGCCACGATGCGGGTAGGTGCTGGAACTGAGAGTAGGGAGCATGTGCTTTCAGTGGTGGCACCTAGGTAGCGTGGAGGAGGAAGCCGTCTAATAACAATTCAGATGGAGCAAAAGACAGCCAGCAGGGGAGGGAAAAGAGTACATTGGGACAAAAAGTCTAGTGAAACTGTGGCTGGGAGTTGGAGGGGGGAGATTGGGACAAGCAGGTACCCAGGAGAGAAGGGCAAGCTGGAAAATGGTTGGGTATGGAGGCTGGGCCCGGGAGCTCATGAGGAAAATGGGGAGTCTGGGAGTTAGTTGGCTGTGGGTGGAGGGAAGATACTGAGATTGGGATTAGAACCTGAGAAGAGGAGAATGGGGCAAAAGTGGATGAGAGAGAGATCTGAGAAGGAGCTGGAAAGTAGGGGTGAGAATGGGCACTGGTTGGGCAAAGAGACGGGACAAGGTGTCGGGGGTGGAGGAAGAACACTGAGATTGGATGAGGAGCCTCAGGAGGGAGCCTGAGCCTGAGCCAGGGAAGGGGAGACGCAGATCAGATGAAGAACCAGGACAGGCTGGGCAAGGAGACTGGGAGTTTTGGTGGAGGGAGACTGGGATTCAGATAGCAAGAGTGAAGCAGGGGAAACTAGGACCGGCTAGGCAACGAGACTGGAACTGGGATGAGAAGCCTGAGGAGTGGACACTGGGCTGAACAGTCACAAAGAATGGAACTGGGAAAAGTAACCTCGGGGGGAAGAGACAGGACTAGGATATGGACAGGTTGTAGAGGATAACGTAGTAGGGGTCATACTTAAGGGCAATGAACAAAATACTCCATGTTCATTAGAACAGGGGGTTTCCACCTTTTTATTTCTGAGAATCATAGAATCATAGAATATCAGGGTTGGAAGGGACCTCAGGAGGATGCTCAAAGCAGGACCAATCCCCAACTAAATCATCCCAGCCAGGGCTTTGTCAAGCCTGATCATAAAAACTTCTAAGGAAGGAGATTCCACCACCTCCCTAGGTAACGCATTCCAGTGTTTCACCACCCTCCTAGTGAAAAAGTTTTTCCTAATATCCAACCTAAACCTCCCCCACTGCAACTTGAGACCATTACTCCTTGTCCTGTCATCTGCTACCACTGAGAACAGTCTAGATCCATCCTCTTTGGAACCACCTTTCAGGTAGTTGAAAGCAGCTATCAAATCCCCCCTCATTCTTCTCTTCCGTAGACTAAACATCCCCAGTTCCCTCAGCCTCTCCTCATAACTCATGTGTTCCAGTCCCCTAATCATTTTTGTTGCCCTCCACTGGACTCTTTCCAATTTTTCCACATCCTTCTTGTAGTGTGGGGCCCAAAACTGGACACAGTACTCCAGATGAGGCCTCACCAATGTCGAATAGAGGGGAACGATCACGTCCCTCGATCTGCTGGGAATGTCCCTACTTATACATCCCAAAATGCCATTGGCCTTCTTGGCAACAAGGACACACTGTTGACTCATATCCAGCTTCTCGTCCACTGTAACCCCTAGGTCCTTTTCTGCAGAACTGCTGCCAAGCTATTTGGTCCCTAGTCTGTAGTGGTGCATGGGATTCTTCCGTCCTAAGTGCAGGACTCTGCACTTGTCCTTGTTGAACTTCATCAGATTTCTTTTGGCCCAATCCTCCAATTTGTCTAGGGCCCTCTGTATCCTATCCCTACCCTCCAGCATATCTACCTCTCCTCCCAGTTTAGTGTCATCTGCAAACTTGCTGAGGATGCAATCCACACCATCCTCCAGATCATTTATGAAGATATTGGACAAAACTGGCCCCAGGACTGACCCTTGGGCACGCCACTTGATACTGGCTGCCAACTAGACATGGAGCCATTGATCACTACCCATTGAGCCCGACAATCTAGCCAGCTTTCTATCCACCTTATAGTCCATTCATCCAGCCCATACTACTTTAACTTGCTGGCAAGAATACTGTTGGAGATAGTGTCAAAAACTTTGCTAAAGTCAAGGAACAACACGTCCACTGCTTTCCCTTCATCCACAGAACCAGTTATCTCATCCTAGAAGGCAATTAGATTAGTCATGCATGACTTGCCCTTGGTGAATCCATGCTGACTGTTCCTGATCACTTTCCTCTCCTCTAAGTACTTCAGAATTGAGTCCTTGAGGACCTGCTCCATGATTTTTCCAGGGACTGAGGTGAGGCTGACTGGCCTGTAGTTCCCAGGATCCTCCTCCTTCCCTTTTTTAAAGATGGGCACTACATTAGCCTTTTTTCAGTCATCCGGGACTTCCCCGGATCGCCATGAGTTTTCAAAGATAATGGCCAATGGCTCTGCAATCACATCCACCAACTCCTTTAGCACTCTCGGATGCAGCGCATCCGGCCCCATGGACTTGTGCTCGTCCAGCTTTTCTAAATAGTCCCGAACCACTTCTTTCTTCACAGAGGGCTGGTCACCTCCTCCGCATGCTGTGCTGCCCAGTGCAGTAGTCTGGGAGCTGACCTTGTTCGTGAAGACAGAGACAAAAAAAGCATTGAGTACATTAGCTTTTTCCACATCCTCTGTCACTGGGTTGCCTCCTTCATTCAGTAAGGGGCTCACACTTTCCTTGACTTTCTTCTTGTTGCTAACATACCTGAAGAAACCCTTCTTGTTACTCTTAACATCTCTTGCTAGCTGCAACTCCAGGTGTGATTTGGCCTTCCTGATATCACTCCTGCATGCCTGAGCAATATTTTTATACTCATCCTTGGTCATTTGTCCAATCTTCCACTTCTTGTAAGCTTCTTTTTTGTGTTTAAGATAAGCAAGGATTTCACTGTTAAGCCAAGCTGGCCACCTGTTAACATATTTACTATTCTTTCTACACATCGGGATGGTTTGTCCCTGTAACCTCAATAAGGATTCTTTAAAATACAGCCAGCTCTCCTGGACTCCTTTCTCCTTCATGTTATTCTCCCAGGGGACCTTGCCCATCAGTTCCCTGAGGGAGTCAAAGTCTGCTTTTCTGAAGTCCAGGGTCCGTATTCTGCTGCTTTCCTTTCTTCCTTGTGTCAGGATCCTGAACTCGACCATCTCATGGTCACTGCCTCCCAGGTTCCCATCCACTTTTGCTTCCCCTACTAATTCTTCCTGGTTTGTGAGCAGCAGGTCAAGAAGAGCTCTGCCCCTAGTTGGTTCCTCCAGCACTTGCACCAGGAAATTGTCCCCTACATTTTCCAAAAACTTCCTGGATTGTCTGTGCACTGCTGTATTGCTCTCCCAGCAGATATCAGGGTGATTTGAAGTCTCCCATGAGAACCAGGGCGTGCGAAATAGTAACTTCTGCGAGTTGCCGGAAGAAAGCCTCATCCACCTCATCCCCCTGGTCCAGTGGTCTATAGTAGACTCCCACCACGACATCACCCTTGTTGCTCACACTTCTAAACTTAATCCAGAGACTCTCAGGTTTTTCTGCAGTTTCATACTTGAGCTCTGAGCAGTCATACTGATCTCTTACATACAGTGCAACTCCCCCACCTTTTCTGCCCTGCCTGTCCTTCCTGAACAGCTTATATCCATCCATGACAGTACTCCAGCATGGGAGTTATCCCACCAAGTTTCTGTTATTCCAATCACATCAAAATTCCTTGACTGTGCCAGGACTTCCAGGTCTCCCTGCTTGTTTCCCAGGCTTCTTGCATTTATGTATAGGCACTTGAGATGACCCGCTGATCGCCCCTCTTTCTCAGTATGAGTATGAGCCCTCCCCCTCACGCGCTCCTGCTCATGCTTCCTCCCGGTATCCCACTTACCTCAGGGCTTTGGTCTCCTTCCCCTGGTGAACCTAGTTTAAAGCCCTCCTCACTAGGTTAGCCAGCCTGCTTGCGAAGATGCTCTTCCCTCTCTTCGTTAGGTGGAGACCGTCTCTGCCTAGCACTCCTCCTTCTTGGAGCACCACCCCATGGTCAAAGAATCCAAAGCCTTCTTTCCGACACCACCTGCGTAGCCATTCGTTGACTTCCACGATTCGATGGTCTCTACCCAGGCCTTTTCCTTCCACGGGGAGGATGGACGAGAAGACCACTTGCACCTCAAACTCCTTTATCCTTCTTCCCAGAGCCACGTAGTCTGCAGTGATCCGCTCAAGGTCATTCTTGGCAGTATCATTGGTGCCCACGTGGAGAAGCAGAAAGTGGTAGCGATCCGAGGGCTTGATGAGTCTCGGCAGTCTCTCCGTCATATCGTGAATCTTAGCTCCTGGCAAGCAGCAGACTTCTTGGTTTTCCCAGTTGGGGCTGCAGATAGATGACTCATTCCCCCTGAGGAGAGAGTCCCCGACCACCACCACCCGCCTCCTTCTCTTGGGAGCGGTGGTCGTGGAACCCCCAACCCTAGGACAGTGCATCTCATGCCTTCCAATTGGCGGAGTCTCCTTCTGCTCCCTTCCCTCAGATGTATCATCTGGTCCACTCTCCGCATTAGTACCTGTGGAGAGAACATGAAAACGGTTACTCACCTGTATCTGCGTTGCTGGTACATGGATGCTCCCCTTTTTTCTTCTGGAGGTCACATGATGCCAAATTTCTTCACCGTCCTCCTGTCCCCAGTGTGCAGCCTGCTCTGAATCTTCAGAACCTTGTGCCCGTAGAAGCATATCCTGACGTCTGTCCAGGAAATCTTCAGTTTCTCTTGTGCAACGCAGGGTCGATACCTGTTGCTCCAGACCTTGAACCTTCTCTTCGAATATGGCGACCAGCTTGCACTTTGTACAGACAAAGTCGCTTCTGTCCTGTGGAAGAAAGACAAACAGCACATCCAGTGCAGGTCACAACAGAGCCCCCTCAATATGCTATGAAAACTCCATAGCCCACCTGTGCTACAACAACTGGTTTTCTGCATATAAAAGTCAGTGCTGGTATTAAGGGACAGCAAGCAGGGCAATTGTCCGGGGGCCCATGCCACAGGGTGCCCCATGAAGCTATTGCTCAGGTTTCTGCTTCAGTCCCAGGTGACAAGGCTCAGAGCCCCGGGCTTCTGGTTTAGGCTTTGTGCCCTGGGCCCCAGCAAATCTAACACTGGTCCTGAAACTTGCTCGCGGCCCCACAGAGAGCCCCAGACCTCTAGTTTAGAACAACTGCACTAGAACACACTGTCCTCCAGTTCCTAGAACAGAACCCAAGATTCCTGAGTCTCTTCGTTCTTCTGCAAATACATTCTTTGCCAGTGGGTTTCACAGATATGTCACCCCCCCCTCTAGTGCTGGTGCACGTGCAGGATGGAAATCTACTACTGCCGCTACTAGTCATTCCATTAGCTCAAGAGGCAGAGAACTGTGCAGTAGATTTAAAGGTTCCAGTGCTGCTGGTGACCCATGTGGATGTCAATATGATGGAATTTCTGTTATTTTACTTTGCTTTTGTAAAAACCTAGGCTGTTACACACACACACAAATTAAAAAAAAATCATTAAGGTATTAAAGTTAGGAAACACCAGAATGAAGGTTGCCTTGACAAGCTTAATTTATCCCCGTTATGCATATGCATAATGATGCAGTCTTTAATTATATGATCATAAACTATGTTTTTTCCATAGGTCCCCAGCTTCATTCATTGCACAGGATGCAATTAATCAGGATTGTGTCACGAATGAGGCTGTTGTTTGTAGGACCCCGGCTTCATTTATTTCATCATTTGGAAAGTGTGTAGCTGTTTTGGGTACTGGGGTGGGTGGGCCTAAAACTAAAGGCTTGCACCCTCAACCAAGTGGGAGGAACCACTGAGCCCAGCCAGCAATTGATTATGAGGGACAACAAATGAGAAAACAAGGCTGAGAGTGAAGATCATAGAGCCAGAACGAGGGATCCAGAGAGTGGACGGGAATCAGAGGACCCCAGATAGTACCTACTGCTCCTCAAGCTAGTCCAAAGAGCCAGTTAGTGCACCGCAGAGGAGCTCTGCCTACAGATGTGATACAACGAGGCTCCAGAAAGAGGCCCCCAGTTCCTGAGCACCACCACATCGAGCTTCCCCTTCCTGGCTCTGGTAGATGGCCATATTGCCAGTGCTAGAAGAAGGTTGACTTTGTGATGCTCCAGAAGGGCTGTGGGAACACAAGGAGATACTGGGGAAAATGAAGCCAGAACCACATCAGGAGGTTCTGGAAGAGCCAAAAGAGGGGCTACTGCGTGAAATGCATGTCAGCTGAGCTTGAGTATCTAAAGTGCTTTATAATGCTAAGTGCTTTGAAAACTCAGGTCCTACGTGTCTCAAATTGGGTACCCAGAATCAGTGGATATTTTTTATCTGTATTACTGTGTCTCAGCTTTTCGTCTGTAAGATGGGGATAATAATAGTCCCTCACCTCACAGGGGAGATAAATTAATTATTATTTGTGAAAACACAGATTCTATAATGATAAGCACCATACAAAATCCCATGAGGAAATTAATAATTTAGTCTTCAGAGAAGGATTTGAATAGTGCCCAGTAAATAAGGCCTCAGAGTGCACTATGAGGATAAAACAAAATAGTGAACAGTTGGTCATTAATTAAGCACAGTCCATCCTGTGCACTGAATGAGGCAGAGGTCCTGTGGAAAAAAGTAGTATGTGGTGGTGTAATTAAAGATCATCAGAATGGATATGCACAAGGAGGCTGAATTAAAGTTGATCATGCGTTTCCTAACTTTTCTGTGCTTGATTTAATCTTTTAACATAGATCTTTACATCTAACATAATATACACACACTCATAGTAACTTAAGTTTTGCTGATCCTGAATCTGTGACAAAAGCGTATGATGGTTCCGACTGTGAGAAACAAGTATATATTTAAAAGAAGAAACTGGTAAGACATTAACTTAGCGAGATATTTCATGCTTTTTAGTGTCTGCCTTTCAACTTTTCAGCAAAATCTTCAGAAAGGGTCAGTGCCCAATTAAACTCTTCTATTAAATGCTGAACATAGAAGCTATATATTTAACAGTTTTCCACTCTGTTTCATCACTGTACAAATGATATGTCTTCTAGAAATTTCTATAACATGTCAGGTATTCATGATGAAAAAGCACATTTGTACTGCTGTTTCAGAGATAATTACTTGCCATTAGGTTCATAAGAACATAAATTCTATTCATTTCTGTTATCTAACTTGTCAACTTCTTAAATTTTGTCTACAGTCTGCCCCTCTAGTGACAAGCAGCAAATAATTTAATCTTCTACTAAAATGATAATGACTGGCAAATGAAAATCTCATTGAAACAGAAATACAGTGTGGCAGTGATTGCATTAAAATAACTCCCCTGCCCCCAGACCCCTGGAATAATGATTTAACTGTTACAATTCAATTGAACTGTTTTTTTATTTTGATAATACTAAACACATCTGATTTAGACCCTTGGTCATCTTGTTGGGATGCAAGTAATACATGACACTTATTTTATTGTAAGCCTATTTGAATTTCAGGGTCAAGAGTTCAAATTATAGCCTCTATCTTGTACACAAGCAATTTTGCATTTACAGTCACTTGCATTCCAAGTTGTTTGGGCAAGTGATATAATTTGTCGTGCTTGGTTTGTGCACAGTTGAGGTTTGCATCTCTCAGTGATGTCACTTGCACCAAAAATGAATGCAAAAACAATCGGTCATGCAAAAGATTCATGCATAAACATAAGCTAGGTTGACGCCCATTTCAAAATTTGGCACTCACTGTTCAAAGAAATCGATCTGGTTTCTACATAATAATTTTGTTCTCCTGTTGTGAACAGCAGTAAAATTGATACAATGTCAGTGATATGCTGCTAATATTTTAACCAAGGGTTAACCAGAGATTCCCATAGAATTGTGCCCTTTGTCTTGTGGTAAGACCTGTGTTCTAGGGCTGGCCATGCTACTAGAGAGGAGGAATTGGGAAATCTTATTACTTTGTTTTCCCATTTAAAAACAAACAAAAATGGGGGATGGGAGGTTTTTCTATAACCCAGTGTTTCCTACACACAAAACCTCAGCCATCTCGACCGAAGGAATTGAGGGAGAAAAACTACTTTTTGGTTTGGACTTTTATTACATTACGGACTATAGCTATTGTCTTTTGTATAAAGACCTTAGATAACCAAAATCAAGGGGGAAAGACTACTTGGAAACCAGATGTACAGTAAATTGTGTTGCTTGAACTAATAATTTTGCTCTTGGAAAAATATACTGGATATATGGACAGTGTAATGTGGAACAGTGTTCAGTACATGTACCGGTAATTTGAAACAGGGAAGGACTAAGTAGCTTGAGGGGCAGCCAGGGAAGCTTTTACTTTAGCCTGCCATTGGAAGCAATGTGGTGCATGCAGCCCAAATGGAAAAATCTTGCTCATCAGAAGCAATTTTAGGAGTCCCAGCCAGTGATGATTACTTTCTGGCTGGGATGGTTTAGCAGTGGAGACTCCCATCAAAGGCAGAAAAATCACCCAATCTCCCCTTCCATTTCTTGTAAATCTTTAAATCAACGTGCTTATGTGAGCACCTGGAACTCCCTTCAGCATATAAATGCTGCACTGACCTTAGCAAACAAGGAGCTCCCCGCAACATAAATGGATTTGGTACTAGTTACACAAGTCTTGTGATTACCCAAGAGGGCATGTCTTCATGCTGATAAGAAATGCCTTGTAAAATGTTGGTACTATGTATCAAGTATTTAAGAGTACCCTGATAAACATACAGATGGGACCATTAATGAACATTAATTGCTTTAAACTAGACTTTATTGTGTATTTCCTAGTGGAGACGTGCCCATTTGCATGTATAATGGAAATAAATGCCTCCTGACTGACAAAATACCTCCTGACTGACAAAAGCCTCTTACTTTGTAGACTGAAGAAAACCGGAAGGATAGCACAAATAAAAAGACTGTGCTAATATATTGGGTGTTTTAACTTACTAAGATCTTTTTCAATCTTTTTTTCTAATAACAAACCAAACAACATATAAAACAGATACAAAAGACCAGTGCTTAGATTCCCACATGTTAACTGCAGTATGCCCAGCACATGAAGTTTTATGGCACATATAAAAATAAAAAGAAATCACAGTCACAAGAGGTAAGAGGAGAGACAAAGGGAACAAGAAGGTAGTCTGGGGAGTATGTTGATTTTATTTCCTACCTTACATCTAGGCCTCCTACAAGGATCTTTAGTCAACCAGCTCTAGCAAGCTATCCCAAATGGACTCTGTTTTTGTTTTTTTTTTTGTGGGGTTTGCTGTTTATTGTATGTGATCCTTTCCTTCACAGCCAGGTCTACCAGCCCAGTATACCTGCCTTAATGAGTTGGGGGTATTTACTTTTCCATTTTACCAAAATATGATGTCTCACAACCAGTAAAGCTCTATGTCGCCATCTCCCTTGATATGACGACACCCAACAAGTGGCAGTTATAAGCTCCCATTTGTAAGAATCTGCTTTAAGGTTATGTGAAGTCTCTAGGATCGTGTTAATTCTAGAAGCTTGAAACAAGACATGACTAAAACATATGTGCAAGTGAGACTCCTTTGCCCCAGCACCTCCCCCAGCCTGGATCACTGGGGGTAGCTTTAATTTTGTAAAGTCTTTAGGGAGACCAGTACCCCCTAAAAGGGTTTTTTTATGTTTTCTTTTATTTTTTGTTGTTGAGACGTAATCAGAGGTCTAAAGTTGCTTCTCTAATCTATTATATTGTTCTGTTGTGACTTGGGTTTTCAGAACCCCCGACAGAGGCAACTTAACTATTTCACTCCAGGCGGTGTAAGGAATAAATCAACAGGAACTCAGCACTTCTGTCTGATCAAGGAGTAATGCAAGTAAGCACGCTCTTGTCTAACACGGCAGTTTATTAGATTAAAGCACGTGCAGACATAAGCAATAGGTTAAGAACATCCCAGCTATTTACCTAACACCTGGAATGGTATTGAGTATTTAACAGCAGGTTCACAGTGGCCAGTTGCTCACCCACCGGGGAGAAAGCTTGTCAGGAAAAACATCTCTCAGGATGTCTTCAGAGTATACTATATTACACTATATTAACTAATCTTTTATAACTAACTTCTACAAAACACATAGGTCATAATGATCCCTACTGGATCATCACTTTTCTGACACTTAATATCAGAGGCATCTAGACAAGGTTTTCCAACCACCAAGGTTTTCAGACTCAGTTGTTTACATAGTTGTCTCCTCCTCCCATTTGGATTAGCAGAAACTGTAGCTAGTTTTGACCGAGCTTCTAAAAACCTGTCTCCAAATTAATCCTTAACTACGTGGTGTTCTATTTCATTACTTCAGGGTGGCTGAATGCACATAATATGGTTGCAATTAGCTTGATCACATTCTGGGGTATACACACCCCTCAAATCCAGGGCAACATTCCCCTCCTTAAAGGCCATATATTTTTAATATTAAGGCCTTTACATATATAATTAGTTCAGTGGGTTACTTTTGAAGGTCCAGCGTTAGGCTCAAGGCTCTCAACCGAGACCGAGCAAGAATCTTCTCTCCAGTTTCACCCCTGACTTTGTCTCGTTAAGGACCTGACTTCATGTACTTATCTTTGGGGGGTACCCATGTTCTATAAAACAGCTGGCTTGCAACCAATCACTCTTCCTTCGAATCTACCATATCAGTGCTAGAAGCACAACATCCAAAGCCACCTGAAACATTAGAATCACCACAATTAAATGTCAGGCCAAATTAAATCCCTAATGCTGTGGAGGACCATCTCAATAACGTCTCCCACCAGTTTTGTTCCAAATCTCTGCTAACCCTCTCATTCGCTTATTTAATCTCATTAGAAGCATGATGGATGGTAACCATGACTCTGTGCGCCTCCCGCCTTGCAACTTACAAATAATTCCTTAAATAGGAATGCTTAAATAACATTCTGACAACAATCAAATTATTTAAATGAATACAGGCATTTTCTATTACATCTAAACATACATCTTGTGGCTGCAAGGTATTTGTGTGAAGTATCAGGGGGTAACTGTTAATCTGTATCCACAAAAACAACAAGGAGTCCAGTGGCACTTTAAAGACTAACAGATTTATTTAAGGTATTTGTGGTACATTTATATCCAATCCCAAATTCTTCTAAGAAGGCTCCTGATTTCCAGTAGGAGTATTGTAATCATACCATCTCTAATCATGTCCTTTACCACATCTAGAATCCGCATCTGCATTTGCTAGCATGCCAGGGCCAAGAAAACATTACTTTGGAGGGCACCAACAGCCTGCAGGAAGTGGAGTGTTCCTTTTCCTGGGATTGCTCCCATTTCTCTAAAACCTGTACTGTATGCAGCTTAGCTGATCTAAAAATACCCTCAGCGGCATTGCTAAATCTTTTAGGTGTTGACCCATTGCATTCATTTTATTCACACCTCCTCCTAATTTATATTACGCCTCTACCCCGATATAATGTGGTCCTCGGGAACCAAAAAATCTTACTGTCTTATAGGTGAGACCATGTTATAGCGGGGTAGGGAGAGGAACCGCTCCCCGCCCCAGCTCACCTCCACCTCTGCCTCCTCCCCTGAGCACGATGCTGCGGCTCTGCTTCTCCCTCCCTTCCAGGCTTGCCACGACAATCAGCTGTTTGGCACAGGAAACCTGGAAGGAAGGGAGGCGGGGGGAGAAGCGGAGTGGCGGCAGCGTGCTCAGAGGAGGAGGCGGCGCAGAGGTGAGCTGGGGTGGGGAGCTGTTCCTTTGTGCCTTCCCCCCGGTTACCTGCTGTGGCCCTCCCCGCCCTCCCACCCCAGCTCACCTCTGCCTCCTCCCCTGAGTGCGCCACTTCTGCTCTGCTTCTCCCCCCGCCTCCCTTCCTGCTAGCTGTTTGGCTCAGCAAGCCTGGGAGGGAGGCGGGAGAAGCGGAGCGGCGGTGCGATCGTGGGAGGAGGCGGAGCAGAGGTGAGCTGGGGCGCAGCAAGTAAGGGGAGAGCGGAGAGGTAACACGAATTCAGATATAATGAGGTAAAGCAGCCCCGCTCCCCGGAGTGCTGCTTTACCACATTATATCCGAATTTGCGTTATATCGGACTGCATTTTATCGGGTAAAGGTGTATTTAATTGTCTTTACTGTACATCCATACACTGACCATAATTCAACTTACTTTTTACCTTCATCTTTACATGCTTTTTCCCATCGGTTTGAAACGCATATGCTTCAATCAGATCATTTACAGGTGGTTCCAACATTCACGCTTTTATACATTTTAATCATTTTACCAAAACACTATGTAACCATCCTGTTATTCAAACATCCTTTATCCCTGTTACAAATTTCTTAATGACCTGGGGCCTCCCAAGTGCAAGGCAAAAGAGCATCCCATTCCTTCCTGGTGTCGTTATCATTAGTATTGCCTCCCCAAAACTTTCCTGCCCAATGTTTGGGTATAAAAGGGAGTGTTTCAGCCTAAAATGAATGGTCTCTTCCCCTGATGCTGTCCAGTTGGGGATGTCAATTCATAAATGAACACAGAGGGGTTTACGGGTGGGAAAAAAACTAAAATTTAAACTAAAATTGTCACCAATTTGCAGTCCCAAATAATGTTCCTGATTTTTCTTTCCATCAGCAGATGACCCTTCGTTGTGTCTACTGGAAGTGGGTTGTGGGTGGGGTCACTTCTCTCCCATTGGCAGCTGACCACTTCCAAGGGGCATTGGCAGCACTACTGGAGACTTTTCTGGTCACCAGGATTGACATCAATTTCCTCTGTGTCATTCACTTTGAACACCACTGTTATCCACGGGAAGTTTCCCCACACTGTGGGCACACCAGGTTCCGGATTCACACCATCAGAGGAGTAGGCCTGCGATCCAAATGCCAGCCAAAGCAGCATATACAAGTGCATCATCTCAAGGTCTTCCAGTATCCATGCAATTGGTAATCTAAAACACAAAGCAAAACAAAACTTCTCCACTCCTATATAGCGGGAGGTATACATTTAAACGTTTAACTAAACTTATTAACATGTACAGAGACCTATCTGGGCCTAAATCCCTCATCCCTCTC
Organism: Eretmochelys imbricata; assembly: GCF_965152235.1. Taxonomy (NCBI): domain Eukaryota; kingdom Metazoa; phylum Chordata; order Testudines; family Cheloniidae; genus Eretmochelys; species Eretmochelys imbricata. The sequence continues at coordinate 98,841,463 of NC_135572.1, forward strand.
CTCCCCTTTTTCCCCTGGGACGGGGCTCTTTAACTCTTAATTGTGCTTTAAGCACCCACTTGGGGCTCAGCAAATTTATCAGCCCAAATTTGCTTAGGGCTTGCTGGGGCTGGACACCTGACCATTATTAATCTTGCGAATAAGCACATATTTCACTGGGAAGTGGTCAGTTTTCAATAACACAGGAGACAATCCCACCAGATATTCCCAAGGCTGCAAAGCCCAAACTAGTGCCCAAATCTCCTTGTTCACAGGGAGTAAACCCCCTCTCTATTTTACTTAAAATTTTGGAGGCTTAAACCACAGGATGGAGGCCTGTTCCATGGTTCTAATTTAGCACAACTTTCATTCCCTTTTCTGTAGTTGCCAGCTATGGTCGCACCCGGGGTATAAAACTGGAGCCTAAATTAAGGCCTCCTTTAACTAGATCATGGCTTCGTGCTCCAGAGGTCCCCAATTCTGTTCCACCCCCTTCTTTAACAGTTCATGCAGGGGCTGCCTTCTTTGAAAATCCATGAGAGAAAGGATCTAAGAGCTGTAACATCTGTAATTTAGGAATCGGGTCCATTCTTTGTTGATCAGGAGAATGTTCTTTTCTGTCCTCAAAATCACTCCAAAATAATTCACTTGCTAGGAACACAGCTAGGCTTTCTTTCGGCTTAGATGTGATCTGGTCCTGGATTGCTAATTGGGATATATATACTTTAGTATGCTGCATTGCATTCAGTTTTTTCACTTTATTGACTTCCTCCCAGTTTTTAATGTGGGATTCCCCCACACTGGGGCGTCTACGTGAGATGAAAGGTGGAATTTGTGTTGACATGCTAATTTGACCTATATCTGACAGGCTGTATAGATGGATGTGGGGTTTCGATTTTGTAGCAATTTACAGGATCCAGAGCCTAATATAGCCATGGATGGAAAAGGGAGGGACAGCTCCATCTCAGCATTCATTCATGTAAATATTTTATTTGTAACAGCATATGTGCTTTGCATGGCCTGGCTTATTAGAAATTGAATCCAAATAGATGCAAAGAAGCGCTATTAGGATGATTAAAGGAATGGAGAGCCTGTCTTAGAAGTGGAGTTGTTTAGCCTAGCCTAGCTTATTTAGCCTAGCAAAATGAAGGCTGAGAGGGGATATGATTGCTGTTTATAAATACATCATGGAGCTAAGAACTGGGGAGGGAGACGTGCTCTTTGAGCTAAGGGACAATGCTGGCACAAGAAAAAATGGTATAACTGCCCATGAAAACATTTAGGCTGGAAATTAGAAGGTTTCTAACCATCAGAAGAGTGAGATTCTGAAACAGCTTCCCAGTAGAAGTAGTGGGGGCAAAATTTTAAGTTGGAGCTTGATGAATGTATGAATGGGATTTATATGACAGGGTTGCCTGCAATAGCAGGAGACTGTACTTCATGATACAGGAAGTCCTTTCTCATCCAATGTCCTATGTTCCTATAAAGGCATTATGGAATTGACTCAGATTTTGGAATCTAAACACCCACAAACCCACACAGTTCATCTGATTGCTGATGTCTCTTTTGTTTGTTTGTTTGTTTGTTTTAAAGGATATTGCTTTTCTGAAAATAGTGTTGGGGCATTTGGAGTAGGAGTCCCCATGGCACATATATTCCTCTGAGCAGTGTGCTCATTGTTATCAAGTTTATTTTTTCCTAGAGCCTGAGTGGGACAGCTTCCCATTTATTCACGCCATTGGTGATTTGTGTAATTGCTAATATATTGTTAATACAGGTACAAATTCACAGAACAGGGAAATGTAGTTTTTCATTTGCTGCTATTGAATTTAGATATTTTATCCTGGGCGAGGATACCTCTGTTCTCCCTTACCTCTTCCTCATTGCAAATTATCCTAGTGCTTGTTTAGACATTATAGAAGTCTCACTTTACATGATGTGCACTTCTTTGCCAGATACAAAAAGGAGAGTTAAGGTGGACCCTACAGTATGAGATAGGACAATTTTTATTTGGTTTTGTCCAGTTTAGCAAAGTTCAGGTTCCAGAGAAATTAGGATCACTAAGGGTACATCTACACTACCCGCTGGATCGGTGGGTAGTGATTGATCTATTGGGGATTGATTTATCGCATCTAGTGTAGAAGCGATAAATCAATCCCCGATCGCTATACCATCAACTCCGAAACTCCACCATGGTGAGAGGCAGAAACGGAGTCGATGGGGGAGTGGCGGCTGTTGATCCCACGCCGCGAGGACACAGGAAGTAAGTGATTCTAAGTCAATCTAAGATACATCGACTTCAGCTACGCTATTCTCGTAGCTGAAGTTGCATATCTTAGATCGATCCCCCCCCCCCCCCGAGTGTAGATCAGGCCTAAGTATATGATTTTGGAGTATACAAAGCTGCTTGTATTCAAGTCAATGGGAGTTAAGAGAGCACATTCAAGGCCATAAAGTAGTCCAATACGTTTACTTACTTATATTCTTGGTATTATAAGCCAGCTTTCTTTATTCTTTGGATGGTTTTCTCTGATTCCATTCCATTTTTTTCAGTGTGCCATTATGTTTATCTGTCTCTGTCCGTCCGTCCGTCCATCCACCCTGCAAACCTGCTGAGAAGAGACAGTCCTATGGCATATTAGTTCTGCCTTTAGATGCCCAGGTAGCAGATGTGGCCAGAGGTGCTATTAGTCAACACCATACCAGTGCTCTGCACTCTACATTGGCTGCCAGTTGAATTCAAGGTTCATTCCAAGTCCTTGTTCTCATCCGCAAAGCTCCTAATTAGCTAGAACCCATTTATCTCAGTGACTATCCTTTCTTTGTTCAACACCACATCTGCTATGCTCAGTAGGGACGCTTTAGTTGACAAAGTCCACATTTTCCTTTGTGATGGGTTGGGGTGTTAGGAAAGCAGCGTCCATTGGAAATCAGACTAAGGGCTTGTCTACACTTACAGAGTAGCTGTGCTGCTGTAGCACTTACTGAAGATGCTACCTACGCCAACGGGAGAGCTACATCACCTGCTGGAGAGGCAGTAGCTATGTCGACGGGAGAAGCCCTCCCATCAGTATAGCGCTGTCTACACTGGAGGTTAGGTCGGTATTACTAAGTGGTTCATGGATGTGGAAAATCCATACCCCCCTGAGAGACCTAGTTATACTGACATAAGTTTGTAGCATAGACCAGGGCTCAGGCAGACTCACTTCCTTCAGAGCATGATGCAAAAAAAATGCATGTGTAAAGCAAGCATTTCCCCAAGCAATTGTGTTGTACAACAGCTGAAACAAAAGGTATCAACCATGTATACCCACACCAGTGTAAGAAGCTAGCATGAGGGAGAGGGAAGGAAGGTTCTGCCTTTCAGAGGTTATATTGCCTGTAAATAAAGACGCAGAAGACGATTAAAACAAAACAAAGCCCCAAAAAGCGGGGGGTAAGCGACAGTGTAAAGCCATCTTAAAACCCCCACTCAGAACTTAATTAAATTCAAGCATTATTGCTCTCTCTAGCCAACCGTTCATGGCACCAGAGGGCCACATCCAAAGTGTCAGCAATCTGGTCTTTTTCTTTTTACTGATGCAGGAAACATATGGCTAGCCATTAGCACCATCTGCTACGTGAGCGTCAGGAAAACGAAGTAGGGAAGATCCTTTAGGACATCAGCATTAAAATGAGAATCACCAGTTTCGGTGTTAAAAAGCTACCAATCTAACAACCCAGGTTTCCAGCAGACAAAGGCTATTAGTGAAAAGAAGCAATCATCTACACTGCAAAAAAGGTGTGCTCTTAGGTTAGCTAACCTGTGCTAGCTAACTCAGGTTAAAAAATCAGTGAAGACACAGCAACTCTGCTATGAACTCGGAATAGCAGTTCAAGTTAAAGCCTGGGGCTGAACGGAAGCCCCACTAACCGAAGTTAAAAGCAGAGTTGTTGTGTCTTCACTGCTATTTTAACCCAAAGTAGCTAATCAGGTTGGCTGTCATGAGTTAAGAACGCACCTTTCTTGCACTATAGATGTACCAGACTCGTCTCCCCAGCCCTACCCAGTTCTTTCAATGTTTACTAGCACTCCTGTGAATGAGGAAGACATGGTGAAATGAAAGAGAAACCCAACTGTGTTTTGCAGCACAAGTGTACCTGGCTAGTAGTCAGCCTGTTTCACTCTATGAAATGGGGGTGTAACAGAGTGGTCTGTCCCTTTAAGGAGCAGGAGGGGTAGGGAGCTGTCAGCTCTGAACTGGAGAGTAGCCCAGGAAGCAGGTGGTAATGCAAAAATCCCGGGAAGTGAGTGGACGCAAGCCCACCCACTGCTAAAGGCCCCTCCCCCAGCCTAGCGGGAGGGACCACTGGACCCAGGGACCAACTGATTATGGGGGACAACTAACGAAAAACAGGGACGGGAGTGAGGGTCAAAGGTTCAAAATAAGGATACCGGATGAGGACACCCAGCAGAGAACCCCGGACAGCGCCCACTGCTCCTCAAAGCTGTCGAGGGAGCCAGCGGACGCTGCCCAGTGGAACAGGGCCTGGGATCAGCCAACCCAGCTGGGTTTGATTCTCAGCTGGGGGATAAAAATGAGGGCCCCAGCTCCATGAGAGAGATTGGGACCAGGAGAGGGCTGAGAACACAGTCTCCTGTGGCTGCAGTGGAAGGCTACGAGAAGGTAGTCAGGCCCGATGCGCACACATACGCCAGGCTGGGGAGGTCCAAGCCCTTTCGCTGCCGGAGGGCCCACAGACTCAGTGAAGAATTTTTGTTGTTTGTTTGTGTGTTGATGACTATACAGAGCACTGTGGAAAGGGCTACTGCAGAGCTCCTCTCTGAATATGTATTATTTAATGCTGTTTCCAGGAGCATGTTCATCAGACATGGCTGCACTTGAGCCCGATTAGTGGTTTCATGGTTGCAGGCTACAGTATATGTAGAAAAATTGTATGTAATGTGAGGTAAGCTGAGAGTGGTCATTTGTATGTTGTTATTGGACTGGCACCCTTTGAAAGCGAAAGAAAAAATCCTGTGCGGGGGAGAGGGGTACGAAACTGCGGGCGAGTCCGCCCCAGGGCTGGGGCCTCCTGCAATTTTGGGGGCTGTGGGTCCCCCATGGAGGAAGCTGGGTGGAGCTGCAAACCCGTTATCCAGGCCAAGACAGTTCTGGTTAACTTATCTGCTGAAGCTCTCAGTTACCCACCCATGAACATCCCCACATTGCCAGACTTTCTAGCCCAGCACAAGGGCAGGTTCAAGCACCCCAATCTGGAAGCGCTGCAACTCAGGGCCTGATATTTGAATGTGCATGTGAACTCATGTTCTAAAAGGGCACAATCCATCCTTAACCAAAGCAGAAAAGACTCTATGAGAAGCTGTTACTCACTAATTCAACTTGTCTCCATAATCCACCAGGATCCCTGGTATCTTAGAATATCTACTTACCCTTATGGGTCCCGCAATCCATTCTCTTCAAGAACATTTAGCAGCGATAAGCACTTTCCATCTTCTGGTGGATAACTGTACAAAATTCACACATCCTGTCACAACTAGATTTCTGAAGGGGGTTCTCAGATCCTTCCCACCACTGGTGAAGTTTGGACCTCAATTTTCTTTTATTTTCACTCACTAAACCCCCCTTTGAGCCTCTATTCCAGTGGTCCCCAAATTGTGGGGCACTCCTGGGGGCAGAGGGGGGGAACAGGGGACAGCAGGGCCCGGGCCAGCCCACCAGCAGGTGCGGGGGAAGAGCACCATCCAGCCCCACTTTGACCCCAGCCGCAACTCAGCTCCTGGCCCAGGGGAGAGGGGAGTATGGTGTCGCAGACACATTCTATGACTGGTAAGGGGGTTGTGAGAGGAAAAGTTTGGGAACCACTGCTCTATAGTGTTCTGTGCCCATCTGTCCATGAAGGTGGCCTTTCTAATAGCCATAATGTCAGCCAGAAATCAGCGAGTTGGGAGTGCTCCTGGTGGAGCCACCATATATTATCTTCTATAAATAAGAGTCTCGTTATGCCCCATCCTAGATTCACTCCTAAAGTAGTTTCCGAGTTTCATATGAGTCAGGACATCCACTTCCCAGTATTTTTTCCAAAACCTCATGGCACAGATGAAAAAAGACAGCTGCATAGTCTAGCTGTCTGAAGGGCTTTGGCTTTTTATCTGCAAAGAACAAAGGATGTTAGAAAGATACCTAACCTATTTGTTTCCATAAAGGGATCCAGGGCTCAAGCAGTATCTATGCAGAGATTTTCAAAATGGATCTCTGGTTGTATCACTCTTTGTTACCAGCTAGCTCATATCTCCCCGCCCCTCCGGAGGGGAGAAGGGCTCATTCCCCAAATTACTTCAGCTGCATCTCTGAGAGATGTCCCTCTCCTAGAAATAGGAAGACAGTAGGGCAACTACTTGAAGCTCTTTGCATACCTTTACACGAGACATTACACTCTGGTCCAGTTACAGTCAGTCTCACTTCTGCATCCACACACTTCCTGTCTGACTACTGCTTGTTACCACACTTACCTGTAGCTGGAGGTTCTTTGAGATGAATTGTTTCTATGTGTATTCCACTGTCTGCTTGCAAAAAAAAATTCTGGACACAGCCACATGGTTCACATGTGTAACTCATGTGGAATACAGATAGGAACCACGCATCTCGAAGAACCTCCAGCTACAAGTAAGTAACCTCCATTTATTATATTATGAAGTATTATTTCATATAGAAATCTTTAGAATCCCAATTACTTCTCGGCTATGAAAATCTTTCACCTGCCATCTTTATGTTGTTTACATATATAATGCTAGCTGCCCATCTTTTTTATTACTGATAGTATGTCAGTGAATAGAGCATCTTAATTTTGAGTATCTAAATGTCAAACTTTCATCTATGTATTTAAGATCCATCTCTATAAATGTCTAGCAGATCATAAGCATCTTGTCTGTTGAAGGGTTAGAAACATTAATTAGAGAATCTAATCTCATTAAAGTTGCTCAGTGACAGTGAAATAATGTTAAGCATCTATCTGTCAAATATCTATCTGTTTTTTAATTCCTTAATCAAACCTTGCCTTGCCAAAATGTTTATTGATGATGAAAATTCTCAAAATGTGATTCCTTCACGTTCTCTGGTCATTATGGTTACAACAATATTAACATTTGTGTAATTAATTGTTCACATTTTGTTTTCTAAATTCATAATTTAGGGCCAGTTTGTGTCTGGCCCTCACATGGGTGTGCAGGGGAGTGTGAGTACATGTGAAGCCCACCATTCTTGCATACCCCATGCAATGCCCAGTCACAACCAAGTCCTTCTGCCTGAGCAGGCAGGGATTGCTTCCTCAATGTGCCTTTAGAGAAACACTGCACCTCAAAGGTAGAGGACAAGATCATGCTCCTCTTTCCTTCCCTTCCTGTCTCTACCAATCTGCAGAGCACCAGTTGGAGCAAGATGTGCTAACTGAGCCTGTTACCACAGCATATGCTCCGAAGAGAAAGCCTGAGTTGACAACTGGTGCCTCCACATAGTGGGGGGTCACCAGCTAAAGGGGAGGACACATGATCTCCCCATGTGTCTCCTCTCTGCCCCACCCCCAGCTCCTCCTCTACCCCTGGCACGTTCGGCTGCTCTCTCTGGCAGCTGGGTGTGGAGCAGGACGGAGCCACTCCCGGTTGCTGCTCCAGCTGCCTGGGAGAGAGCCTGGCTGGGGAGAGGCAGCAGTGGCAGCCCACTCCCTGCCTGGCCTCGGCTTCTGGGGACAAGGGACAAGCATGCCAGGGGAGGGAGGTGGGGCTCCAGCTCGCTCGGCCACTGTCCCTGGAAGCTGAGTCTGGATGGGAAGCAGCCCGCCACCGCAGCCAGGCTCTCTCCCCAGCAGCTGCTGCGGGCAGCGTCCCAGCATGGCCAGAGAAGCTCTGGCCCTGCTCCTTCCTCTCCCCGCCTGGGCGGCTGCTTTGGGGGGCACTTGACCCTGCATCCCCCCCCGACACATCGCCTCTGTCAGGGTTACACACCTGAACAGATGTAAAACTGCCTTCACTGAACAAAGATGCTCCACCAGAGAAGTAGATTGCATCATGGAATGGGCCGCCTAAATACTCTGAGAGAACCTGGACAGTCTTTCAGTACAGGAAAGAAAAAACATTGACTGCACAGCCCTAGTTGTCACCTGCCACCACACGCTGGAACCCATGCAGTGTATCACCAAAAAATTACAACCCATGCTTCATGGGGACTGAATTCTGAAAGAAATCTTTCCTAAACCCCCTCTTCTGGCCTTCAAACAACTCCCCAGCCTTTCCACACTCATCATCAGAAGCAAGCTCCCCATAGACCAGGATCCACCAACTCAAAGTGGCACCAGATCCTGCCAGAACAACAGATGTGAAACCTGCAGATATATCTCTATTGCTGCAATGATCAATAGTCTCCACAATATACCTTTCAAGATCCATGAGTCCCATACATGTCTATCACAACATGTGGTCTACCTCAACTAGGATATCATGCTCAGCAACAATTATGTGGGTGAAACGAGACAATCACTATGCCCCTGAATGAACTCGCACAGAAAAATGATAAAAGATAAACACACCCTATCACCAGCGGCCAACATTTTTCACAAAGCGATCACTCCATATCTAACCTTTCAGTTCTCAACCTCAAAGGATACTTGCACAACACCTTCAAAAGGCAAAGCTGAGAACCTAAATTCATAACTCTAATGAACATTAAAAAACATGGACTAAACAGAGACACTGGGTTTTATGGCTCATTTCAACAGTTTGTAACATACCCTAACTCTACTGCCTACTACTCTCTTTTGTCCTAGGACTGAAGAGGTGTTAACTGCCCATTTCATTTTAAGTAGAATCCAACAAATGTGTAAAACCCTTAACAATTGCTTAACAATCTGTCCTATTTTGTATATAGGTTGGACACTAGTCCTTTTCTAGTCCTGAAGGAGAGTTATGTAACGCTCAAAAGCTTGTCTCTTCCAACAATAGAATTTGGTCCAATAAAAGATATTACCTCACCCGCCTAATTTCTCTCCTATCTGAGCCTGCAGGGGTCATTCTATTCTGGGAGGGTCATTCCACTCTGTGTGCAGATCAGTGGCTGAAATTGGCCATTACTGAATTTATTCTTTAGTACCTACGTTGAGAACAAGTATTGAATAATAGACTCTTCAGTCTAATAGAGAAATGTATAACATGATCCTGTGGCTGAAAGTTGAAGCTAGACAAATTCAGACTAGAAATAAGGAGTTTAGCAGTGAGAGTTATTAACAATTTGCCAAGGGTCGTGGTTGATTCTCCGTCACTGATAATTTTAAAATACAGATTGGATGTTTTTCTAGCAGTTATTTTGGGGAAGTTCTGTGTCCTGTGTTATAGTGCTCAGACTAGATGATCATAGTGGTCCCTTCTGGCTTTGCACTTTATGAATCTGTTGAAGCAACTGGCACCCATTTGGAGCAGAGAGAGCTTTTCAAAGTGGTGTATGGAGTTACCATAATCAAATCTGGTTTTACAAATCTGGTTAAATTAGACAGAACTCAGTACACACCTTGCTGTGATTATGTATTTTTAACCTAAAGGAGTGTATCCTTTCTTGATGCTGGTGTAACTTCCATGAACATTAATAGAAGTAAAACTTTAAAATTGGATGGGGGAAAGTATCTTTCATTTGAAATGGATTAAATTCTGAAAGTAACGAACAGCAGTACACTCTAGTTAAAAGAAATTTCTTCAAAATTTTTGTATATATTGCCAGGGAATTGTATATTACATATAACTTTATTAAAAGAAGAGCTAATTCCATTGTGCACTGCTCACTAATTTAAGAGCCTGATTTTCTGCAGCCCTCTCCCCCCAGCTTCTGTTTTGGTAGGTGTAATGTCTGGGTCCAAAAGGTTGTAGGGCAGAAAGCCCCAGTCACCAATGAATATTTTTGTATTTTTTAAAAAAAATGAGAGAGGTTTTAATTACATTTGGGTTTGGAATATTTCAGGTTTAAAACTGATCATTTCAAGTATTCTTTTAGTCACTACTAATCAGTATTGAAACAAGTCGCTTACTTTGGACTCCTACATGGCTAAGTGTCACGAATAATTACACTTTTCAGAAAAATAGCCACCTCTAGCACTAGACTCAAAAATGGGAAATGTCATTAAAAACTTTTAAAATAAATCAATTTAATAGTTTATTCAGGATGACAAGTACTTCTTTCCCTGTAGGCTTTCTTACTGCTAAGCTGAACAAAATGGGTGTAGTTTCCCTTTCAGCAGACTTCTCGCCATCGGCACTGGCGATCGTTCTAATTCTGGTGGTTGGACATTGATATATGTCTACGGAGAAGATGAGTACTTTCCAGCACTGACTATCCCTAGAATATACTGGAATATTATGTTAATTTCCAGGACAATCGTAAACATGCATGAAGATTTACATAAAAACGTATTAAGAACAGAAGACTCTATCTGGAAAGGAATATAAAGTATTGCTGAATTTTTAATAGTCGTGTGTTAGATGAAAATGCACTGCCTGGAGTGTCTGCCATTAAAATATGGATCTTTTTTATTTAAAGGGACATTAACATTAATTTCTCCTGCCATGGGTTTTCTGCTCAGAACCTAACTCATAACTACTTATGGGCATTTCTGTCCAATATAGCAGAATGGAGCCAGATTTACAAATTCCCTCTTTCTTCACCCCCTCCTTTAAAAAAAAAAAACACCTGAAAAATTCTTCTGCTGCCTAATTTACTGAAGAGGCCACACCCACACCTGTCTCTCGGCCTCCACAGAAGTGTGCAAATGTTGCCTCCTCTTTCTTTCCATAAGAGAGCCTTTTGCAAAGGATTCTTTACCCTATTTTTTTTAATTTCTCTCTGACAATTTTCTCCTTTTCCATTAATTTTGGTGCCCATCTGGAAAGAAGAAGGCGGTCTTCACCTTTCCTCTTTGAGGAAGCTTGGGGACTCCCCAAGCCTCCTGGTAGATCTGCAGCCCTTATTAGTGATTACACAGGATCGACAGCAATATTAAAGGATTTCTATGGCACTTCATTTCTGTGTTCAGAAAATGAATTTTGTATTTAGAACAGGAGTGCTTGGGAGATATCTTTAGCACCAGAGGCTTCCACTCCCTAGAACACCTTTCTTGCATGTTAGCTGCCTCTCATTTTGTTGTACAGTAGATCTGGGACACCACAGGGCGGGTTCAGCAAAGTGTTTTTAGGAATGAACAACTGGCCTTCCTTCCCTTCAGAATCATCATCCTGTGCTCCATATTTCCACTGCGAGGTATGTCCCTCTAGTCAGTGTTGGCAAATGGGTTCTTGAAATAAAAGAGACATTGTCACTTACCAGCTAATTCCTGTTCTTTTGAAGAGTCACCTCCATCAACCTGTCTAGCTGTCTGTCAGTAGCAGAGGAAGTTGTGGCCTCTTTGTAGCGATACTCTCAGTATTTTTGAAGAGGAGTGTTTTTGTCTTGCTCGTTCCTCCAGTCAGATAGCTTCTACCTAGTTATATTTGCTATTCTTATTAACCTTTGAGTTGAATATTTTTCAATACCTTTTGGGGCTTTGAAATTTATCTTTTTCTAAGCCTTCCAGTGGGTGGCTCCTCTTTGATGTCACCTACGTTGCTCCAGTGCTGGCTTAGCAGAGAGGAATCCACCAGCAGGGTGTCTAATGCTCTTGCCAAAGTATCGGAATGTTTTGTTACTTTGGAATTACTTGAAACATACTGAGAATGATCCTGGATTTAAAAAATAAATTGCTAAACATGGAAAATTTTGTTCTTATTTTTTTTTATTGATGCACATTTCACAGTGATGAAAAACTGAGACAAAGAGATCTATTGTTTGTGCTATCTTTGCTGCAACATCTCCATACTTATGACAGAAAATCTTGAAAACACGGAAATAAATATTGTCTTGCCTTTAAGAATTTGCATAAGTTTTCCTACTAAAAATATTAACTTACCATGGCTTTATTTACTGAAAAATGTAATGATATATTTGTTTTTAGTAGAACAAATAAGGACATTAAAGCTCTGATTCTCCACAGCCTTGAACTTTTTCATCATTTACATTTGTGAAGAATGAGTGCAAAGTCAGTGCAAAATGTATCAGTATAGTGTCATTTTTTCATCCATTTCATATGCTCAAGATGAGGATCCCATGGCTCTTGGTTCTCTTTCAATTTGACCTGACAGTTTGTATTAAGCATGGTATGCAAGTAGTTGAATACTTCTGATATTGAAAGAAAACATGCAACAGTTAGAAGCTGTGAGAATCAAACTGCGTTGACTGTGTGGTGATGGCTTTATTGTTAAACCAGTTCATTTACAGTTGTAAGTAAACTTGACTTCAATACACAGCAGATTGTGGACTATCCTATACAGTCACATGCATGTTTGGGGAGGTAGATTTGCCTGGATAGTTGTAATGTGCTATTGTTGTAGTCTTGTCCATGAGAAGAGGACTTCAGTACATTTTAAGGCTAAAAGGAATCATCGTGTTCATCTAGTCTGATTTCCTGCATAACACAGGCCAAAGAACCTCGCCCAGACTTGAAACATGGTCATTTACACTTTCCACCAAATCATTCTTATTTATACTCCAGCTTGCTGTATCTAGGGTATTTTTAAAGTTTTAAGTTTTCTTCATGGTCATCACTGATAAATGTGTCCTTTCAAAGGACTGAAATTAGAAGGTGAGTGAACATTTCTCTCTTCTTCCATCCTCTCTTTCAGTAACAGGCATGCTGATTATAGTGCAGCAACAGCTGCGTGATAGTTAAGGTTGCGTGACAGTGTTCTCTTTAACAGGAGTTTTAAACCTACATGTAAAAATCTCACTGAAATGGTAAAAACCAAAACATGAACTATAAACTTTGAGTGTTTAATTTTTTCATGGTGGTTTTATGAAAAATGATTGATATCGGAAGAATAAGAGTTTAAAAATCATCCCTTTGTGTGATTTCCATTCCCCCCTCCACTGGATTGTCTCATTTTACTTTGTACCTCTTTTGCAAGAAAGCTAAAACACTCTGCGACCTGACCTTTTGGCTACAGTGTTGTTCCTCGTGCTGTTTCCTAGAATATCAGTTACATGTGGGTTGTGGATTTTTTGGAGAGTATTATATATAGTTTGTAGCCATAACGAAAAATAGGTGCATATATGGTGAACCTTCTGAATTTGATGACATATTTGCTGCAGTGCAAATGCCGAGAGAGAAAGAGACTTACTGATTGACTGACTGACTCTCCCACTCCCACATACCCTGTAGCCTAGGGTACAGCTCCTGAGCTGGAAAGAGGAGACCAGGAGTGGAAATCTCACCTCTTCTAAGTGTAATACCCATGCAAGTCACTGCCCTTAAGTTGACTACCTCAATGTAGAAGACAGTTAGAGAAGAGCTGCAGAACATTCTTCCCTTGTAAAATAAGTTAACTGAGAGCTTATGCATGGTCACTGTAGCTGTAAAACCCAGGTCTCTAATATTACACCTGATCTTATCTAGGATTGCCAGGTGTCCGGTTTTCGACCAGAACACCGGGTTGAAAAGGGACCCTGGTGGCCCTGGTCAGCACTGCTGACTGGTCCATTAAATATCTGGTTGGTGTGGGGCTGGCAGGCTCCCTACCTGGCTCTGTGTGGCCCCCAGGAAGCTGCCAGCATGTCCCTCCAGCTCCTAGGCATAGGGGCAGCTACGGAGACTCCGTGCGTTGCCCCTGCCCTGAGCACTGGCTCTGTAGCTCCCATTGGCCAGGAATCGCGACCAATGGGAGCTGTGGGGGCGGTGCCTGTGGGTGGGGCCAGCTCGCAGAACTACCTGGCCGCCCCAATGCCTAGGAGCCGGAGAGACATGCTGGCCGCTTCCTGGAAGCCACCTGAGGTAAGCACCACTTGGAATCTGCACTCCTCACCCCCTTCCCGCACCCCAACCTCCTGCCCCAGCCCTGACCCCCTCCTACACTCTGAACCCCTCGGCCCCAGCTGGGAGCCCCCTCCTTCACACCAGAGCCCGCACCCCCAGCCACAGTCTTCACACACACACACCCGTACCCCATCCCCCTACCCCAGCTCGGTGAAAATGGGCGAGTAAGTGAGGGTGGGGGAGAGCGAGCAACGGAGGGAGGGGGAATGTAGTGAGCCGGTGATGGGGTCTCAGAGAAGGGGGGGCAGGGATGGGGCTTTGGGGAGGGGGTGGAGCAGGTGTGGGGCAAGGGTTTTGTGCAATTAGAAAGTTGGTAACCCTACTTATTCTCTGCAGCACCCTACCTTCCAGAGTGATGAAGTCAGTTTTAGTTATGCCAACTCTGTCTGCTATAAACTACACTCCTCTCCCAGAGCCAGAGTTCAGGATTCCTGATCAGCAGTATTCTACTCCTGGCTAGTAAATATTTGTGTAACCTGCTGGAAAAGTGTGTATTTGTCATGTTAAGGCAAAATAACTTTCCTAATGCATGGAATGTGGGACAGTCAGATGTGCTGATCTGTCAGTACAAGTGATAGAAAAGTACGTGGGGTTTTCTATTAGAGTGCAAGTCTGATGAAGTTGAGTACATAATGCTTTCTGGTATTTGCTGGAGATGGAAGTGAAAGCATTGTGGAGCACTGGTGTGTTGGAGACCATATGAAGGGAGAAAGGAAAGCACACATCTTTCCCTTTAACTACTTATTTCCATGCTTTTCAAGTTTGATGAGGTATGTCTTGCTGCAACCTTTACTGTCACTAAATGTGGTTATTGTTTAACAATAAAAACTAGATTCTAAGAAGGAACATGTTCCATTGGTATAACTGAGGATTAATGCACCAGTCACACATCACCAGCAGCTAGTCAGATGGCTCCTACAAAGTGATAACTTTATTTCAGCAATGTAGATTTAGGTATTTTCTCAACAGACAATGTGGTAAATAATCAGTAACTTTTAGCAGAGCCTCACAACCCTATGCCATGGAGTTCAAAGTTAGTGCTAAAAAAATAATTAAGGACTAAAGAACCTAAGTCAGTGATGCTCCAAAAAGCTATCCACCAATTACCGGTAAGTGATTTTGAATAAACAATGAACTTTGTCTCTGCTATCTGATGTGGTGATCTTTATTTTTATATCCTGCTGTCCATAGAATATCACCTCCAGATTTAACAAAGGAAAAAGAGGTTTGAATGCACAACTGGGATAAGCAAGTGATGACTTTAACTTACACAGCTTTTGAAACTACTGATTTGGTCCAGTTGATACCATAGAAGTACTTCCTTACACATAAAATATTTCTCTTAATAGAGAGTCTACTTTAAGAGACTTGTTACCATGACCTTTTCCCATTGTGTTGTCACCCATGCACTTAGTATCGTTTCATGCCCTGGACACTTGAAGTGAGAGCCCTAACCTGTTATCAGATGGTAGTACTAGTCATGACATGAAATGTATGTCTAGTTATGGCACATTACACAATGACACCTGACAGCAGCTAAGCTAGCAGGAGGCTGTTCCAAGCAAGAAGTCTCTAGGTATATTCAAAAGCAGCTTACATGGGCAATGATGCTAGAATAACACTGAATATTTTATATTGGTAGAAACTGCACTATTGTCTTTGTAGTGTGTAGCTTCCAGCTAAAGATGAACAGAACTGGATTAAATGATCTAACCTCCAAAGTAATGTACAGTGCATTTCCGTGCTCCTAAAGTGCTGGGATTGACTACTTGGTTCAGTTTATAATTCCACTTGAAAAACTGGCCATCTCTCCCATTACCTTTTGACAAAATTCTGTTTATCAGTGGGGGTTGGTAGAATGGCCCTTTGATTCTGAATTCCAACATTTGATAAACATTAAATCTTGAGTACAAGTTAAAGTTCTCCTAGTTTACATTGTTTTAATTTATGTAATTAATGCCTTCACAGCAAATAACTCAAGGCCTCACTGCACTTAACCTTACAGGGCTCAGCTGTAAAAATAAATGTTTCTTATTTTCTTAAAATTTCTTTTTACCAATAGACCAGAGTTTGTAGAGGAAGGTATGACTGACTGCAGCTAATGAGAACCTAGTCATCACCTGTCCCTTGGCCCTTGTGCTTCAATCATGACCTATTTTGGAATGAATTTTGCTGATTTTTTTTATTTGGGGCTTATGTCCAGATAAGTGTCTTCTATCTAATGTCACAGCTGGAATAAAAATATAATTCTATTAAGAGATATAGGCCAAGATTTTCAAAGATAAGTGCTTACAGCTAGGCTCCGAAACCTTTATTTGGGAAATTAATAAGTGGCCTGATTATCAAAGGCTCTAGACACCTATCACTCCTATTGAACTTAATGGAGCTGCTCGGTGCCCAGCACCTTTGAAAATAAGGCTGCATTATTAGGTGCCCAAACATGGATTTAGAGCCTAATTTTAGGCACCCATTTTTTACAACTTGGCTACCGTAAATTCAGGTTTTAGCAGGACAAGCAGTAGGAGAATTATAAGCAGAAAACATGAACAAGTCTAAGTACAATGGAGATCACACTGCAAAGGTAAAAATAACTTCCTGGTACTCTTCCAGACCTGAATTTTATATTGTAAGCCCATCTCTAAGTATAAGAAGTGAGGCAAAGGATTTAAAAGTATAAAGCAAGGTGTACATAAGTACACATGAGGGGATATAGTTCTGATAATAT
The DNA here is from genome assembly GCF_965152235.1 of Eretmochelys imbricata. NCBI lineage: Eukaryota > Metazoa > Chordata > Testudines > Cheloniidae > Eretmochelys > Eretmochelys imbricata. The sequence goes on from NC_135572.1 coordinate 98,858,105, forward strand.
GTAGATACAATTTTTTCCAGCTGAACTCAAATCATGTTATACTGTCAAGATAGTATTTGACTATGCACAAACCTAACCTACTGCAATGGCAATTTTATTCTCCATGGTACAACTCTAATCAGCCATGATATTTCAAAACAAGACAATTTGTTTTGCTGTAAATAGAAAAAGAATTACACAAATGTGTCTCTCTGCTTTACTATCCTGGAAACCTCATAGATTATATGAAATGTTTGTTATGTGGCACTCCAGAGGGAACATACAGAAAGAAGAAATGGTGTTTAATTTGGCTTCTTGCTATGTTTACCTCCATCTGATGTGGGAATAAGTTGTCATTTATGCAGTTTAATAGCATTTTTATACCACTTAAAATTTGTGAAATGCAGGTTTGATTAATCTCACCACATTTCTCAGAGCTTCCTTGGGGTTAGAAGACCTGAAAGGCGATGCTGTAACTATCTGAGAGAGAAGAAGTAAGAAATAACATTTACATCTTAAGGAAAGGGCATGCCATTTACTGAATGTAACATATGGAGCATCAAAAATGTGTTTTAAAATATTTTGGCTTCTGAATGTATATTTATAACGTGTTTGTTAGTTTGTTTGTTTGTTTGTATTATGGGAGCATTAACAATGTGGTAGGTGCTGCCTGTACAAGTAAGAGACAGACCAGCTTACAATCTGAGAAGACAAGCAACTGATGAAGGGTAGGGCAGCAGTATACAGCATACAATCAGTTTTAAAAATATTTATATATATTATTGGCTAACCACAGCTCAGCTGTGCATCTACCTACCTGTTATAGTTGGCTTTGTAACTGTCAAGGGAGAAGTAAATCTTGGGGGATTTCAAGGTTGGATAAAAGTGAGTCTTGGGAGACCGAAGAGCTCAGTGTAAGCTCGAAAGCTTCTCTCGCTCACCAACAAAAGTTGGTCCAATAAAAGATATTACCTAACCCACCTTGTCTCTCTTGGGAGACCATAAAGACTTGTTCAGGGAAAGGCATTCCATACTCATGGAGTGGCCTGGAAGAAAACATGGAGAAAATTAGGGGGAAAGTAAACATGTGGTCATTTGAGGCAGGTATCTTGATCTTTGGCTGTCTTTCTCCTTTATGGATGTAAGTTTTTCATGCATTCCCAGTTACACTCTGTGGCTCTTCAGTCTACAAGCTTTCCTTTTCATTTCTTTGTTTGAACTCTGCCTCCTGCCATTCAGCTGATGTAGAGCCCAATGACAGAGTAACAAATGTGGAACTGCTGCACGTTGGGCAGAACACAGAAAGCCAGTGCAGAGGGGAACTCCTCCTCATGTAAGCTGCAGAACTGTTTTCCACCCTGGTTTCACAGAGTGAAGAGTTGGCAGTGAACAATACATCCTCATTACATGGATCCATAGGGTTCAAAAACACCCCTGCAAGGGTATATGGTGGCTGCAGGTCTGTGAGCTGCAGCAGTAGCCACAGAGTGATTTGGCAATTTCTCTGCTGTCTGAAAGGGGTGGTTCTACCATCCACAAAGCACCCATGTAAAAAGGCCTTTTACTCAGGTTGTGCATGGGAGGAAGTATTTGCCACCATATGTCAGCTAATTTTTAAAATTTGCTATGCTCTCTGTTGGTTCCTCCCCCACAATTTTGTATGCTATCAATTACAGAATTGGGTCTTTTGTGTGTACCAATAACTTTATATCAAACCTGCCTGACCTGGACCTTTATTAAATGTATTTTCTGTACAGGGTATGTACACAGACCAGATAAATTGACGGCAATTTACATGGCATTTGCAATGTGGAGTTTCTGAAAATTTAATTATATCCTGTATACGGGTATATGTATATGCTTTAAAAGTAGAGTAGTGCAATGAGGACAGATAAACATTTCAAGTGTAGCTTTAAACTTAAGATTCTCTTCACAGCAATCAGGGGTCTGAAACTACCATGCTTACTCAGCCTAATCTCCCACTGATTGTAATTGGTATTATTGCCTGAGTAGCGCTGGTCTGGAGCCCAAATAAACTGCCAACAGGCACAGCTATATGCCAGACTGTATCAACCAATGAAAATATAATTGAGGTGTTAAGATGGTTTGCAATCCATAAAGCATGCATGCCTAGTGGTGCCCTTGAGCATATGTAATAATTGGGGTGGGGGAGAACCAGTTCATGGAACATTAAGGCTTTGATTTAAACCAACAAAAATTAAAGAGGAAAAAAGCCTTTGGAATTAAGGCTCTGAAAGCAACCTTGCCTCTACTTCCTTGTGTGTATGCATTATCCTCGTGATCATGTAATGAAAGACCATAATAGAAGGCTATTACAGAAGAATATTCAGTCCTCTTGACATCCCCAAACTTTCCCAAAGCTAATATGATTTTGAGAAATATATTCATTTCTGTATAACAATGAGTACAATAGTAAAGAAATTGTAAACTGGCTTTAGAGAATTTACAAGTGGTCTACAGTGGAAATAATCTAGTTTAGTTGTTTCCCTTATCACCCAGAAAAGCTGTTTCTGACATCTCTCCAAGAAGTATTGTTTATTTGACTGATAGATGGGAGTAATCTAATAACTCTGGAAAGCACCTGTAATATAAATGAAAGGAATTGCTCTTAAAACCTTACCTTTGAGAATGTTGAAAGGTTTACAATGGCAGCATATCAAAATAAGTAGGACATTCATATAATAAACTTTTTTTTTCTAGAGCTGGATGAATTTGAGAAAAACTGTCTCGATCGTAGATGAGTGAGTATATATTGTAAGAGGAAAGTAAACGAGTCAATGGAGAGAAAAAGTTAACATGCAAAAGTGTTATCTGAGATTTACAAATAATCAGTAAGTCCAAAAGTCGGTTGGGGAAAAATCGGTTATTTGTGATGATGGGATCCTTTTGAGAACCTGTCATTACTCCATTTGTATTCTCTTCTATGTGGTGTTTTTGATGTAAAGAAACAATTTAAAACATTTTGTTGGGGTTCAATCAGAATTTTCAGTCAGAATACTGGGTCTCATGCTCTGAGCATAAAAGCATTTAAACATGCTGTGAAACATTTTTCCCTTGCTTATACCCAGGGAGTACAAGTGAGTAGGGTTGCATGGATGTAAGCAAGCACAACATTTAGCTGTGTTCGTGTGCTGATTTGGTGCGTGATGTATGCTTTCCATTCTACGGCCACTGTCACACAGCCTCTAAATTGCATCATAATTCCATATTAACAAACCAAAGCAAATCTGCTATATTTATTAACGTTGAAAGAAATGGGACAAATGCAATGTTTTTTTTTGATTGAATGTATTCTACCTGTAAAATGAAATGGCAACCAAATATGTATCTATTTTTCCTCTATTTTGCTTTGTATGCTTTTCCATAACAATTTTGCTGTGCATTGGTTTTTCATAACAAGAACATTCCACATTTCTTGGCACTACTTCACCAATTTTAGGCAATAGTTCCTTTTCCAAGTAGAAGTTAGCCAATAGTCTAGCAGCTACTAATTAATGTGAGATTATTTCCTTTTGTGAGACCATTTCCACTAAGAATTCCAGGAAGAATTACCAAACAGTCATTTGGTAATAAAAGACCAAGTACCAAGATTTGCTAGAGTTTGTATTTGACAAACAATTATCTTCAGGAATAAGAATTATTTTGACTTGTAAAACTAGTTAAAACTGCGAGAAGCTCCCATTTTTAGAATATTTTCTGTATTAGCTACTTTTACGACTGGCTGCTAATTTCAAATTTTCTGTAGGTGACATTAATCACAGGATACCTTTAATGTGCTACTGCACATCCTGAACAAGTACAATTAACTATACTAAGATTCCATATGGAATGATTTTAAATGGTTGATTCCTATGTGAATATTAATTTTTTTCACAAAGGAACAGATGTTCACTTCTCTTATTTGAATTCATTTTTTCCAGCATATACTGTATGGTATTGAAGTAAAGCTCTCATATCATAACCAAATGCCCGCAGAGTAGAGTTCTTTTGTTGCTTTTGTTTTTTTGGCTCTAGCTATTTACTAAGCTACGTTACTAATGTAGTCCCTTGTGTTCTGTTTCATTCCTAATGGGATTCAAAATTATACAATTAATATGAACATTTTCATATTTAGATGAATCATCGTGTGGCTTCACTGAGTGCAGAAGGTGAGTTGTTAGGAGGATGCATCGAGTAATGTTCTGATTTAAAGCAAATGGTACAGCTTGTTCTTTACAAAACCTACATTGTATTTGTTTGAAAAGGCCAGTCAGGGCCTGAAGGATATTGAGAGTGCCCTTTTGAGAAGTTCAGTTACACACTTATCCAAGATGACACATAATGGTTCAAAAAAGGCTAGAATGTTATTTAAGGAAGTTGACTTTGTTACTTCTCACTTTCTCTATACAGCCATGAAAATCTATTTTCTATCATTTCTTTTCAGTAGAATGCAAGAGACTCAGAAAGTTCAGTGCCTTTGAATGGAGACTGTTGTTTTGCCCTTGAGCAAATCATAATAAAAAATTATATTCTGTATATTAGTAGTTCCTTTCATCTGAATCGTTTAAACCATTTTACAAACATTAAAGAATCTTCACAACAGACATGTGATATAGGTAAATATCAGTAACCCAATTTTACAGAGAGGTAAATTTAAGCAGAGAGAATGGGGTTGGGTTTCATTTCATTATTCCAACAGAGAATTAAAGTGAGCACCCTTAAGAAAAGAGCGCAATATGGTGTAACAGAGTCTTTGGTGGTTCATCCCTCAGAGGGTGGGAGGACCTGACCCACTTGTCTACACTGGGTGATCCTAGCGCAGGCCCCACTTCCTTACTATTTGCGAGGGCAGGGGCTCTGCCCTTGTGAACATTCATCCGGTCTCTCTGGATGGGGGATCAAAATAAAAGTCACAAACCTCACTGCATTCAGAGAGGCTTCCTCCCTGTGGTCCAGCAAAGAGGGGGGCAAAGCCAATGATCCAGCACCAACATTGGGGGGTTTGGGACAATTGCTCTCACTGGGCCTCTGAGTCAGGCCCGGCCTTACCACTGGAGTCTGCTGTACTCTCCTCAGGGTCAGGTTGAAGGTCTGCTGACTAGGAGTTCCCTCCGCAGCTTTAGGAGTAACTCCTGTAGTCTGCTACTTAGGGCAATCCTACTTCTCTCCCACACCCTCTGACTGCAGCTTCCTCCCTTTTAAGGGCCTCCTCCCTGTCATACAAGATTGACAGAGCCAGAGGGGCAGGGGTAGGCCTACCTCCTAGGCATCTCTGGCACCTTTCTCATCTGTGTGGGGTCAATACACCTCATCACATGTGGTTATGAATATTCTGGTATTACATTTTGTAGGTTTTTTCATATTGTCAGTTGGTTAAGATGTAAACAGAATTGTTCCATCTGTTTAGTCTTGCAATAACTAATGTCCAGAAGTACTCCCCACAGGAACATTAGGCAGAGGCAACGTCAACTCTTCTCCTAGAATGGGACAAGCCAAAAGAGAAACTGTTTGTTTTTGTACTCAGTCTTTGATCTAGTACAATTGTCAGCTCAGAACCTTATTATCTTAAGTTATATTCAGGGGTGAAAGTAACTTAAAGGACTTACCATTACGCAGGGCGGCTGGGGTCCTGGGCAAGGTGCGGAAGTGGCTTTGGGCCTCCGGAAGGGGTGGGGCCTCTGGTGGAAGGGGCAGGGCTGGTGCCAGACTCCCCCAGCCAGCCCTTCAGTGCTGCCTGGCCCGCGCTGCCTGGGGCTCTGGCAGTGATTTAAAGGACCCAAGGCTCTGGCCACTGGTGCTGTAGCGGCAGTGGTGGCTGGGAGCCCCGGGCCCTTTAAATCGCTGCCAGAGCCCCAGGGTAGTGGCAGCCAGGAGACCCGGGCCCTGACGGCGATTTAAAGGGCCTGGGGCTCCCGCTGCTACCCGCTTTTAAATCACCTGACCCCAGGGCAGCTGCTCCTTTTGCCCTTCCCCCACATCAGCGGCCCTGCCAGTACGGTCGGCTGTGTTCCGGCAGCCACTTTCTTATCGGTACGTCATACTGGACCGTACCGTCTTACTTTCACTTCTGGATATATTGTAATAGAAGAGAGGGGAGGACACAGCCTGCAGAAAGCAGCAGTAAAGATGACCAGACTTAAAAATACAAAATTCAGGCATAAGATAATACCATCAGCAGCTTAAGAGGATAGCTATTGATTAACAGATGGTTACCCTTCAACCTTCCATTCCCACAGCAAAACCATCAGAAAGGTGGAGAAAACCAGATTCCATCAATAGCTAACCTCAATGAGGATTCTAGCCTTTTCACATTCAGCCTTAAGAAAAGGTCATGGAATGGAGGTGGCATTGATAAATCACGTCTTTATGGCCACGGAAAGAAGACAAATTGCAGTTCTTATACTGCTGGCTCTATCATCCACCTCTTAATTCAGTTAGTTGTACGGTTTTGCTAACTTGTATACGGGACCTAGCAAGGGAGGATGAAGGTGCAGCATCAAGCTGGCATCAACCATTCTTTTCAGAAAGAGCCCAGTGAATCATGCTGGGCAACTAGTGGTGCTTTCCCCAAGTCCCTGATACGGGAAGTTCCCCAGGGCACAGTCTTGTTGCCTCTTCTTTTCAATACATACTATGAATGAAGACTCTAGAAAGGTTGTAAGACAATATAGCCTCCAGTGCCATAAAAACGTAGTCACCAAGATGTCACGCTGACTGTGAGACTGTAGTTTATAGATGGAAAACAGCTGACTCATGCTTGATCCCGGTAAAAACGATGTTATGTTTGTATGAAGAGGGAAACACTTTAGGGAGCTAGCTAATACATTATTCTCACCCTTACCAAGCACATTGGCTCACCAGTCAGAGTCCTGCATAACCTTTCTCCAAAAAAAAGAAGGTTGAAGGAAAACTCAGGATCATTTTAATTGATGGAAGAAGATGAAATGGACAAAAGAAATCTCCAGGTGAGAGCTATGGAAGGAATTAAGAGGATTAGTGTCCTTTATGGACAAACCTGTTGTACTCCTTCATTTCATATTTAGTGCCTCTAGTGGATACTGCAGTAATGGATGTCTTAGAAATGCCTAATAGATTTTAAAGGGTCAAGTTCCAGTTGGGAGATGGCTGTAATCCTGTCAAATGCCTCGAATGAAAGTCAAATCCTAAATTCAGGTTACTTGTGACCTTACCTTAACCCTCAGTTCAAATTCAGGCAATGGTTGGCATTAAAAATAAATGTAACAATGATCCTAAAAGTAGCTGAATTTAAACAATAATTAAAACAAATATATTTCAGTTCATAAAACATTACCCAGAAAACTGTTGGCAAAATGTGAAAATACAGAAGCTATTGATTCAGTTTGGCCAGATACACAGTATTTTAATGTATAGTCACTTCAGATTCTGAAACAGATAGAAACTTCCTCAGTATTGAGCTTTTCACTTTTTTTCTATTTGCTTTCTGTGAATAAAAGTGTTCACCAGTAAAATGCTTAAGTAATTCTTCATTTAAAATAGGTTTTCTGGACATCAGTAAATATTTTCTTTTAACCAGAAAAGGTTTTAATTACCAGTCAAAAGATTTTATGAACAGTGTTCAGCATAGCAGATTATTAAAACATTTCATTTTGGTTTTGATTTCACTTGAGCTATTAACGTTTTTTAAAACAAGTGAAGTATAAATTACAGATCTACATTAGAAGAGACTGGTTATTTGAATAAAGCAGTATTTTTCAATGGTTCCAAAATTCTGACCAGATAAGGCCTAATAATGCAATTTAGGAAAGAAATTATGAAGATACCTTTAAATAGTTATAGAAGGTGATCAATGTGCATTACGTGCTTTGCAAAATTTGTGCCACAATGCTGAAAAAATTGGTTTTAATTCTCAGTATTTGAAGAAAATGCAAGTTCAAATAACTGCAACAATGTTTGAAAATCGAGAATTTCTTTACCCAATGTTAAATAATGTAAAGAGCATGTTTCCCTTCTTTTTGTTATGTGAGAGGTGGAGATTGGAACATAATGTAGGATAGTGTTCATTACTGTTCCTTTTTTAAAAAAAACTGATTGCATAGTTTTTGGATGAAGCTGCAGAATTACATTCCAAAGCTTCCACTCTCACCCAAAGGAATGATCTGCCCAGGGTAAAACAGACCATGAAAGGATTTCATTGGTATTGTGGCAACATTGCAAGACTATTCACATGATTAGTCTGCAGAAGAGAAGAATGAGGGGGGATTTGGTAGCTGCTTTCAACTACCTGAAGGGGGGTTCCAAAGGGGATGGATCTAGACTGTTCTCTGTGGTACCAGATGACAGAACAAGGAGTAATGGTCTCAAGTTGCAGTGGAGGAGTGTGACAGGTTGGATCACAGAAACCCCCTTGGGGTTGCCAACTGATGTGCTGAGACTACTTCCGCCCCTACTTTCCCTGCCAGCTTGGGACTCCAGCACCCTGTCTTGTTGAGCCAGACATGCCAGTCTGCTCCAACACAGACCCAAGGTCTGAACCACGTGCCCCAAAGCTGCAGACTTAACTGAAAGCAGTTTAAGAAATGTTCCTGTCTTTAACACTCAGATGCCCAACTCCCAATGGGGTCCAAACCCCAAATAAATCCGTTTTACCCTGTATAAAGCTTATAAATTGTCCGCCCTCTATAACACTGATAGAGAGATATGCACAGCTGTTTCCGCCCCACACACACACCAGATATTAATACATACTTTGGGTTAATTAATAAGTAAAAAGTGATTTTATTAAATACAGAAAGTAGGATTTAAGTGGTCCCAAGTAGTAACAGACAGAACAAAGTGAATCACCAAGCAAAATAAAATAGAACATGCAAGTCTATGTCTAAGAAAACTGAATACAGATAAAAACCTCACCCAGTAAGCTTCCTTTTACAGACTGGTCTCTTTCTAGTCTGGGTTCAGCAGTCACTCACACCCCCTGTAATTACTGTCCTTTGTTCCAGTTTCTTTCAGGTATCGTTGGGGGTGGAGAGGCTATCTCTTGAGCAAGCTGAAGACAAAATGGAGGGGTCTCCCCGGGGTTTAAACAGACTTTCTCTTGTGGGCTGATACCCCTGTGTAGAATCCAACTACAAAATAGAATTTTGGAGTCACATGGGCCAGTCACATGTCCATGCATGACTGAGTTTCTTACCAGCCAAGCCACATTCCTGCAAAAGCTCAGATGTGGATTGGCATCTTCAAGTTCATTGTTGATTGGGTGGTTCTTGATTGGGCACTTAATTTGCATATTCATTTCTCCAGAAGCTGACCAAGGGCTTTACAAAGGCTACTCAAAAATCAAGCAAGTACACAGCCAATATTCATAACTTTTGAATACAAAAATGATACATGCATATGAATAGGATGAATAGATTCAGTAGATCATAACCTTCACAGAGATGTGTTACATGGCATATGTAGCATGAAACATATTTCAGTTATGTCATGGGTTGAAATATACATTCATTAGCATATTTCCATAAAGCCTTATGGGGGGCACCATCACAGGGAGGTTTAGGTTGGATATTAGAAGAAACTTTTTCACTAGGAGGATGGTGAAGCACTGGAATGGGTTATCTAGAGCGGTGGTGGAATCCCCTTCCTTAGAGGTTTTTAAGGTCAGGCTTGACAAAGCCCTGGCTGGGATGATTTAGTTGGGGATTGGTCCTGCTTTGAGTAGGGGGTTGGACTAGATGACCTCCTGAGGTCCCTTCCAACCCTGATATTCTATAATTCTGTGATTCTCTGTATCCTGGGATAGTGGATTAAGGGAAAAAATGAAGTATGAGTAATTTCAAGGTGAAATTATTCTTAAAAATAGAATTTAAATTATATGTGCTTTTTGCAGAGGAGGACAATTTGGATTTTAGTTTAAGGGCTTTATCCTTTAGGCTCTTACTACCAAACATATTCCCATCCTGAATGGTGCCATTGAATAAGTACTATGCCCAGTAGTAAGTTTGTTTTCACTTGAGCAGTTGAGTGCTCAGCACTTTTGCAAATTTGGCCACATCACTTAGGAGCCTGAGCTGGACTGTTCTGAAAATCTCTAGATTTCTAAATAACAGATATTGGGTGCTGAGCACCTTGGAAAATCTGACCCTTAACAAAACCAAATACTTTTCCCTGTTTATGTAGGAACTACTGTGTTTTTGTGTTCTTTTGATACAGAGCCAGCTGCTGGAATACTAATTAACATACAAAATATCAGAGCTGTGCTGACATCAGTTAAAGTGCTTATATGTGAAGAGGGAGGTAAAAAAAGATGCCATGTTAATTTCAGTCTCTCTTAAAAGGATATAAAGGAAATCTGCGATGGCTAATGCAAATAAATAAAAATTCATCCTTTAGAAAGGGTAGATCAAACCATTAACAGTACTATTAAAACACGAAAAACTGGATTAATACTACCTTTCCTTTAATACAGCAAATCCCCTGAATGCAGCGTTTATAGGATTATGAATGTCATAATCCTATAAAACACACTGTGATGTATTACAAAAATTTCTTTTTAAATTAAAGAATTACAAGAAGTTTTTACAGATCTTGGATGATGAATAACTCAATGGCCTATTTGTCCCAGTTCTGCCACGTCTCTGTATGTACATTAAACAGAAAGCAAGCATAAGATTATGTTCTGATCCTAGTACAAGTTTCCAGGTAAGGGGCTATTAGAATTATTGAAATTCCTTATGCTATGTAGAAGCAGCTCAAAAATCTTCCCTATGCTGTTCTAATTGTGATTTCTTGTATCTGGCAGCCTTTTATCTGGCTTTCTGCTAGCAATTGTAGCAATTGAATCTGCTTATGTTAACTCCAATACCAGCTTTATTATTTGGAGTTGTATGAAAAATAATGAGCCTGTTATTTGCTACTGAATCCCAATTAAAAATGAAAAGTGAAAATAATAACCATACAGAGTGCAGTTGAAGGCACTGAGCTTTCCACCAACATGAAATTAGAGAAATTATGCTTTCATAATCAAAGAAAAAAGAATCAAGGAATAAAGCATTCAGGAGCTTTTGACTAAACAGCATCCTATAAGATGCTGAGTTAAAAACTGACTGATGCTGCTTGTGTCCATTACCAGAGATGGAAAAGACGTATCAAATAGAGCCCCCACCCTCTGCCTTGACAAGATGTTTTGGGAAAGAAGCCGGAACTGGGGTTGAATGTTTCGGACCCACCTACGGCTTTCCTGCCACATGTGCAGATGTAAACTGCCTGACAGAATTTAGGCCTCTGTGTTTTAAATCAAACCTGTTTGTTGAGATATGGGAATTTAAATAATGTATTTGAAATTATGGCAGTAATTTGCTCTGGACTCTGACTTTATAATGTATGCCAAATTCGTGCCCGGAGCAAATTTTACAGCTCAATTTTCTTTTCTCAGGCTGTTGAAGAGGGTGTGCGTAGGGGGCTGAGGTTTAGAGGTGGTTGTATTTATGGGGAGTCCTTTTGTACTACATGTTTTTAATTCATGGAACAGGTGCCCAGGAAATATGCGGTGGATCTATAGATATTTTTATAAATGTGAATAAATAAAAATATTATAAAATCCAAAAACCCTGATGGATAGGGATCCACTGTAACAGTAAAGGGGGAAAACTTTTTCCATCGCTTTTCTTTCTTGTGCAGTATTTTTATTATTTCCCCAAAGTGTGCAGTTTACAGATGTCTATTGCCTGAAACCATCATTTTTATGTATAACTACTTAATGTTAATTAGTGTTCATGAAAGATGCCAGATTGACATCTCTGATACATGTTTATCCTCAGAATAGGTATAGTCCAGGCAGCAGTGAGCTGGAAGGAATGTTTATTGCAATTAGAAGGTGGTTCAAACTTTGCTCTCCTGTGGTACTTTGGCCTCTCTGCAAGAAGAATGCCAAATTGTGTGCCATGTTTTGTAACATGGTTGTTATATTCCCAAACCAGGGATTGTTTTAAAACTGGGGTTTTATTAACATTAATACTTTTTTAAAATGTAGATTATACAAGCCCCCCACCATCTCAGTCTCACAGGATACAACAACCCTCCTGCGATCCCTTCTTGCTTCTCCACTCGGTTCCCTTTGATCTCTTCAGCTCCAAACCCTAGAAGGGACAGGACTCAACCTTAAAGGAACAATTCCTCAATATCGCGGACCAAATACCCCTTTAAAGACTTCCAAACAGAGACACGAGGAGACGGCTTCAAATGTGGGAATAAAGAACACTACCAGTCACAGGCCTGGAAAAGTCCACACCCCTGAGTGACACAATTAAACCGACCTAATCCCCAGTGTAGACTGTGCTAGGTTGATGAGAAAATTCTCCAGTCGAGCTAGGGAGGTGGATTAGCTACACTAACAGGAAAAGCTCTCCCATCAGCACAGGTAGTGCCTTCATTGAAGCGCTACAGTAGTGCAGATGTGGCAGCTGTAGCTCACGAAAGCTTATGCTCAAATAAATTTGTTAGTCTCTAAGTCCTCCTTTTCTTTTTGCGAATACAGACTAACACGGCTGCTACTCTGAAACCAGTATTTTAAGTGTAGATAAGTCCACAATGTCAGGCAGGAAAATCACAAGAGAGCAGAGACAAAGCTGAGAGATCTGCATCTAATTTACCAGGAACCGCTTACGTTTGCTATCTTGTGAATTTCACCAAAAACCAAACAAATGCAGCTTGTAGGAGGCCCACACCAGCTCAGTCTCACTGGGAACTGGACTGAGACCCACAAATATTTCACATAGGCCACCAAACAGTCATCACATGGTAATGCCTTTCGCTCACTACTGGCTTCATTGCATAAACTCTTCTCAGTTATGTGGAATAGTTGATCGTTGTAATGCAGGGGTTTGTAGATGGATACTACTGACCTCAGCTGGATGGAATATGTTTCAAACTTGTTCAGATTACTCTGATTGCACTGAGTTCATGAAGCAGCTCTTATGGTTAATTAGGCAGAGACTTGTGAGTCTGGAGCAAAGTAGATGAAGTACATGCAATAAAATTATGTGAATAACTCATGGTTGGACAGTACCAAAACCCTGAATCCCAGTAACTGTAAGCTTTGGGGAAGTTCAGACATGGATTTGACTTGAGTGTGATTTTATTCATAACTGTAGCTTCTTTGGTCTCTATGTGACTATGGATCGCTACCAAGTTAGCACAAACATTGGTATTTCCACTTCTAAGGCCAGAATGCAGTAGAGTCTGTCTTCTTCTTGATGTATAAATACTAATTAAATGTATTTCTAAGGGTTGCAGAAAGAGCATATCTTCAAACAAATATTGACTATCTAATGATATCACCAGAACTAGCAGCCTTCTGCTAGTGACAAACACCATACATTCATGTACAGTATGTATAGGAAAATTAAAGGGATACTATCAACTTATTTTGTTAATTGACTCATTAAAAAAAATCCAGCTTCTGATAAGCACCCATTATTCTAATTCTTATTATTCATTTATGTTGTAGTAGTACCTAAGGACGCCAACTAGAGTTTAGGGCCCCGTTTTTTCAGGTACAGTACAAACAAGGGAAAGACAGTCCCTGTCTCAGAGGGCTCACAATCTAGAATTTCGTCCTTGCATCAGGTGAATAAACACAAAGGGGGCTGTAGGCATGAGGTCACAGTAGCACTAAAAACATATACATTTACAGAAACTAGTAGTTAAAGTAGTCATAGGTGTCCACCAGTCTAGTCAGTGCCAGATGTTGGTGATTATACTCATCACATCAAGGGGGTGTTTTTAGAGGGGGATTTAAAAGAGGATAAGGTGTGGTGGATTTTCAGATTTCCTGGGGAGTTCTTCCCAAGTATATGAGGCATCATGGACAAAAGCATGAATGTGCTTGTGGAAAAAGGTGGATGGACCAACTTGTGTGGTCCAATAAAAGACATTACCTCACCCACCTTATCTCTAATATCCTGGGACTAACATGGCTGCAACAATGCTGCATACAACTTGTGGAAAAAAAGTAGACAAGTTGGCAATCCAGGCTGCTGACGTTAGCAGGAAGAAGGTGGGGGCCAACATTATGAAAATAAATTAGGTTTGGATGTCCTGATATTTTTTTTTAGTTCCTTAGGTGTGGGTTTCTTTGTGGGTTTTTTGTTTTTTTTGTTGCGGGTTTTTTGGTCATACTTTCTGCTCCTCTGTTATTGTTAGCAAGGGAGAAACTGACTATATAGGGAAAACAGTGAAAGTGACTGTGCACAAAGTGCTTTCAAATGTCAGAGAATTTTGTTTCATTAACTTGTTTGTTAGTCTTGCTAGCTTTTAACTGTAACTACAGTAGGTACAATGTTTTCAGACAGGAATGTGATTTTCCAGTTGACAGTATAATGTTGAAATTGTTTAAGCAGATCCTTAACAGTATTAAATGTGTCTGCTCATTTAAATGAGAAGGGAATGAAGAAACCCAATTTTTTAATAGTTAGTTTGAGTCATGCGTAATCCCTCCAAAACTTATTCTGAGCATGCAATTGCCACACCAGTCTCTCCACTCTCCTGCTGTACTAGGAAACCTCGCAGCTAGAACATTCTCAGGGAAGCATAGCAGCTCAGACAGGGCAAGTGATTCCTTAGGGTGAAATCTCCGACTTATCTGAATAGCACATGCCTAGAATTGAAATGTATGTGAGTTATGGTAGATAACCTAATAGGATTTAGTTTATAATATGCTGTATTTGTGCATGAAGTGTCTCTACAAGGAAATGTGCTGTACGTGGCAATGCAAAATATTGTAAATTGTTACAGAAATTTCTTTGAAGTTCATATTTAAGGGACATGTATACATGCAATGACATTGACCGCAGTATGAAGGGACAGCACAAGGCCTAGGCACCACATAAATCCTTCTATTTTGAAGAGATAAATGGGATTGAGTTAGTGTATTGGACTCACACTGAATGATGCAGTGAAATGCTGTTTAAACCTGCTGGCAAATATCAAATTACACATTCAGGTTGGAGAAAAGTCCTGACTGGATACCACATTTGATTATTCACAATGTAAACCCTTCACATGATTGCTCTCTGGCCAGAGTAGACTCCCAAACCTGTAGGAGACAGAAAACTGATTCAGAGCATGATACTTTTAGGAGAAGCTCTGGGGTCTGCTTCACTTTATAAAAGCTCAAACAACTGTTTGCTGTTGCAGCACAACAGAACTTGCCGGTTATGTCACACAGCTGTGCTGTAATGTTATTCTTGAGACTGCTGAGAATCATGGTGCAGTATTGTGCAGTTTCTTTTCACAAACTGCAAAGCAATTTCCTGGAGGACTTTTGGGAGCCGGAATTATTGACAATGACAAACAACATGGAGAAACAAGCAACCATTTAGAATGATGGGCAGGCAACAAAGTACCAGCTCGGCGTTAGTGCCTTAGGATGCATGTGTATGCATGCAAGGACTCTGCTACTTTCCATATTAATGTAGTGCACTAAATGATGAGGTGCAGATCTCAAGCGGGCTCTTAATTGTTCTGATTTTTAAAGGAAAAAGAAATCCGGCTACCTTTGGATTAGATCTTGTAACTGGATCTGCCTAGGTGCACCCATGTGGACCCTCCTGGCCGTCATTGGGTATTTGCAAGAGTAAAATTGGGCATCTGCATGCAGGTGCATGATCTAGCCCTTTGTTTCTAAACCATTGCTGGGAAACAAAATCTTATCAAGGTTGCTTTAAAAACTTCAGGTATGCTGCAGGTAACCACCACAGATAAAAGGGCATCTGAATCCGTGCAAGGTGTGCTTTCATATTGCTTTGATATGCAGTCTTAACCAAAATGATTATAAAAATACAATTGAGCCATGCAAAGAATTCTTAAGTGTAAAATCAAGAAGCATGAATTGATTTAAATAGCAGGGTCGCAGGAAAATTTGATTTAAACCATTGATTTTAATCTTGTTTTCTATTTGTACATTTTTGTTTTTTCCCCTAAAGAAAGGTTCATTCTCATTGTTTGGTATAACTATTCAGACATGATGAGTTGCAACTAAATATAGCCTTTACACTAAATTGGGTGGTAGTTTTTTGCTAGCAGGCAGGATATGCTCTCTAAACACATTCAAGTAATTATATATCTTAACATACAGATTCTTAATTCTGTTCAGATTCTAATTTTTTGTTATGTTAGAAAATGATGAATGAAGCATTTCTCATGTATTAAGTTTTTTTTACTAATGATTTGTGTTAGCTACATTTGGATGGAAATTGGGATTGAATTACACTGCACAAAAATATTTTAATTCTTTTAATTAAAACTATTTTAGATGTGCTGGATATATAAGAAAAAAGTATGTTTATCAAAACATGTTTCATATTTAAAACTAATTGTTTTATTAAACAAAGGAAGTGTTAGCTATTGTAGCTGGTGAATTGATGGTATCTGTTTCTGGTCACCATGTGCCAGATTTTCAAAGGTAGGTGCCTCGTGGGATTTTCAGAAGAGCCTAACTCCCATTGAAATGGGTTAGACACCTAACCTTCTTATGCACTTCTGAAAATTCCACTAGGCACCTAGCTGTATCTTTAGATGTCTGACATGTATGTGAATCTGGTCCCTTGTCTTTTGAGTTTTTAGAATTCGTAGATCTCATCCTCTCCAGTAGCGCAAATAGATTTTAACTCTTACCAGTATGGTACTGACACCCCGACCCCGGCCCCCCTCACAAAAAATGTTCCATGACTAGAGCCCTGCACAGATACAAATGTATACCTGCGGATGCAGATATCTGTGGATAGAAATCAGTATCTGCTGAATTGCAGGGCTCTCCCGGGAACCGCAGGGGCGAAAGGAGCAGAACGTGGGGCCACCGTTCCCAGGAGCCAGCGCCTCACGCCAGCAGCTCCTCCGTCATGGCTGTACCGCCCCCACCCTCTGCTCCCCCAGCTCTTCCATGCAGCTCTGTCTCCTGTCTGGAGTCTGTGTAGCCCCGGCAGAAGACAGGGCTGGGGGCTGTTGTACTGTCCTCCAGTGGGGCTGTACAGACCCCAGACAGGAGATGCAGCTGAGTAGAACGGTTGGGTTGGGAGCGGGGCAGGGGGCAGTACAGCCACGCTGGAGGAGCTGCCGGCACGGGGCACTGGCTCCTGGGAGTGGTAGCCCCACGTTCTGCTCCTTTCACCCCTGCAGTTCCTGGGAGAGCCCTGCGGTTCTGAAAATGTGTCTTTCTGGTACAGCGTACTGGCAATAAATGTCTTAATGGTATGGTGTACCTGACTGTACCGGCTTACTTGCACCACTGATCCGCTCCCATCTGGTTTTTAGTCATAGTGTGGAAGAGAAAAACAAGCTTTCCTGCTTTTTCAACTCCCCAATCAGTTTCTCAACTTTGAAAAAACTAGATCCAATGAAGAAAATAGTCTCTCTGCACTAGAGCTGGCCAGAAGATGAAAATCCTTCCCTTTAAAAAAAAAAAATCACAGTTTCGGAGGGAAAAAATTGTTCCAAACCTGGACAAAAAGTCAAACTCTGAAGCTGTTTGCGGGAGGGGATTTCAAGACAAAAGACCTGTTAGTGTCTTCATAATTACTCTTTTACCAAATACATTCAGAACCAGGCTTTTTGTGCTTAAACCTTCTTGCAGTTTTATTGTATTATATCAGATGCTGATGCAAGTGCTTGAATAATGAAGCTCCCTTTGTTTTTTGGGTTTTCTTTTTAGTTTGTTTTTCATACCTGATTTGCTGGCCGTGAACTTTACTTTAACCGAGGCATCTTGGAGTCTCTTTGAGTGAATATTAATGTTTATAGATCGGTAAGGATTTAGTGGTCTTCAAGCATGTGGTATCATATTAGGCTACTTGCAACAAGCTATATGTACAGTACACCCTCACAACGATGCCCATCATTATTACAAATCTTCGGTGATAGCAAACTGGATCCCTGATCCCAACTATAGTAGAGTATAGTACTGTAAGAAAAGAAAAGAAAAAAAGGATGTTGCACATGTGTGCACAAATTTTTATCCAGCTTGGGTTTAGCCCAAGGGCAGAAACTCCGAGTGGGTCCACACCCTTCCTCCTGCCTCCTAGGGCTGAAGCTGAAGGCTGAGGCCCAGTGGTGGTGCTGCTGCGGGGCTGACAGCGCAAAGCCCCTCTGCGTGGGGCTGAAGTCATGAAGGTTACCTAAATTCTCCCTCCCTGGCCAACTTGTAGCCTTAATCGTTGTTATTATTAATCAATTAATTTAGCTAAGGCCTTTATCCAAGGCAACTTTGTTAACTTACTCCAGCAGTTTGATTGTTCTTTCCCTATAACAACCCCTGGCTATAATGAATAAAAGGCTTGGATCCCGATAGGTTTGTTATAGCGAGGGTGTACTGTATGTCCCTATCAAACGGTCTGATTAATATTACTTTGATTTCAGATTTTCTGCTGACACAGAAAAAGACAAAACCTGAGGAGTCATCCTGAGAGTTAAAAAGGTTAATGTTGTTGATAGAAGGAGAAGGATTTGTCCTTTGAAGTCTGAAGGCCAGATTTTCATTTAATTTTACAGTGTCGAGACCCCTGTAACTCTGTTATCTTGGTGGTGACTTCAGTGCCGTTATTTTGGACATACACTGGTTTAACTGAGATCAGACTCTGGCAATGGATGCCTGTATAACAAGGTGTAACAGAGGGAACTCAGTGCTGAAACAACCCTGGCAATCTGCTGCAAAACTGCATTTGTCCCTGCCTCAGTTTCCCTTAGTTGATACAGAGATGGAACGTTTATTCCTGAATTTTCATCTATAACTCTGGCTGAGTTACTTGTCTCTCTCCCTTTTCAGGAGTGAAAGGAGTCTGACCCACCCAAGTTCCACTGGCCCCTTTAGTGGACCTGTACTCAGTAATCTTTGGAGTTTGGGCCTTTGTCTCAGCAACTTTTCTAACCCTTTTTCTGGTGCTGCCCCTTATTCAGGTTTCTTCCCTTCTTTCTCCAGCTGGGCAGAAATAACTCAGGCACTTGTTTGTTTAAATCTCCTACTGCTTCCCTGGGCTGCTTCCTACCTTGGGGCTTTGCAGGTACCTTCTGCCTGGTAATCTTCTCTGATCCCTTCTGGCCCACAATTGGTTTCTCTGGGCAGCGTCCTCCAGCCTGACCCTGTGGAGCTCCCTTCACTGTGACTCTCTGTCTCTCTCACAGCTACCCTGTTGTGGCCGGACTGCAGCTTTTATTGTGCCTGCTGTGGTCAGACTGCCTAGAGGCTGCAGCTGGGATGGTGGTTGCTCCCTTTTTTAATCCTTTAGTGTCAATTCCTTTGTAGGGTCCATACACCAACCGCATCACATAAGGGAAGCCTCAACTTCTTGAAATTATGGCTCTCACAACATTGTTTTTCAAACACTATTGTGCCTGCCAGATAACATCCAATCTCTGGTGCAGGCCCCATACACACGTTGTTGACTTAAGCACTCACTTGATTTTTTTATCAGCATCAGGCACCCAGATAACATGGTGGTAAGTGCAATCTATATCCCTAGACAGATTTAGATAGATTTATAAATTCTCCAACATTTATTTTCACATCTAACCTAGGAACTGAGGATAATGAGTTAATTTTACAGTCTTTATTTATTTATTAGTGTGACAGGGTGAACTAGGCCAAGAGGTCTTCTGCTGGAGGCCTCAAGGTCCTGCCCTACCCCATCCCAGAGAGGAGCAGAAGAGAAGTCCTCCAAGCAGCCTAGAGTGATTGTGGGCAAGCAGCCAATGAGGGGGAGCTGCAGGGAGCAGCCAATCTGGGCCCAGCAGACTCAACATAAAGGAGCTTCAGGGCCAGAGTCAGTCAGCTGGTGCCTGGAGCTGGAGGAGTGAGAACTGTGTTCCTGGCTGGCTGAAGGAGCAGAGGACCACAGACAGATCAATTGCTGGCAGGGACCAGGGGAGCAAGAGACAGCTCCTGGCTGCTTGCAGGGACTGAGTAAGGACTGAGTGCAGGGAGCCATTGAACAGTTGATACTGAGAGCAAAGTCAATCCCATTGATCAATGGACATAAGCTTTGCATACACTATGGCTAGCTCCATCCAATAGAATCTGGGCCATGCTATCATGTGAAAGTAGGCAGCAAAGGTGCAGGTAATGGTTGATTTCAGAGGATGGCCATAATGTAATAAGATGTTTAGTGCAAAGACAGTGTTCTCATCTACAATACATGGAAATCTGCAAAATCTTGTGCCTTGAATAATACAGAGCAATATCATTATTCTCTAGTTGCAGCACTGACCACCTTCACTTTCTACACCTCCAGTTAATTAACATCTTTTAGAATGACTGTTCTTGCTTAACTAATTTATATATTTTGGTTTTAGTTTTTAATGTTCCCCGTGTCTATTAAAAAAAGGAATAGCAACCCGATTGAGGATATTTTCTGCGTTCACAGGTCTGTTCTTGAGACTTTGAGCCTGGTTCTCATTAACATTAAAGCCACTTTACAGCACTCTGAAATGAAAAGGTGCCATAGAATGGGATTATATTTGCACCCAGTTTGAGACAAGAGCACAAGACAAGAGCAATGTTGGACTGCTTAGTGTAAATGGGCATCATGCTGTTTGTGTGTAGTCAGCCAAATTCATGGGTGCGTTATCAGTGCCTATCTTGATGCACATAGTATTTCTCATAATCAATTTATGACTTTCATATACAAAACAATAAAATACCTTGAGGTGAAGGCACTTACCTGGAGTAACTGGCTGGCAAACTCAAAGAAAAAGTGTATCTCATCTCAGGAGGCAGAACATGGATAAGGTAACTCCCTAGATCAACCAAAAAGAAAAGGAGGACTTGTGGCACCTTAGAGACTAACAAATTTATTTGAGCATAAGCTTTCGTGAGCTACAGCTCACTTCATCGGATGCATTCAGTGGAAAATACAGTGGGGAGATTTATATACACAGAGAACATGAAACAATGGGTGTTACCATACACACTGTAACGAGAGTGATCACTTAACGTGAGTTGTTACCAGCAGGAGAGCGGGGGCGGGGGAGGATCTTTTGTAGTGATAATCAAGGTGGGCCATTTCCAGCAGTTGACAAGAATGTCTGAGGAACAAGGCTGTGGTTTTTATTCAAATCAGTGCCAGAGAAATCCCACTGCTGATTCAAAGGGGGCAAAAGGTGATAGTAACCATCAATGAGATGGGGTCATACGTGTGTCTGTATGTTAGACATAGAAGATGTGATCCTGTGTGGTGCTAAGTGCTCTCAACTCACACTGAAGTCAGTGAGAACTGAGGCTGCTCAGCATGGAGCAGGCTTCAGCTGAAGGGCAGTGTCGGTGTTTCCAAAAAATGGAAATACGTTTTATTGCTCTACAGCCTCCACCCCCATCACTGTGAGA